>NC_081783.1:13214187-13814187 GCF_963082965.1 Carassius carassius | reverse complement strand
TTAGCATGAAACAGGGGGGTCAGGCAATTTTTTATTTAAAGTACCTGTGAGAGATGTTAGTCCCATACATCCAGCTGCCAGCACCACCCCGAGCACAGCAGCAGTATCCTCCAACAGGACCACGTTAGTGCTGGGGTCTCGACTTTGCATCACTGTCATACACAAACAAATAAACATTATCAAACTGATCATCTCCTAACTGTGTCAAAACTATAATCACAATCTAATAACATACAAGGCTAATAGAAGAGTTAACCAAAGGTACATACCGTACTCATAAAAGGACAAGCCTTGCTCATGTGCACTCTTCTTGATCTCGTTAATGGCCACCAATAGTGTAGCTTTATGAGGAATCAGCAGACAGATGATATTAAAATAGTGACACTGTCAGACCTTTCTGAATGTTAATGAAAATATGGAAGAGGAAACCACATCTCACCTCCTTCAGATACAAGAGATCCTGCTAAAATACAATAAGCCTGCAAAAGACAATTAAAAATATCAGCAATATTCACTACTGTTCAAATTTTAAGGTCAGTAAGATTTTGTAAAGGCATTTATACTACTACAAAGATTTCTATTTCAAATAAATGCTGCTATTTTTTAATTCCTATTCATTAAATAATCCAAATTTTTTTTTAGCACATATTCCAACAAAAATAACATTTATGAAGGATCATGTGTCACTGAAGACTGGAGTAATGGTTGCTGAAAATTCAACTTTGATTTTTCATCACCCCTGTACAGAAGAGATATTGGGGCATTGGAGATGCTTGTTGGAGATGTGGGGGGGGGGGGTGGTGCTAACCATTTCCACATTTTTTGGGACTGCAAAGTTATCTCTCAGTATTGGTCCAGAATTCATGAGCATATACAGAATATTTTTGCATTTGTTTTTCCATTTGCTTTTGATACCCTATATCTCAGTAATATATCATCGGATAAACTGGACTCGAAGGACAAGAAACTTCTGTACATCCTATTGGCAGCAAGTAAAAAGGCTTTAACAAGGAGATGGCTTAAACCAGAACCACCAACAACTGGGGACTGGATAAACATTGTTTACGAGATCTTCATAATGGAAAAACTGTCCTTTTCACTCAAAGTGCAGAGGGACACTTTCTATAAGATGTGGTCCAAGTGGACGGAATATGTTAAACCGGTTAGATCTGAATTTCTGTAAACACTGCTGCTTCTTACTAATTGTACAATGATTTAAAAGTTTAAATGAACAACATAAATATTATGGATGTAATTTGTTTTCCCCGCCACCCGCACTTGAGTTCTGTTGTTCTTGTGTTAAAAAGTTAAAAATGGTAAAGCAATGTAATGTACTTCATGTGCCCAACAATGTGTGAAATTCCACATGCTTTTCCAATAAAAGATAATATAAAAAAAAAAAAAAGAAAATTCAACTTTGCCATCACAAGATTAAATTGCATATTAAAATACATTCAAATAGAAACGGTAGTATAAATTTCACAATATTAAGATTTTTACTGTATCTTTGATTAAATAAATGCAGCCTTAAAAATCTTACAAACACCAACCTTTCCAAAGGTAATTCCACATCACAGACTTCATATAATTTTGTACATCTACAAGTTAACCCAATGCTACTAACCCAGAGCAGTGATTCTATTGGCTGAGGATGCAGTAGTCCCATAATGCCGTGATACCAGGACAAGCCAGCACCCATCATGAAGATGCCAACTCCGCTGATGAGAGAGGCGATGTAACGCATGTTGGAGAAGCCATACCTGTAATAACAGAGAACAGCTGGCTTAGACATGACAACATGACCAGAGGACAACATCAGTCTGTAAGAGCTGTACGTACGGATGGACGGCATCTGGGTTCCGGACAGACTGGCTGATGCCCAGTGCAAGAAGAGCCTTTTAAAGAGAGAGTATAAGAGATGAACTGAAAGAATGAACAAGTATACATGTCCATGTAAATTATTTCTGAATCATACACCATCTTTTGAAGGTATACCCTGGAGGATGGCATGAATGCCAAATTACCTGATTGCAGGTGTCAGCCAGAGAGTGGATGGCTTCAGAAAACATACTGGCAGATCCTGTATAAACCCACGCCAACAGCTTGAAGAAAAAATTCAGTCCATTTCTGCAGTAAAAAATAAATTAAATAAAAAATTATATCTCCACTTGATACACAAATACACTGATGTTCAAAACAGTAATACACTTATTTAGCAATGCTGTGTGAAATTTACCAAAAGTAAAAAATCGTGTTTTTCAAATAACTTAATCAAAGAAACCTGTAAAAAAGTGTATCATAGTAAATACTAAGAACATTTTAAGCAGGCAGCACAACTGTATTGCAATATGTTACAATAGAAAACTGTATTTTTACAATATTATTCACAATTATTTCACTGTTCTTTTTGTTATCAAATGAATGCAGCCTTGTTAAAAATAAGAGACTTCTTTGGAAAAAATAAATGAATAATTGTACTATGTTCACAGAGAAATGTAACAGATTCCTCAAGCAACACATAATTACATAATTTGGCTTGCTGTATAATATACTAGACACAGATCTGGTTGTTTTGAGGCTAACAGTCAGTGTAGGTCATACCTCGTGGAAGCACATGTCTTTTAACTCAATATCCTTCATCTAATAGCTAGAAAGCATGCGGTTGGTAAAGCTTACATGCATATAGCCACCATCACCACTTTTCCCGGTCCTTGTAGAAATGTCGCTCTCGTCCTAGACCGAGGCTATAGGAGTCAAAAATGATCAAAAACACAGTTAGCTAAAAACACATTGTACTCATCGATATGCTCTGCTTTGGGGGTTAAATAAGGAGCATCATGAAAATACGAATATCAAAAAACATCAAGAAAGAGAAAATGGAAGAAAGAGACAGAAGCTGAGAAATATCATGAATCATGAGGACTAGCTGGGGCATTAGTAGTACCAAAACATAAAAATCATAGTGATAGGCTTCAACTTGTTTTTACCTTCGTGTTCCCCCAGAAGTCTTTGTACTCCTTCAACAGCTTCTGATTTCTAAATATGTCTTATGGGTGAGAAAGAGAAAGAATGATGGTTATTTAGACAGTAGATGACATGAAAACATTAGAGTGCAGATCATGCAGTAAATGAGGAGAAATTGACATACTTTCTTGGTACTCCCTTTCCACCTCTTTCCTGAGATTCTTCTCTCTGGCAAGTGCTTCTTGACTTCCCCAAACATCCAGTGCTCTAAATAAAGACACCGAAACAGCTAATTGATCTTTCTATCATAATATCAGATCCTTGTACCTCATGCCAAATAGTTTCTAAGTGCACCTCAGTTTAAAAGGTTGGGGTCAGTAAGACTGCATACTGTTTATGCTCATCAAGGCTGCAATTATTTGATCAAAAATACAGCAAAATATTTCTTGCTTAATATTTTTGTGGAAAATGTCAGCATTTTTGTCCTATAGTTCTTAGTAACTTAGTAAATGTAAGTGTAAATGAAACTGTATCTTACTGACCCAAACTTTTGAACGGTAGTGTGTGCGTAAATATATATATATATATATATGGTAGTGTATCAGTTGTACATACTTTGCCTCCACATCTGATCGCAGGAAGACGGTGAAGGCTTCTGTGTCGTCATGGGGACTACGTCGACGGATTTTTCTAAGCTGCTCAAGGTCACTTTGAACACACAAAATGCATAGATTCACATGTGAACATAGTAGCTAACTGGATTACAACCAAGTAAACTACAACACTCCACCTCCTAAAGGTACCTGGGTTTGAGGCAGAACTCGTTCATAGCTCTAACTGTGGTAATGAAATTATTCTGGGTGTATTTGGTGCCATATTCCCTTTTTTTCAGGACAGCCCGTACTGAAAACACAGGAAACATGCAAGACAGTTAAAATATATAGAATTGTGACATACATTCTGATTGGCCCGAAAGGAAAGTGTCTGTGCGTAAAACAAGGCTGAGCTACCTTTCACTTGAATGTTCTCTGCTTTCGACAAACCTTGAGTTTTGGAACCTCAAATGCAAAAAAAACAACAACAACAACAACACCAAATTGATTAAAACCAATAACATTTAGAATAAATCATAATTACCACATATACATTATATAATATATAAATATATAAGACACTATTTTTATTTACTCACAAAAACCTAAAAATACTAATTGTTTATAGACACGAGCACATTTTGAGTTAATTTAAAAGCCTGTGAACAAATACAAAATAATGCAGAATCATTACCAGCTGTTTTTGCAGAGGACTGTGCAGATTGTTCTTTCTCAGTGGGCTTTGGCTCTACAGGACCCTCTGGAGATCCACTTTTATCACTGCCTGATGTGGAACAGTACTGGACCTGTGTCCACGTTAAGGATGTGACTCTGGAATCTGGAAAGCTAAACCAGAGTTTGTGCACCCCTCCTCCACTTTTCCAACCTATGGAGTACATCACATGTTGCATGATTGGAATGATTTCCGGATCTAGTCTAGATTTATTAAAACTCCCAATGTTGAATAACAAAACAAGAGACTGAATTAAATAAACATGCTCTCTCAGTCCATATATTGACAAAACATGCAAATGACACTGTGTGACGCTCTTACCATAACATGGCTTTGCTATTTTAGAGGGTCTCTGAGATAAAGGGGCTCGTTGTTGCATGTAGACCCGGGAGAGGACTTGCCATGGTCTGTGGGCCAGGCAGGGGAACATCCTCTCTGTGGCAAGTCCAGGCGACACACACTCAATCCTGCTGGACATTGATATTACATTATCTTAGTAAATACAAATCTCTGGATGTATGTCATAATCTGAAAACAATGAAGCATATAGTATAAAAAAAAGGGGGAGAGTGGACTGGTCAGATTAAGGCTATTAGAGAAACGTGATTGATCATATGACCATCCACATGAAATCTCTATGCACAAAACTGAACACATTACACAGGATTTTAATAAACTCTATAAATAAATGTTGCCCACAATCACAGTGCATATCTATCTATCTATCTATCTATCTATCTATCTATCTATCTATCTATCTATCTATCTATCTCACACATTGAAAACTAACGTTAAGGTCAGCTAATTAGCTAAATGTGACAATTAGTTCCAAGATAACTTTTCCAGTTACATAAAACCTTTCAATTTCAGCAAAGTCGGAAATATTTGAAGCTAGTATAAACACTTGCAAGCTTTTTTAGATCAGCATAAATTTAGAATTACCACTAAGTTAAATGATAGCATTACCAGCTAGAAATCTTGTTAACGCGTCCCTGTGCCAAGAAACGGATGTCTGAACGTCCGACTGCTTTAATTTCTATCAGATTAATTGAAGACTGCCGCTCTGACAACAACACACTGCTAACTGAATCAAGTGCTTTTCAGTTAGCTTAGCATGACAGCTACATCTTAGCAAGTGCTACGGTTGCTACATATTACACACAGAAGCTAATATAATAGACACTCTCGGTATTATTTACCTTTATATAGCTCAGTCCATTATTTACTAGTGGTGGGGTGAGCGGCTATCTCAACACGGTCCATATCAAATACTTCCAACACCGAAAGCAATGAAGACCGAGAGCTCGCGAGATCGTGAGTCATTGAACGAGAGAGAGAGAGGGTTAACGTTAGATTTGAAATTGCGCCTGCAGTGTCACAGAGAGGTCTAACAGTGGAGGAGCCTGTCACTGGAGCAGTGCTGTTGAGATATCTGTAAAACTATCTCTTTAAAGATTCAAAACTTTTTTTTAAAACTAACATAATTATACAGCCTCTGCGGGTTAGACTAAACCATATTTTAAAATAGTAAATGAAAAAAATGGAAATTCATGTCAGCCCAACGTATATTTTATAAAAATAATAATAATTATTATTAAACATTTTAAGTACAAGAACAAAACGGTTTTAAGATGAAAAAACATATATAATAGTGCATATGTCCAGAATATACATTTAACACAAAAATTAGGATACATTGCTTGTACATTTTAATGCTGCCTACCAAATAAATAAGCTTTAATAAAATACATATTATTAAATTATAACAAAGACTGCATGTTGGAAAACTTAGGAAGTAGTATTTGAATATACAAAGACATATAAAGTAAAAATATTTTTCAACATGTTTCAAAGACATGAGCAAAACAACAACAAAAAAGATAATCTATTTTTATTTGTATTTTCCTCAGTCCCATTCAGAAAAGGCTTCAAGCTCTTGGAGCCACTGCTTCTCTACCTTCAAAAAGAGAGATAACAAAACAGTTAGGATATGCATTTTACTATATAGACATCTTTTTGTGACTACATATCAGTTTACATACAGTATTCCAATAACTTTAGAAGTATCCACCTGTTCATTTTTCAGGTTAGTCAGGCTCAGCACTGAGGGTTTGTCTGCGATGATCATTCTGGTTTCCTGACTTTGAGGAAGCTGTATTGGGGACAGGGAATTTCTCTGGATGTTTGCTGCCTCAAAGACATTGTTTATGAAGTTGACGGAATTTTTAGAGATTATTTCTGAGCGTCGTCTCTTGGTAGGGGTAAAGCTTGAGTATTGAAGTTCAGAGTGAATCCTCTTAGAAGACAGTTCTGGTGGATTTTCAAACTCTAAAAAAAGGATGATTCAACATCTTTCAAAAATACCAATCTCAGCCAACTCTATTAATGATTTCTGTGGCTCTTTAAAGTCAATGACCCCCCCAAAGGACATGAAATGAAAACAATTATAATGCCAAAATTCCCAGTATCATATCATTTCTAGGAAACATTCTTTTATGAAGACTATTAAATTTGTTTAAAAACGTACCTTCCTCCCAGCCATCAAGACTACTCTGTTCAGTGCTAACAACCTCCACCACCTTGTGAGGACATGACAATTACAAACATTCAAAGGCGAAATCATGAAAGCAGAAATGAAATAATCTAAAAGAAGCTTAAGCAAAAGCACCTTGTCTTTATTGCACCTGCGCCTTGGAGTAAAGCGCCCATCCACAATGCTTTGAAGAGCCTGCTTTAGTGAGGCATGTAACTCGCTGGTGCTTGTGACCTAAAACAAACCCAGTTTTAAAACATTTTATACAACTTCCACAAGTTTCCAAGCACTGTTCTTAAGAATAAGAAGTGAAATGACACATAAAATAGGGTGTTTTGGGAACCAGTATAAATTATAGCCATATATTATACCTTCATGCTATCAAAACACGCTCTTCGAAACTCTCCACTGCTGCTGCTGGCAATTATACTGTTCACTGAGCTCAACACAATGGGTAAGGCAGAATCCAACCTCTGCCTGGCCTGAAGTCCACACAGAAAAGACGTATGGTTCAGTGGTCTTTAAACAATGACTAATGGCTATACTGTCATTATTGTTCCATGTATTTGTGTTCAGAAGTTTGGCGTCGGTAAGATTTTTTCAAAGGCTGCCTTTACTTGATAAAACAACTGTAAAAACAGTAGGTTTGTTACCTTTTATTATAATGTTAAATAACTCTTTTCTATATAATAACTTTCTAATAACTCTCATTTTTTATATGTTATTTATACCTGTGGTTGCAAAAGAGACTGTCAGGAGCCGTTACTCTCCAGTGTCACATGATCCATCAGTAATCATTCTAATATGCTTATTTGGTGCTCAAGACCCATTTTTATTATTATCAGTGCTGAAACAATATATATTTGATCTTTTTTTTCTTTGATGAATAGACAAGTCAAAATATCACCATTTATTTGAAATATAAATCTTTTGTAACACTGTAAAAGTCTTCACTGTCTTAATCTGACTGACTCTTAAATGTTTGAGTGCTAATTAAATAATTGAATGAAAGTAGCCAGAATATTTTACATTTCAAAATAAAGTTAATAGATGAATCTTACAGCATGTTTTTTCTGAAATCTTTTCAGCGTGTTTTTCATAGTAGTCTGGAGCATCGCCCTCACTTGATCTCCGTTGTACCAAAGAACTGCATCCAAGTGTCTCTCAAAAACCTCTTCACTGCCTGACAGATTTAAAAGCAGAATTTCAAAATATATGACCCATCTTAAGATGTATATATGATACTGAAAAGCAAACGTGACTCACTTATGAAGTCGGAGATCTGGGAGTGGAAGGGGTCAGTGTATTGAGTGAAAACGAAGACAGTCAGAGTCTGTTCTACAGCATGGCTCCATTCTGACTCAATGTCCTGCTGTACAGCACTTCTACATCTCGTTTCCTGGCTGCAGTCAGTCTCAACAGAGAATTCTACATCAGAACACAGAGATCCTATAAAGAGAAAAGCCAGAATTAAATAATATATGGAGATGCTGAAAAACTGTCTGAACAACTCTGGCCTCAAAGCCAACAGTGATTTGTAGCACAGTGCCCTTTATGCTTTGCAGCGAGGCTTCCATCCATAAAATTGTAACACAGTGAGGGAATTTGCCTTCAGTATCCTCAATTTCTCCCCATTTAGGCCTTTAATTTACCCTGGACGTTTTGTGCTTCCATGCAGCAGACTCTAGAAAGGCCGAGATCTGCCCAGGAAAGTGAAGTAGCCAAACTCTGAAGGAAACTCGTCTGTGTTTGTTGCATTAAAGGCATGCCGCATGGACTGTACACTAACATGTGCAATGAATGTTAAGGAGAATATTTTCAAAAAATATAACAATTTTTTCACAAATATGAATAAGAATCAGCATTTTTGTTCCCAGAAAAAGACAGGCAGCCTAAAGTCATACACACACTCTTAGATTTCAATAACAATATTTATGTGCACATTACAAAGGATATCCGTATGCATGAGAGACGAGTTGGCCAATTGGAATACAGATCCATACAAGGAGCAAGTGTTGCCATGGTAGCCATGCTCATTTCCCCACACAGTCCAGCCTCTATCATGTCAGTGGGAAGCACACAGCTCAGCGTGTTTCCCAATACTGGGTGCATTTGTGGACAAGACGGGAGATAGCGTACAGAGAAAGGATTTCTTCAAAATAAAATAGAAATAAAATGTGGAACGACAAACAAAATGCAAGTAGAGATTTTTAGGATGTTAAAACTCAACGACCAGTCTGAGGTGTTCATTCTGCTAGCTAATGAGTTGTTATATTTAATTAAAAAAATAGCAGGAACTGACTGTCCGTATGCGGCAGTGTCCATAGTAATGCTATGATCCATCGCTGAAACTCTACTTCCTTTCTCTCCTCCACTATAAAAGAGCAAATAAGGACAATTACACCCAAAACATTTTTTTAAATAAAAAAGAGCTTAATTAGTAGACCTGTAACACATCTTTACAATAAGAGCAACAAAAGCATTAAAACAAGTGTTGACTTCTTGACTATTATCATATACACTACCATTCAAAAGTTTTGAGTCAGTAAGATTTTTGAATCTTTTGAAAGAATCTCTTATGGTCATAAAATCTGCATTTATTTGATAAAAATACAGTAAAAAGTGTAATATTTGCTAAATATTATTATAATATTTTGGACAATATTTTTTCAAATGTAATTTGAAATCATTCTAATGCGCTGATTTGGTGCTCAGTATCCATTTCTTACTGTTATCAGTGTTGAAAACAGTTGTGTTGCTTAATATTTTTGCGGAAACCATAATTTTTCATCCATTTCTATCTAAAGGAACAGTATTTATTTGAAATAGCAATCTTTTGCAGTTTTATAAATTTCGGGATTTTTTTCTGAATAGAAGTATTAATTTCACAAAACATTTGAATACATGTTTATTTAGACAACCTGAACATTTGCTTGTGTGTCGTTGAATCGGTCTTAATCTCAGATATTATTTTCACCTGTAATAGAGAAAAAGGCAGAACCAGACCTTCACTTGAGAAGAGAGCAAAATAGATTATACATAAATCACCTCGAGGGTAAATGCTTTGGTTTATTTCAGTGTAATTGCAGGAAATGATCAGTGTTGTTACAATAGTTTAAATGTACTGCACTGGCCTCACCTGCGCATGAACCAGACTGAGTCTGTGCAGAAAGGTTTGGATCTTTGACAGTTCAGCCTCCACTGACTGACTAGTAGCCTTTTCAGCCTTTTAGAAATTAATTAATATGTGAAAACATGCCAAATATGTAATCACAATATCAGAATTAAACACAAATGACCTTTAAGGAATGAAGATACAACAAATTGTACAAAATATGTGAAAACATCCTAAATATATAAGCACAATATCTGAATAAAACAGAACTGAATTTTGTCAAAGACAAATGTCCTGGTAGATTATTTAGTGAGGAGGCACTCACATGGAAAGAATAGGTAAAAAACAAAGACCCAAAATTGTCAGTAAACCCCTGAAGCTCTTCCTGATGAACACATTCACAAGGTGGGACCTCTAAAGAAAGACTGTCTATAGCCTCTGAAAAAGAAAAACAGAAGGAACAACGTCAATCTGAACAAATTTACAATTACAATCAATAGTGTTTATTAGGCTAATAAGGTTACACACTCACCTTTCATAGCAGACTTAGAAATTTTCTTACACCAAGCACCGGCAGCTGATACTGTAAATGACATTTGACAAGATGAATGAAATATGCACAACGCATTAAGTCAGTCATTTATCAATCTTGCAGATTTAAAAAGTGAGAAGTAAATCAGGATTAGTTTAGCTCGTTGGTGTTTTACCGTTTAAAATCGCGGGAGATTCAGATAGCGCTCTCATGACAACCATCAGGCCTCCGGGCCGTTTACACTCACCACGCTCCCGATTCACTAAAGCCAAGAAACACCTCAAAACCTGCAGTTAAATACAGTTAAAACAATCATACGAGCGACATAAAGTCAATACAGTAACGTTCACTGACAAACGCAAATGCAGCTAAATAAAACGCGAAGTAAACCCCGATTAAAATACATTTGGATACACACAAAACACATTAGGGATTTAAAAACACAAGGTTGAACGTACCTGTCGTAATTTACAGTACATTTTCAATCTCAATAACAGTCAGCTTCGTCTGAAAAACCCTCAGAAAAGTTCAGTTGCGCTGTCCATCCGCTCCACTAGATGGCGCGAAAGCCTGCAGAAAGAGACACATCAGACAGCACCCTGTCACGTTCCTTTTATAGAGCTGGCCAGCAAGCACATGTAAATAGGGAAGCGTCTGTGGATTTCTGTTATTATTATCATTTTCGTAGTGAACATAAACATTAGCCTTTAATTGTGCAGGATGAGCGCGCAGCAGATGTTGAAAGTGTTCGTCACGAGACGCATTCCGCAGGAGGGTATGAAAATACTCAAAAAAGCCGGGATGTACGAAACTTTATATGATCTTGTATGCATGCATTGTATGCGGATTTAGCGTGTATAAAATGTCTTGACATGCTTTCCCTGTAGTGTTACTGAGATGCACAGATTTTAGGAGCAGTTTTTGTTCATTTCAATGCCTCTATTATCCATTATGTGCATTGCAGGTGTAATTTGTCAGTGTGGGACTCCGATGAGCCCGTGCCCCGGGCAGAGCTCCTGAAGGGGGTGGCAGGTGCTCATGGGCTTCTCTGTTTACTCTCTGACAAAATTGATGCTGAGGTCTTGAATGCAGCTGGTAAGGCAAACCTCTTGTTCCACTTTATAACAACTGCAGGTGGTGATACTGATTTAGTAATTCTGATAACACGCTTTGAATATTCTCAGGACCCAACTTGAAAGTGATCAGCACTCTCTCTGTGGGATTTGACCATCTTGCCGTAGATGAGATAAAGAAACGGTAAGTTTGTGTTTCTGTAAGCCATTAGATTTGACCCCAGAAAGTGAGAAAATGGACAGTGGATCGATGATGATGGATCACAGTAAGGACGTTTACACAATTTAAACAGATGTACTATCTTTCTTCACCCCAGAGGGATACGGGTAGGCTACACTCCTGATGTTTTAACGGATGCTACTGCTGAGCTGACGGTGGCTCTGCTCTTGGCCACAGCCCGACGTCTTCCCGAGGGTGTGGAGGAAGTGAAAAAGTCAGTCCAACACCTTTTCTAATACATCGTGTCATATATCACAGCTCTGCAGTTCCAAATGTTCAGCAGACTTAAAGGGAAAGTTCATCCAAAAATGGAAATTTTGTATTCATTTATACACTTTCTCCTGAGGAGCACAGAAGAAGATATTCAGAAGAATGTTGGTATCTAAACGTGTATGTTCCCCTTGACTTCCATTGTTTGGACAAAAAATAATATCAGGCAATGGAAACTGAAACTGGTTGGTTACCAATGTGACGTGAAATATCTTCATTTGTGATCCTCAAAAAAAAAAAAAAAAAAAAAAAGACACGAGGGTGAGTAAATGAGAGAATTTAAAATTTTTGGGTGGACTATCCCTTTAATGTTTAATAAGTATGATCTTTATAAACAAACGGTCAGTATCCCTGTAATATGCCAGTTTTTTGGCATATTTCCCATCTCTCTCAGTGGCGGCTGGAGTACATGGAAGCCTCTGTGGCTGTGTGGTTACGGTCTTTCAGACAGTACTGTTGGGGTGATTGGTTTGGGCCGCATAGGTACAGTATGAATTATTCATTTTTTCTCTCTCTACCTTAAAATAAGGTACCTATGCATCTGCTCTACTATGTACACCATCTGTTCTTTTAATAAAGTGACTAATTCAGTGATAAAATAGTGAAAACAAGTCACTTTACACATAAGCAGCTTGTTACCATATGTAGTGTGATCTCTCTGGAGAATTGCTTTAATACTTACTTTTAGACTTAATCATTATAGGGAGAATTAAATTGACTCTAATGCCTCGTTTACACTGCAGGTCTTGATGCCCAATTTTGATTTGATGCCTATATCCGTTTTTTTGACCATCTGTTTACTTGTTCTTTCAATTGAGACCCGTATCTGATATATTTTTACACCATGGATGAGGCCTGAAACTGATCTCAAAATATCTGAATGCATGTGTTTTTTTCCTTGTTTACATGGTCCTAGAACACATTCAATCTTTCACATGAGCAAAAAAATCTGAATTGGGTCACATTTAACTGACAGTGTAAACAAGGCTTAAATAAATTTGTTTAAATGACGATTTGTAGGTTTGGCTATTGCAAGGCGACTAAAGCCTTTTGGAGTGAAGAGACTACTGTACACAGGCAGACAACCCAAACCTCAGGCCCAAGAGGTTGATGGGGAATATGGTAAGAAAAGACAAGAAATTGCCTGAAGAAACTCTATCCAGTAGTCAACATCTAAAGTGGATCAAAACCTTTCACTGTATATGAATTCAGATGCAATAAAACTATTTTGAGGGGATGAGAAGATTGTATGATGGCCTCTTTTTTTATCGTCACTCAGTGCCTCTAGACACTCTGGTGAGAGAGAGTGATTTTGTGGTGGTGTCCTGTTCTTTGACTCCCGACACTCAAGGCCTTTGTGACAAAACCTTCTTCAGCAAGATGAAGAAAACTTCAATCTTTATCAACACCAGCAGGTGAAAAACAAAGCAGAGAGGCAGTGGAACATGTTCGATCGGTTCACATATTTTTCTTTTACTACTTTGCAGAGTTATCAATTTCTCCTCAAATCAATACTAAACTGAAAAATACTGTTTTCTCTTTTCTCTAGAGGGGCGGTTGTGAATCAAAAGGACTTGTTTGAAGCCCTCAGCAGTGGTCAGATTGCAGCAGCTGGACTTGATGTTACAACCCCTGAACCTCTGCCCACCAACCACCCACTGCTGACCCTTAAAAACTGTGGTGAGTGAAAGGAAGCTTTTAAATCTCAATAGTGCTCTTGGTTATTCACTTCAATTGTTTTTTTTTGCCATGTATTACTAGAAAAACCTTGTCTAACTCAGTTTTCCTTTGTCTTACAGTGGTTCTCCCTCATATTGGCAGTGCCATCTACTTCACACGTGGTGTCATGAGTGAACTGACAGCAAACAACTTGCTGGCAGGCCTGACAGGCTCTGAAATGCCCAGTGAGCTGAAACTGTAATGCTCTGAAACGTAGATGCCATATTATGTCATTATATGAATGGAGAAGTCAGCAGCGTAAATCTATCAATTAACTGCACTGCATTAACTACATGAGATTAGAAGGGATAAAACATGTATTATCATCATCTCACTTGAATAATCTTAATCATGACTGGAACAAAGATGACACGATTTGATATTTTAAACATGCACATTTGATCTACTGTGATATTGCCCATTCAAAGTCAACACTCAAATGTCCTTATACACTCCAAGCTAAAGTAGAATCAATGTTATACATTTTTAATTTTTAACAATAAAGGATTTAATGAAACTCCTGTATTAGACATATATCGAAGAAACACAGCTTTTGTTGGGGAAACAGTTGAACCACGTTTTCAAGACATTGGGATATGAATGTCATTGTAATTACATTGATTTCGTTGAAAACTTAAAATGTCCATAGCATGTTTAGTTTTTACCCTCATTACACAGTTATAAATGAAACCAAATGTATAAATGGAAACTACTGGGATTTTAAACTTACATTAAAGCAAAGTAAATGTTATAAAGCCAATCCAAGTTTAAGTCTTGACAACAGTGGGAATAATTGATCATTGTGATAACATTCTTGTAGACATCTCCTTTTTGCCATAGTTTTCAATTGAGATTAGATGACAACAAATCAAGTACATTCAATTGCATCCAGTAAAAAATATAAAATAACAGAAATGACAAAATTACACCATCTCTTCATTAACTGCTGTGGTAAGTGACTCAGTGCAGCATCGTCCAGGTCCTGCATGCTCATCTCTTAGGGAAAGATTCTCTCTCCGGTGAAGTTTCATATGCTGTCAAGCTTCTTCAAAACATAAGGTGCTGAAAAACAGAAACCAACTTATTTTAACCATCATAAACCTTTGAATTGGCATTAAGAGACTGCTCTGTTTGACAGAGTTGAATAAGCTCTAACTATACTTAAAAGACGACCTCTATCATTCATAGCCATAGGCTCCATGGAAATGATACGAAGCGGAATAGATTATTAATTAATACACCTCACACTGTGCCTCGAGAAACTAATAATAATAATAACAAAAACTTGGAATGAGATGATGTTAGTTTTAAAACGATCAAGCGCGCAAATGCATGCATGAAGCGCATGGACACTCACCGACTCGCAGAAGCGCAACATAGATCAAAAAGTTGCGAACAGACGTGATGACATCCTCGCGCATTTTTTTCTTCATCTCCTCCGGGTCCATCTTCGGCCCTAGTCCCTCGATTTTAAGCATGTTTAAGATGAAATCAAGGATTATATGTGCCTCAAATGATCGCTTCAAGTCACATTCAATCCAAAAGGCATGCGAGAAGGGAAATACGTCAGTTTGGACCTTGCTTTTAGGACCCCCGCTATTAGCCTACTACATATTGCCTGATATTAAGTCGGGTATTGTCACGATGAATACATGATTGAAAATAATGCATTCCTAATAACATCTTATGATATCTCAAGGTGCATATATACTACAAGTTTTTAAAAATACGTTTTTAGAAAAAATACGTTTAAAATGTGCGATTTTTTATTCAGGCCATATGTAAACCAGCACTTCGTGTCACAGCTCATTGTTTTGATTTTTGGTGCGCGCTTGTTGTGAATTGCCTCTTTTCAACGTTACCTGTGCCGTGTATACGTTACAAAACGAATAACTTTATTGGTTTTAATTATTTATACAGACATTATCAAATATCTTCTGGCGTTTATTTGGTATCCGGTGGCACTAAAGCCTTTTTAAAAACACAAAGATTGTAGCTGCATGTAATTTACCTACAAAAGTCCATATTGTATTTAGTAGATCATGGAGCACAATGGACTGCTGTCCACTAACGCTTGTCAGACAAATCTAAAATGGGTTAATGGATGCACTGAGACGTCGCCCATCTGTTTACCCAATAAACGTAAACGAAATGATGTGAATACTGTAAATGGCCACGAAGAGGATGGTCCCAAGGGGGTTCCCTCCAAAGAGGGCTTGAGGAAACGTAAGTATGACTCTTGGTTCAGGACATAAGTGTAGAATAGGTTAGAGAATTTAATACAAATCAGATTTAGAACTAAGGTCTCAAAGTCCTTAAAAATAATTAAATCAAATGTAAATGTACTGATAAAAACATAATAAAAATATTATGTTAATAATTAATTAATAATAATTATTATTAATTAATAATAATTATTATTAATTAATAATAATTAATTATGTTAATAGCAGTCACTATTCTAATTCTATTCTTTAAAAAAAAATCGAACTACCTTTCTAATCTTTTTGTATTCTATTTTCTTTTCATTTACTATACAATTATAAAAAGGACCTCTATCACTAGCTTGCTCTATTCTTTTTCTATTCTATCTGTTTTTTATTTATTATATTATTTAAAAGCCCTTGCTACATGTACTGCGTTTAAGCTAACTGAGACTTGTTATAGCACTTATATATATCATTGCTGTCTTGTTGTTTTTGATTGCTACCATTGTCATCATTTGTAGGTCGCTTTGGATAAAAGTGTCTGCTAAATGACTAAATGTAAAAATTTGACATTATTACACTATTATGTCCCTTATCCTTGTTGTACTGTATCAATATAGACCATTTTTTCAATAATTGTATTACTATTCATTTTCTTTTTGTATATTTTGTATTTTTTTTTACTAGAAGCACAGAAGCTAAACCAGATTTCTTGTTTGTAACTAATAGTTTGCAGTAAATACCTTGCTGTGAATCTCATTTTGATCTTCTACAATTGCTAATAGAATATGCATGAAGTATTTTAAATTATTAACCTAAACCAACATCAGTCTGTCATTTAGCAGTTCCAGTTGCCTTGTTTATGACTGTTTAATGTTGTTAGGCTTTGAGTATTTACTATATTGATAACATTTGTATTAGGACAAAATTGTCATTCATTTGACTCCTGTGAATTACTTCTAGGTGGTTTTGTCTTGATTGATGGCCAGAGAGGTGTGTTCTACTCTGAGAGTTGGGAGCCTAATGGCAGCACTTTATACCTGCCTGTAAATGGCACTTTGTTAGCCAACATCGAAAAATATGATCAGATCAGCTTTGAGCAGGGCTGCTTCTGCATTGGCAATGCAGCAGGTGGATTTCAACAGAAGATCCAAGGTAGTCCTCATTAGTTTGTTTGAACAATATTGTAGATAGAATTTGTAGTAGCCTGGTTATTTCAAGTCTGCATTGCCTGCGGACATCTTTTCTAGTAATTTAAAACTACTTATACGAGAATCTCTTTTTGATTATGCAGGTCAAGCGATCCATTGCTGGCGATATAGTGAACGTGAGCGAAAGCTTTTCATTGCACTTTCTTACTTGTTCACAAACTTACAAGTGAGTTTACAGTTTAATATAAAAAAATTGTCTATGCATTAAGGTATGGCAGTTTATGTCTTCTCATCATAAATGTGTGTTTTCCTTCTTTATTCTGTAGGTGTTCCAGGAAGTCATTAGCACTCTTGATTGTCTCTGAGGATTCTGAGGACACACAGTGCCATCTCAACTAAAAAGCATAGACCAATCCTATTTCATTTAGTGTAGTCCAGACATTTCTCTTCTGTTACAATGTCTTTTTTAAACATTATTCTACATATTGTGATAATGAGTTATCATATATATGTGCCTTTTTGACACATCAGTATATTTCTGTTCTGTGCTGTTACAGCGCTTTCAGTGAGTCGACGCTGAAAGATATCAACCATGTTTGATATCTAAAAAAGTGTATTTAGTTAAGCAATGACTTTATATTCCATAAATGTGGATACTGATTTGTTTTGCATTGCAAACAATATTGTAAGTGATCTTGAAGCCTCTGTTATTGCTGTGAACCAAAACATGACATAAAATCACTGTATTGTAGATGCCTTTCAAGCTTGTTGCTGATTTTGTGCACATAATTTGTACTCTAAAAATGTTTGACCTGCTACATTGCTGTTGTATGTGTTTTACGATTTGCTTTTTTTGTGACTTTTTATATATTTTTTACAATAAAATGGAAGACTAAATCCATTCAATCTGTTGCTGTTTCTTAAAAATTAAGATTGTCGACATTTTGTGTTGCATGTAAATGAGTGTGTTTCTTTATGGGAACAGATTTGGAGAAATTTACCATTCCATCACTTCTTCACCAACGGATGATTTGCAGTAAATGGTCGCCGTTAGAATGAGAGTTCGATAAACATTTGATAAACATCTCGCAATCCACAAGTAATCTACTCCATTTCATAATTTAATTAAAGCTGTGTGTGTGTTTGTAAGAAACATATTCATCATAAAGACATTTTTAACTTCAAACACCATTGCTTCCGACAAAAATATATTTTCTTTATCCATGATGTTGCTTTCTCCAATGAAAAACTCATCTCTTTTGAATCAGGAGAGAAATATGCACAGATCAAGCACTGTTTACAAGCCAAAATAGTCAGAATTGAAAGTTTAATGTTCAACCCCTTTTTTTGTGATGGATGTTTTTCACAAACACACAGCTTTTCACTTTTCATGTCATGTTGTAATGTTTTTATCAGCTGTTTGGATTCTCATTCTGACAGCACCCATTTATTGCAAAGGATCCACTGGTGAGCAAGTGATGTAATACTAAATTTCTCCAAATCTGTTCCAATGAAGAAACAAACTCCACTTACTCATCTTGAATGGCCTGAGGGTGAGGACATTTTAAGCAAATTTTTGGATGAACTATTGCTTTGAGTCCATTGCGTATCATTTTCTGCTCCTATTCTTCCTCTGTATCTTTTCCCTTGTCATCTCTCACTGTTTATACATCTAAAATTGTGAAATGTTACAAAATTGAATTGGAAATGGGAGAGTGCAAGAGGCTTATATCATTGTTCCGTTACTCTTAAAATTGCTCGGCCTTGGTAAAGTTTGCTCAAGTATAGACCAGTTCATTCTAGAAGCTGTTCATACTCCCCTTCCTCCATCAGTCTCAGCGGGTAGCTCTCCTTAGATCATTCATTACGTAGATCCAGTGTGAGTCAGAGGGGCTGTTGTCAGACTGCAAAAATAAGATGGAGTGGAGAGACTGGTTGCAGTTTATTTGTTCTTCATGCCTTTTCATGAGGTGAATGAGTGAATGTAATATCTTACGCAATACAAGATTATAAGCTATTTCTCTTTCAAAAAGGAGTAAATTAAGGCTTCATTACTCTGAACTGCCATTTAAAATGGTATTATACAAGTTATACAGTGTGTACAATGGCTATTAATGTTTTAAATGAGTTTTTTAACTGAACTGCTCAGCTTTAATGGTAATTTTGAGAGTACAGCAACTCTATTTGTGCTAAAAGCAACTGGCTGATGGTGAATGTTCCAGTCATTATGGCTCACAGAGGGGTTGTAAACACAGCTGGCAGCCAAGATTCACTTGCAGTTTGGTGCAAAAAAACCTTATTGGCACCAGTCTAAATGATTTGTTACTTTTAGAGCTGAGAACACAAGTGAAAACTGCACCATTAATGCTAAAAATGAAGATTGGAATTTTTAATTTGATATAGAACTGACAATAAAGACTGAAATCGCTCTTTCAGTCACCCATTCAATATAAAATCTCTGTTAGTGCATGTTGTAAATGTCATTATAATCATGACAATTGAATGTAATAATTTTTATGGTTTTTACACATGCAAACTCAAAAGCTTTGTAGTTCATCTCTTTGAACACTAGACTGCAGCGTAACACAAGCCATCTCCCATGATGCTTTAACAGAGAGGTTAACCTATACATGAAATTCAAGTCTGGATATCAAACCATATGTAATGCACCTTGCACCCTGTAGTATACAATGCACTATATAAAAAAAGACAAAAAACACCTTCACCTGTGTGTCGTTATTGTCTCTGAGAGAAAATTCTCCACACAAATATCAAGCTTGACCATAGGAGCTCGACCTATTTTTTTTTTACTTCACTGTTATATAGCTAACTAGAATATTGGGGATTTCTACCCCGCTACTAAAACCCAGCACAAAAAGAGGCTTTTTTCCAGCTCTAACTCCTCTCAGGTGGGATTAAAACAGTACGCACGCTTCATTAAAGACAGCAGATGCCTGTGTGCCTCCAGTGAGGATAGAGTATTTAGCTTTCTGTCATCGACTGCTAGAACTCTCTCATCCTCTGTTTTAGCTGGCGAGGGGCATTGAAAAGCCCTAACTCTGAGTTTCTTCCTTTCTATCTGAGAATCTGATTAAATGAGGCCTGGTTGGCTCTGACAGATACCGAGTGCTGGTGTGGTGATGAGAAAATGAGCTCTTTATCACGGCCTGAGAGAGTGAGTCGGCATGTTTAGTGGGGATGAGATTTGCTCAATTCAAAAGCTTCTACGTGTTCACCAACTAAACTCAGATTTTGCACTTAAACATTCGATGTGGGTATATGTTTAGTTAAATTGAGATTTAAATCATTTTGAATTTAACACTGCCTATTTATCCAGCTAATACGCCATTAAAGAGGATATTGCTATTGGGATAATGGCAATTATTATGATAATGGCTTATACGTCTATTATGTTTTCTCCGACTGCGGGATAACATTTTGGTTAGTTGCACATAAGGGAATACTAACAATTTATGTGTTTCTTTGTCCTTAACTTGAACTCAGTACAAAAACGAGTGTATGAACTAAAACTTATGGTAGTCATTTGATTTCTTCAATCCACAAGTATGTAATTTAAAGGTTAAATATCTGAATCAATAACTGTTAAATGGGTCAGATGTGACATGCACCCACCCACCCAGTTTTTTATTTTTGTATTTTGTTATATCATTTCCCCTTTCTCATATGAGCCATTCTTAGATGCTTGTCTGTGTGATGTCACATAGACCCAGGCCCCTCCCACAATTGTTGATTGACTAGCATTCCAAATTACATGACAAAAATTGTAGTTAGAACTTAATCCATTACTTTACACATTTTAGGTAATGTAATCAGACTACTTTTGGATTACTTTTGATTGTAATTTATCATTGATAATTGTGTACCTAAGACTAAGAAAATATATTCCATTCGTTGTAATTTACATGTTATGTCAAGGTTTCCCAAACTGGGTTTTGTAAGTTCAATGAAAAGCTAATAATGTAAAAAAAAAAAAAAAAATTAAAATAAGTCATTTTAAAATAACATCAATCACAATCAATCAATCAATCAATCAATCAATCAATCAATCAAAAAAAAAAAAATCTCCAGATTTTGCGAAATTTTATATATATATATATATATAAATATATATATATTTAATTTGTTTACCTGCATATCATGTGATAATTAACCAACAGAGAACTGTAAACATGCAAATTGTATATGTACTATTATTAAAATATTTATTTTAAATTCTCAGGGTACTTTAACTAAATATATTAGATGAAAGATATTTAGATGACAAAACATTTTTGGAATACATGTAAATGTATGTAAATTATGTAAATGAGAAATAACTGAATTTGTGCAATTTCATGTGTTTTAAAGCTATAGTAATACATGGTTAAATAACTCACTAATTCTAATAAAAATTTATGTTTTCATCAGTAGTTGAAGCTTAATTTTTGGAATCTGATTACGTAATCCATATTATATGTAATCAAGTCACTACACAAATTTATAATCGGCATTACACAAGTTTATAGTCGGCGTTATATAGAGTCTCTCATAAGTTCACATCTTAATGTGAATGATTCATGCCTGAATGTGTTTCATGTAAAAAAATAAAATAATGATAATAATAATAAATGCAATTTTTAATAACATTTTTCAGTCATCAATAATAAATTTTCAATTATATCCAATCATAAAGTTTGGATAAACCCAGCCCTTTTTTCCACAAGCAACTACAAGTTCAGATTCAGATCTGCTACATTTCTAATAATATCTTTCACTCGAATGTACTTCACTCACAATATGGAAAATGTCAAGTAATTTCAAGTCAAGTCAATTTTATTTGTATAATATATATATATACTTTATATTGTATATTATTTTATATTATTTAATGTAATTTTTTTACAATACACATGGCTTCAAAGAGGCTTTGCAGAAAATCATACAAATGTTAATGTTTAATATAATATATAATTTTTTTGTCACATTTAGCAGAGCTGGGTGATAATACAGTTTACATTTACAACAATACAAACAAGCAATCAGTTGGGACTTGCTATACATGATATATTGTTTTACATGAATATATGCACATAAAACGGATTATATTTATTAATCCAGATTTCTACAGTATATAGCGCTGTGTGATAATATAGTTAAAATATATAGCACATTTTGATTTGCTATTTAGTATATGGTTGGATGTATTAAATTCAACTTGAAACATATTTCTCTGAATGATATTATAAACTAAAATATCTGGCTGTAGCTACTCCTGTAACACTTTTTTCATGTAATGATAAACATGTTTCCTGAATACTCCTTCCCTATGCTATTGGTTAGACAAACAGAAAGCCCCACCTCAAACTCACCCCATTGGCTGAAGCGGTGTTGCTATGTCAGGCTGGTCGGGATTATCAAACAAACAAAGCAAGGTTTTCCACAAAGCCTCAGTGTTTACACTTGCAGGGATATCAACATACAGATGGCGTATCATTGTCTCTGCAATGACTTTAACCTTTTAACACTTTACTTTTTAACTTAGCAAGCAGGTTTTAACTTAGCAATCCGGCATGTCACACAGGAGTTGATGGAGGCAACATAAACCTTGTTTAGATATACATTACCTAAAGCCTATTCTGTCTATGATGGAGGTGTTATGCAGTGGAGTAAATGCCTGAAATGAGCTCCACATGGATGTAGAGGCCAGCTGTAAGAGCTTCAGTCTGATGTGACATCAGATCAGTGCTTACAGGCATCTGTGCTTCTCTAGTCAGAGCCAGCTGTCCTATGCTATGATTGAGATCACACCGGCACCTCGTCTGTGCCAGACTAGCAGTGTTTGGCATTCGCCATCAGCCATTATCCAAGACCCTGCAGCTCCTCCATGCACTGCTGCACAAATGCAGTGTAACTGCCATCTGCTGAAAATCCTGTCACAGTCAGAATCTTTTAACCAGTCAGTGCATTAGCCAGTGAATGGATTGCTACAGCACTGTTTTGCGTTGGTGTTCACTTATCGAATGAATCAGGTTTTAGAACGAATCAGTTGAATAAATGATTCAGTGATTCACTCATTAACATGGATCAAATTCTTTGTTTCTGAATGAATCAGCCGTTTGAATGAATCAGTTGAATCTCAATGACTCACTCATTAACATTATTTTATTTTATTTTAATTTCACGTTTAGACTTTTTTTCATGTTTTAAATTCAAATATCAGTATTCAAAGTTTTATGTTAAAAACAAAACAGGCTTATTTATACATCTGTATTGGCAGTTTAAATGCATCCATGTCTCCTTGGAGATATATAAACTGTGTAAATACATGCTATTTCAGATGCATATTCCAGAAATGTTTTCTTATGTTGGAATGAAATATAATACAAAAATACAAAATGGAAGAAATTGTTAAAACTGAAGACAATCTTGCTACTCAAGCTGTGTATGAACATGTTTATATATATTTTTATTTGCTTCTTTTCCATTTTGCATTTACTTGTACTTTCAATACTTAAGAACATTAACGATTTAAAAAATACTTTTTGTACTTATGCTGCGTTCCAGGCAGGTTTTTGAGCCCGTAAGTCACGATTTCAAACCACGACTAACGACTTTGTACCGTTCCAGGCAAGTCACGCCAAACTTCCTGAGCGCAAGGAATTATAGTTAGATTATTAATTTTATTGCAAAAATTATTTTTTGCATATATTCTTTGTTACATTGTCCTAAAATCTATTTTTCAATGGGTACCACTTGCATAAACACTGCATCCGTAGGCAATATTAGTCGTAGGGGCTGCCATTGTTATTTCGCGTGCTGTGTGACATCAGAACTCGGAACTCGGAGTACATCGATCTAGTACGAATTCACGGGTGGGAAGTCACGGGTTTGACTGCCATTCCAGTGCACTTTCACGGGTTTAAGGTTGGAAAAACATGGATTACGTGTTGCCTGGAACGCGGCATTAAGTACAATAAATATCACATACTTTAAGACTTTTACTCAAGTAATATTCTAAATGGTGACTTCATCTACCAAAGTCATTTTCTTGTAAGATATCTGTACTTTTACTTGAGTATGACTTTCAGGTACTTTATACCTTTATACACCACTGTCAACACTGCACACAGGAAAAAAGATCTTCAGTGGATCTTTGGTTTGGTTGAGGTGCTATACCTTTAAGATGGTTCCCCTATGATTGTGAGCCAGCGAACCACTTTTAATGCTATTTAAACCATTTCTTTTGGAGTGTGCATTTAAATGTTGAGGTAGCTGATGGTGTGTTTTAGCCAATAACATTTGCTACTCAATTTGTCAACAGTACTAATAGACATACAGGTGCATCTCAATAAATTAGAAAGTCATGGAAAAGTTAATTTATTTCAGTAATTCAACTCAAATTATTCCAAACAGACTGTGGAAATGTAACACTGGACCTCAGGGAGCTTGGGCTATGAGCTTCTCCACCCTTCCTCCAGACTCTAGGACCTTGGTTTCCAAATGAAATACAAAACTTGCTCTCATCTGAAAAGAGGACTTTGGACCACTTGGCAAGAGTCTAGTTCTTCTTGTCCTTAGCCCAGGTAAGACCCCTCTGACATTGTCTGTGGATCAGCAAATTCCTTGACGCTTCTGTGTGTGGTGGTTCTTGATGCCTTGACCCAGCCTCAGTTCATTCCTTTTTACCCTCCTTGTGAAGGGTATAAATGATTGTCTTCTGAACAACTGTCAGATCAGCAGTCTTCCCCATGATTGTGTAGCCTAGTGAACCAAAATGAGAGACCATTTTGAGGGTTCAGGAAACCTTGCAGGTGTTTTGAGTTGATTAGATAATTGATATGTCACCATATTCTAATTGGTTGAGTTAGTGAATTGGTGGGTTTTTGTTAAATGTGAGCCAAAATCATCACAATTAAAAGAACCAAAGACTTAAACTGAATTACTGAAATTAACTTTTCAAGACATTCTAATTTATTGATATGCACCTGTACATTTGCTAGCTTATTGATAACTTTAATTTCTTGAAATGTTTAAAATTTAATTATTTTCTTCTTTGCCTCTCAACGAAGACGGTCGCATTTTCTCTCCCTCTCCTCCCCCTTACCTTCCCTGCTTTGCTCCTCTCGTCTCATCTATTGTCTTATACTTTGAGAGACTCTCTCCGCACTGCTCTCCAAACAAAAAAATCTAAGAAATCATGGATTTGATGAACTGGTCTCTCAACGCAGTTGACACAATCTTCTCGACGAGAAGCTTGGGTTTGGGGGAACCTGACTGCCCCTCCGGAATGTTCGCAGCTGGCTACACACTGGACGCATGGGAGAGGTGGCGGGTCGTGTGTCTGGTGGCTCTTTCTGTGGAGGACACAGAAAGAGCTATTATATCTAACTATTCGGAACCATGATAACAGGTCTTCTACTGATTGGATTAGACATTACCCTGGTTTATCGAGGAATTCAGGAAACGGTAACAGCTGTCCAAAGCCTCACAAGGCTGTCTGTCATGATTGAAGCAGTGGGCAGAGTAGTCAGCACTGAGACTGGGACCATTAACCGCAATATGGATAACATCACGAAGATAGCTCACGGCTTTGCAAAGGCAAATGGATCGATCCAGAGACCAGAATGGACTAAGAGAGTAGTAGTGTAAATTGGAATCCGGCTACTCGCCCCAAGACCAAACAATCCCAATCTTATCTGCTTTCGGCTCCCCTCAACCAGCACTGGCCTCAGCCAAGGCCGCTGTTGGAACAACAACTCCCCTGGAAGAGCACTGCAGTGAGACACTCTTGCGTTCCTCCCCCCGCTTCCACAGACACCTACTGATTGTTGACTCTGTCTGGGACCTGATCAAGGCTGTCTCCATGGCAACTTGTTGTGTATATCTTGCTGTGTATATCTTGCGGACTGAGGCACCTAGATTTGATGCCAGGAGTAGCGACTCTCCAGGCCTATACGTACAAGAACTTCTACATGGATACACACACATATAAAGATATGCATTCACCCCCCCCCATCCCCCATCCCTCGCTTTCGCTGCTTTGTACCGCCAGTGTGACAAGCGGGTCTTTGACCAAAACCGAGAATGGCTGCAGGACCCGGTGGCTGCTTGCCTGTGCTGGATTACCTCCACCCCCCACTCCCCTCCCCTGTTGCAAGTCGTGTGTTTTTCATGCTGTACTGATTATGTGCTTATGTTGTTGAGGTGTTTTTTCCTGTTCCCACACTGTACTCCACACAGGAGCATAGTCTGGTGGTTGTTTTTTTCTCCTCCCCTCCCTCATGTTATGCTGTATTTCTTCCTCAATTCACTGACTTCCTGTCCTGTCTACTCCCTTCACATATTGCATGTATGGACAGGTTGATGGCAAATTTCATGGTACCTGTGACCAGTGACAATAAAGGGCCACTACTACTACCACCACTACATTAGCAGTGTTGACAACAGTGAATTCTACTACATAACTAATTGTTCACACACATCATGTTGTGATGTTCCCTTCTGCAATACTTGTAGAAGATGTTTCTGTCAGATATACATAAACAACTATGATTTATTCACAAGCCATCTGAATTAACGAACGGAAGCTTCCTAGTAAGTTTTCCTTAAAAATTGCACAGTTACGAGTTTGCAATCACAACTTTAAAAGTGGGAATAGTGAAATTTATGATAGCACGTGGATGCAGCAATCCCCTTTGTAGATGCACGCATGCTTCTGGAGCTCCCCAGTGGATATAAATAAACATGTTTTTAAAACAAAGAACCTTTGAACCTCTGGTCTCCACAGAAATCTTTGTCAGATAATGACACAGAAACTGTCTTTTCTACATATATATGGACCAAAATGAACTCAAAAGGACTTATAAATGAATATCAGTCCATCGCTTCACTCCATATTCATTTATGTGTAACCCACACATTTGACTATCATGTTATAATCACTTATTGTGTATGTCTTTTAATAACTATTGGATAGCTTAAAGACACATATTCATGTTTAGTGTGTACGTGTTCGAATCTGTTAGCTTGAAACAGTCATGACCATCAGTTATTTGTCAAATGTATCATATTCTTGTTATAGGAATCATGTCCAAAATTAGACCCTGCAAGAGCGGGAAAATTCGGACCACATGCTTGATAAGATAACATATGATTTATGATACCCCCGAGCCAAGACAATATCTGATTGGTCAAGACAACATTTGAGGTGTGGCCAACAGGCCAGTTTAAATACTTAGGACACCATAAAATCTTGCTTTTAGTTTTTTAGCTATGCTTCTTAGCTTTTGCTATTAGTCATGTTTGCTTTTAGTTTTAGCTTTGCTTTTGCTATCAGTCATGCCAGCTTTTTAGTATGCTTTTAGCTTTGCTACTAGTCATATTTTAGTCATCACTGTTCTTTGAGCGCGGTTCCAGCGTGCGTCGGCCTGCACGCATGCTGCTACTTAGCCACGATGAGAAGAAACACCACCTAGTCTCGCCAGACTTTACTTCTTTTCTTTTCCGTTTGAGAGTTTCGTGTTCTGAGTTAAGTTTTGTAACGTCTAGTCTCCGACGTCTGACCTCGACTGCCCGTTCAACTTCAACCAGCCACACAACTCCGCGTCTTCAGCCAACGCCCAACCACGGGCTTCCCAAGACGTCACTTCAGCGACTACTGAACTTCCAGCCAATCAGCGACATCGGGAAACCCCCTTTCAACGACAACAAAGGGTCACCTTTACACAGGCAATGTACCTTCAGACATTTGTACTGGTGTATCTAATATAATTCTAACCTCATTGAGGAACTCAATGCGAGGGTTAATTAAGTGATTGATGGCTGTTCATGTCTATGCAATTTTACGTATTGCTGTAAACTTGGGATTCCACATTTCCATTCTCTGAAACTCATCTTTCCCTAACTTTCGATCTTCCTGCAACTTGTGTGAATGTATGAGTGCGTGTACTTTGTGTTAGATTAGTTTATATGTCTTAGATTTATCTAATAAAGCCTTATTCATATTGAAAAGAGAAGTATCTTGTGTTTTGTGCTTATAAGTTAATGTCTTAAACTGCTGATCTTGTTACTGTGCTAATTGATAGTGTTTTCACTATACTTTGGATATTAATATCCAGCGCAGATTTGATGTTAAAGTGTTCAGTGAATGCAGGGCGTCTCAGTGATCAGCCGTGAAACAGTGATTCTGTTCAAATTCCCTTTAAAATCTTAAATGATTCCCTTTGAGCTAAATTGACATGTTTCCCTTACAGCAGCTATACTTTCTTTCTCTGAAACCAATTGAGAGTTTCCTTGGCTGAGTGTTTGGAATCATTGTCTCACTGGAATGTCCACCTTCATTTCATCTTGATCTTCATCATCCTGGTAGATGGCAGCAGATTTTTAACAAGAATGTCTCATTTTTTTTCATTCATCCGTCCTTCAGTTATATGATTTTTCATGTGCTACACTATGATATTTTGGGGTAAAATGCAGTGCCATTTGACCTCCAAACATCCAAAGAGTATAATTTTGGTCTCATCTGACCAGACTATATTCTCCCAGTATTTCACAGGCTTGTCTAAATGTTGTGCAGCTAACTTTTAACAAGCTTCATGCTTTTTCTTCAACAATAGAGCCTTGCTTGGTGAGCGTGCATACAGGCTATGGCAGATGAGTGCATTGCTTATTGTACTTATTATTTTCTTTAAAAAAAATTGTACCTGCTAATTCCAGGTCTTTCTGAAGCCCTCCACAAGTGATCCTTCTAATAATTATTTTCACTCTTTTAATTATTTTCCTGGTTGTGGCCGGTTTATGGTTGAAATGATGTTCTTTCCATTTCCGGATTATGGCCAAAACAGTTCTCATTGTAATATTCAGAAGTAAAGAAATCCTTCTGTAACCAATGCCATCAGAATGTTTTCCAACAATAAGGTTGAGAAGATCTCGACAAAAGCTCTTTACTTTTACCCATCATGAAATGTTTCTTGTGTGACACATTGGTCATGAGACTCGTTTTTATAGGCCATAATTTGAGACTAAACCAGCTAATCTATATTTACACTGACTAGGCTTTCAATGCCTTTTTGCACCTCCCTTTCTTCATGTGTTCAATACTTTTTCCCTGTGTCATTCTATTTTATTACACAGAACTTAATTTTTGAACTTATTTGTTTTGCTTTCTTTGTATGCATGGGTTACTTGGATTGTTACAGACATCTGGTGAAAATTTCATGTCAACAGCACCTTTGGAAATGTATTTACTGAGACAAATGGTAATGTTTTCAATACTTATTTTACCCGCTGTACAGCAGTCACCAAATAAACCTTATCTGAAATTCATGAGTATTTAGATTTCGATCGGATTCTGCCATACAAAGTTAGGTTAAGAGTTACATATCTGACAGTTTATGGATTAAGAGTCAAATTCATCTAGAGCAGTGGTTCCCAACCTTTTTAGCTCGCGGCCCACACAACCACACACATATGTTTGCGCGGCCCACTTCAAAAAAAATTAACTGACCCTGCTATTGTTGGGTTAATAACATAGTACTCAGAAGCTAGATTGTTAACTGTATTTATTGAATGAACTAGGGCTGTGTGATATGGACGGAAAAAAAAAACAATCCTGATTTCTTTGATCAATTTTGCGATACGCTTTTACATTCATAAATGCATTCAGGATTTGAAACATATGTCCAAAAGAAAACCAATTAGAGCTTTATAAAAAAATTGTAACGTCTCTAGAACAGACATAAGTCAAAATTATCACTTTAGTAAAGATGTAACAAAATGTATAGACTTATGGCAAAAAAAAAATCCCGTGTCCAGGGACTTTTTTCTTTTTTGCCATGCATTGTTCATAGAGCTCATTAATTGTAATGGTGCCTCAGGTGTTTGCAGTGTGTATACATGTGTATGCGGTCAGCAGCGAGAGCGCATAAATATAACGCGAAAGCACATTAAAATAATGCACGAGCGCGAATCTCTCTGTTCGCAGGCAGATTTCCTTTGCGCTGTCACAAAACCAGACGTGCTTGCTCAGATACACGCTGCTCTGGTCCGGAGAGAGGGTGCGCACTTAAAACGTGTCTCCTCTCACTTAAACTGAGTCCTGTGCGCTCACAACTCTCTCTATGCTCATGTGTTAGATATTAATTATTTTCGCACATTTTTATTTCTAGCCTTTTACCGCGTGCAGTGTGAACGCTCTGATCCGTTAACATGGGCTCTGAAAAAAAGACGCATCACAGACAGTGTGAACTTGGAGTTAGGCTTATGCCCAGTCTGTTCTGTTCTCGCGATAGAGGCGCTGCATTCTGATTGGATCGGATAGCAAGCATACTGCAGGAGGTCAGGGCCGCGGAAAATTGTGCTATAAAGCTATTCAGCAAGCTCGAATAGTGGAAGCATAGTAACAGTTTAATATTTCTTTTTTGTTATTTAATTATATATATGAAATGATGTTATGTTATGACATTACATATATTAACAATATTATTTATTTTAATAGTAATTGGCGGCCCACCTGCAATACCACCGCGACCCACTAGGGGGCCGCGGACCACAGGTTGAAAACCACTGATCTAGAGGTCCCTTTTTTATACAGCTAACTACATTGTATGCATAAATTACTGTTCAAAAGTTTTGGGTCTGTAAGAAATCTAATGCTTGTAAAGGCTTCATGTATGTTTTATTCAGATTTATTCATGTTTAGGAAAAGTTACATTTTAAGCAGCCAATTTCAGTGTCACATGATCCTTTAGAACCTATTCTATTCTGATTTGGTGAAAACAGTTTTAATGCATGAATAACAACATAAATACTGTGCACTGACCCCAAACCTTTAAACGATAGTGTATTTTTTTTATATTAATCTTATTTAAAGTAAAAATGCTAGTTCATTGCCTCTATTTACTGAATTGTAAATGTGCATTAAAAACCAGAACAATTGTTGTCACAGAAAAAAATATATATTTAAGCGACTACCATTGCTGTAAGTTTGGTTTGATACTCCCCAGAACTGGTTTGTACAGATTCACTTGTATTCCTAGCACATTTGAAGCAGCTTGTCGCATATGATAACGGTTATCACACATATGCAAAGCCTTCCCAAAGGTGTGTGTGACACAAAAAGAGATAGTTTCTGCATGATTGTGTGAGTATCTTACAAAGCCTGGTGGAAATTTACCCCAGGTAAGGCATTTTCACCCTCAATAAGTCATAATTCAGACTTTAAGTCCCTTCAGTGATGATAAGACTATATGAGCCATGTCAACGGGGGTTCAAAGAGCCCTTGGTCACACACTCAACTGGCTCTGTATAAAAACCCATGCCTGGACAGGGGGAAGATGGGGTCATGATAACCGGTTGTATGATTCAACAAGGGCTTCTGAAAGAGCCAGCAGCCTACGGAAATGTTTATGCAAAAATATCACAAGAGGAAACAACATGGTAGTGTGCGTTTACTTCTCTTTAGGTTAGGAAAAGGTTTTGCCGTGCCCTGTGGCTAACTGTCATATTCAAACGGTTCCCAAAAGATTTGAGGAAAAATCCTGCTTGCACAGTGCTTTCTCCTGACAGCTGTCTCTAAGTTTTGCTCTCATTGTGCCACAGGATATACTCTTTTTCATGGGAAAATTCTGAATTTAGTACGTTAAACTCAGTCTACAGCATTTGAGACAATGTTAATTACCACAAAAATTAACTTGTCCTTCCTGCTTAAAAAAGGAACAAATATTTGGGTACAGTGAGGCATTTACAGTTGAAACCAATAGGGCCAATTTAAAATAAATAATCAGTATTTCAATAGTATAGCTACAAGATACAAACAATATTTTAGTTTGGGAAAAAATCACTTAACTTTCCTAATAGACATGTTTACATGACAAGTTTAATTTGGTAACTTTGTCACGAGTTGCGTGTATGTATAGATAGAAGGCTATAAACTCAAAAATAACTGTACAATTGTTTATTTAAACTGCTTCAAATAATATACAAATTTTAGCAAAATTAAAGTGCTTTTATAAAATTATATACTTCACATTTCTGCTATTAAATCTCTAATTTGCCCCATTTACTTCCAATGTAAGTTCCTCACATTTTTGCTTTTTTAAAGAAAAAGTCTAAATAATTTTTTTTTGTGGTAATCAACATTATGCCACAAATGCTGTCGATTGAGTTTAATTTGTACCAAACCCGGAATATTGCTTTAATCTGAGATCATCTATCATCTATCATCGGCTGAGTCAAGCATGTACACAAGATGAAAATGGGAGGCAACTAAAGAATAAAGACACAACATATTAAGCTGTCTGTCTCCTGATTATGTCTATTTCTCTGTGATAGGCCAATTGTGGCTCACTGTCAATTTGTGGAAGATTAGCAAAACTCATCTTTCTGATAAACTCTCTTTTTCCCTTTTCTCGCCCCCTCTGTTTCATCTCTCCTCTTGTCGTTAATTATGCCGGGGCTCTTCTGAGTGGTAACAGCCATAAGAGATATAATAAAGAACTCTTATCGCTTTTTCATTACGTTCCAAATCAGGCCTCCCAGTCAGCAGCTGCGGGATAACAGATTGGGCCATGCAATATTAGGCCATGGCTGTGGACAGATAGTGGCCTGGGGTTGGATCTGATACACTAAAGGTTATCAGAGTGGTATGGTTAGAGCTGCGAGATTGGTCACTCAGAGGCACGGATGCTGGTTCACTGAAGGTATCACGTCAACAGAGGAGTATAGCGCATTGTTTGGCTTTAGCAGGACAGAGCATATAGACGTCTTCCGTGCTTTAAATCGATCCATTCATTCACTTTCACAGACAACATTCAAAGAGACAACATTCAAAGTTACTCTTTTCGTCAAGCGAGCAAGTACTTTATCCTGTGAAAATTTCAGTTTGTAGACTTTTAACTGGAAAAGAATGTATAGAAAAGAGCAAAAATTATTCATGATTTTTGCAAAACATTCTTCAGTTTTTACTTCAGTAAGACCACTTAAAATAATCATTATGACTATAATGTCAGTTCTTATCGCAAAGCGAAAACATCAAGGCCAATGACAGATTTTATGACAAATATTAATACTAAGCTCAATAAAATGGTGATTAAGAAGCTGTTTGAAGTCAGCTTCTATTTCCTTTAAAGTATATCCTCAGACATCTTTTAAATCTTTTAATGACTCATCGTCATAATAATACTGTCATACATTGCTCTTTAGCTCAGTGGGCTTCATGAAAGATCTAAAGACGCACATGCACGTCGTTTATATTGCCATGGTAATGTGCGCATTCAGAAGCCATTCCTGTGTGCTCAAGCTCATTCAGATCATAGATGTTTTCAAACCCTGGGAAGATTGTTACTTTGCAGATTGCCAAGACATTAATCGTAGGATGGAAGATCCAAAGAAACATTACCGCCGTTATCAGAATGGTAACAGAGTCTACTTCACAGAACGACAGACAAATTAAACCACAGCTTCTAGCTTTCTCTCATTTGAAACACTGGCTAACAACACAAAATACGTGCTTGTAAATAACAGATGCTGCATTAGTTGCTTGAGCATATGGATGATGTGGAAAATGGAGTGCCTGTCAGTTATTGTAGATAAGTGCACATGCTGTTGACGACGTCTCTTATACTGCGTCTACAGCTGTCTTTGTCCATTTACAGGAAATCAAAAAAGAATCTTCTTACTCAAAACTTTAGCAAGGAAAACAGCTACATAATGTCAGACATTTCACAGGGAAGAAATACTTTTTACTTAAGGAAAGAAAAACAGGAAGAAGACTAAAAGATAACAAATCCTTAAATTGCCCATTATCCTTCTGCCGAGAGTGGTGCTGAGATGCCAGCTTGTTTCAAGTTATTGATCCAGAATATCAAAGTTCTATTGTAGCTCTACTTTTCTCCTGGAAAAGCTCTATATTTTTCCCCTCTCACCAGGCTCTTCATTTTTACTTCATTTTAACCAACACTATGAAAATTGCTGCAATTTTGACTTTGAGAAACATTTGTGTTTGTATGCATGTACAGATGCAATTTGGTTAATGGTTAGCAGGTGATTTTTTTATTCAAAAATAAGTTCCTAACTCCTCTTTTGTGTCTTGTTTGGTTGAGTATCACACATAAAACAATGTTGACAAGTTCTTGTCTACTTCAGTTTTGAAGATTACCACATTGTACATTTGACTGTGAGTTGATCTGCAGGGTCTTGGTTATAGTCTTGGCATTTTCATGTGGCACTTGAATGAAAACACAGCAAATGTTTTCCCATTGTTAAGGCGTATGGACTTTCAATATCCACTGCCTGTTTTCAAGTAAAATTACTTCTCTATTGTGAAATAGCTTGTCAAATGCAAAAGAGAATGCCAGCTTCAAAAGGTTATGCTGAGGTATAGGAATAGTAGAGGTTTTCCATCAAAAAAAAAAAAAAAAACTCTGTGTAAGAAGCTGTTCTATAAAAGCATCTACAAAAAAAAAAAAAAAAAATACACAACTGAATTTAAGATTACACAACTTCACATTCTTTAAATTAGCATACTCAAAACTTTATTAAAGGAAAGCAGCTACATAAGAACTCTAGAACTAGAAAGATTTACAAAGCACATTTTGTGACATAAGCACATCACATAGTAACGGTGTTCTAAAAATGTTATACCTCAAATGATAAGGGATTTATAGTATTGTAACTAATAATTGGCAAGTTCTCTTAGTTCTATTACGTAATGTTCTGATGCACAAAAACCCCTAGTAAACACGTTTACTTCATGGCACGGCCTAAAATTTTGCACATATTCTACCTAAACAGCCTCATATTTCAACTAGTGTACAAAAATGGAATTACAACAAAACATTTTTAGCCATAAACAAACCTTGTTCAACAATAGATATAACAATACAATGACAGAATGACAGACACAGACATACAAACAGATGATGGATGGATGGAAACAAACAATGGAAAATAAAGTAATCCTAAAAGAATAATCTAATTCTAAATTGACCAGTTTAACCATAACTATACTATGTGTTTTTCTGGCTATATGTACTGTAGACATCATTACTTTAGCACCAGCGACAGCAGCGCCATACATCATGCAAATAACACTCCTCACACAAATCAGGCTACGTCATTAATGGGACATTTCAGTTAGGATGCTGCCTTAAGGTTTTGGAGACAGCATATCTTGATGTGTAACATTAGTCATTAGTAACTATATCATGTTGTTGATTACCTGAAATATGGAATCTCATTTAGCCTTTCTACAGCCATACAAGTCGAGACAGATGGAGGCTGACTAAATTCCAAAGAGGTATTTTGCCCTGAGAAAATGATTATCCATTCTACACGTCAGGTATTTCTTCTAGCTGCTAAATTTGCGGGATTTCAAATGAATTTGCAAGTACAGAAAATGAAAGCACATCCATTTTAAGAGCGAGCGTGACTGTAGATTAACATTGCGGTGGGCTATTACTCTGACCAGTAGGAATTCTCCAAAGGAATAAGCTCCACAGAGGCTCAGCAGAGTGCACTTGTGGCGCTTGGCAGCATGCAACAATAATGAAGGCAACACCTGCTATGAATTCATTCATAGATCATCTGCTTCCTTTATTAATGCGTAAAGACTTACTAGGCGAGCTCTGCACCTCCACATCCAACCTCTTTGATTAATGTTCCTTCTGAAAACCGCATCAGTTAGAGAAGGCGCAATCTGGTATTTGTCTTTACAAGATCGTATCGACTTTTGTGAGCCCATGCAGAAAATGAACTGTCATGTACGCAACCGGTCACAAAATGAACGCCATTAATACCTCTGGACTAGCGTGGACAGACATGCCATCCCCCGCCTCAAGTGTTGAGAAAATAAGCACGTCTGTCTGGCTGCTGTGATGAGGGAGTGCTGACATCCATTCAGTCACATCAGAAGAATGGCTGTAATAAGGCCGACTATCAGCACTTTTCTTAGAAAAACATATTAGAATGGGCATGAAGTGGGGAGATGATACCACAAGCTATTCCAGCGTGTGTTAGAGAAGCTAATGACATTATTATCAGCACAAGCACAAGCGACACAGAGACTTCCTCTCATGCAATGGCCGCCATTGATGTCTGGCTTTTGCAGGAATGTAAAGTGAAGCTTGAAGCCAGATCAACATGCAAACAAAGGCTGCTAAGGAAGGCAGATATATTGCTCCACAACATTTCACTTATGATACTAAATATTTTTTTGGGCTGAGTTATTAAAGTGTACTAGTTCATGTATTATATAAATTCAGGATAAAACTAAAAATGCAATTTTGATCCAAAATATTCTAGACTATAAAAATTTGCTTTTTTAGTGTGTGGCTACAGATAGTACCCAGTCTAAGATCATATGATTTGTTCTGAGGATTCACACTGTATTCACGATTTGATTTGATTCATAAGCACTCCATTTGATTAGATTCTAATAGATTCTGAGTTATTTAGATATTTCAATAATGTCCATATTCTAAATAACATGAGACTAACTGTTTGAACTATTTATTAAAAGTATAACTGAATAATAATAGTAATTTGTTTATGAATCATTGCTCATGTAAGTCTAAGCATACTGTAGAGACCATTTCTATATTTACCATATTTATAATGTGGAAAATGCAACCCTATATGTTTGTTTTAGCATGGAGAAAACTAATAGAAAGTTGTGCATCTTTTTCAGGCATATTAATAGGCTTTGTGGTAATTAATGAAGTATTTTGGTTGAGACCACAGTTGAATGTGAAACTACATGAGATAGATGTACGGCCTTGAAAAAGTGAACTCTGCATTAATCTTAGTGCTACTCTAACCTTGCATCCCATTGAGATTATAGCTTAGAAATTGTAACAGCCAAACATGATGCACACAATTTCCCTGTAAAATTACAAACTTTATGGTAATTTCAAGGCCAAACAAATCACACAGCTCTGCTGTTGCAATGCACAGAAACATGATCCATCCATCGTGTCACTGGTGGTGAACATTCACTAAGTCATAGTTGACATTAACTGAAACATAAACTAATTTAACCTCCAGGGGGCCAACTACAATCTTGATGCACTTCCAGTGAAGCTTCATGAAGATGAACTCTGTTCGATTAGTTCTGGCCAGGATCTCCTTTTGAGCCCTTCAGTAAGCATTTGATTTATTATTTAGCACCTTGATAAAGTTAAAGAAGTGCTAAAGAACAGAGAGAGGAATAGAAATAGATATTGTACAAGATCTTTGCGAGAAAAGCCAGTACACAGTGGGAAAGAGAGTAATACAATATGAAATAATACATAAAGTGAGATTTGTAATGAAATCACCGTTGAATAAAGCAGTATCGTTGGGTTTTGAATGCTGGCATCCATATCAGGATTCTTAACTGATCTTAGTAGCAATCTACCCTTGGACAGCTGACTTCCGAAGGAAGACAACACTAGTTGATCGTGTTTCTTTTTCTGGTTGAAAAACTGCGTGTCTATCAGCTAGTCTATCACCAGCTCTGACTAGCCTGGACCAGCATGGGAAGAAAGCTGCCGATGGGGAAGACAAACCCAACAGACAGCTGCCTGAATATTTGTTGGTGTGGCCAACATTCATATTTATAAATGTGAATATGTTCCAAAAGGCTTAGTTCTAGGATTTTAAGTATTGGAAGACTTGATTTGAGTCCATAATTCTGTTTTGGCTGCAAAATTAACCCACATGATTGAACTAAACAGACCTCAAACAGCCCTGTTCAGTAGTGAATGTCTAAAAAAAAAAACTTTACATGCATGAGAGACTTCTTTTCATGGAGTAAAATCCTGCTGACATCTGCCTGAATCCCCCCCTATTGAATTTGACACCTTTGGTGCATGATCAATGCCAAGGATCAATGTTTGGCCCCTGCTGAAACAAACATTTTCAGACCACCCCTATAAATCATTTATCTCACTCATGAATTATAGACTGGATGAGAGAGACAAAAACAAAATTGACTCCAAGATAAAATTCATCCATTCAAAACCACGCCAGCCTCAGTTTCATTATTCCTAGTTAGTACTGAGAGAAGCATTGTCTGTAATAAAATGCCTAATGGCAGAATATGATGTTTACTTTTAACTACTGAAAGCCATTAAGTGTCTCAGCTGTAATTGGATTCTCAAAAGGATGCCTGCTTAGTCCTCAAGCCAACATCAAATGCACATATTTCCCACCGTCATTGTATGTGTAAACTCGCTTCTTTCGTCTTCACATTGTTGTGGAACGATTTGCCTAGCCCATCAGATGCACCTGCTGTGCTTTGTCTCTGAAACGTGTGTCTGATATTCCCCACATGCACACTTATAACCACTGCGGAAGATAAGAAGCATTACAATGGTGAGCGCCAGGAAAAGAGCATCAGAAGTATACACGCTTTTAAAATGAGTTTTTTCTGCTGTGATACCTTTGGGGCTCTGGGTCCACTTAACTGCAATGGCATTAGTTAGGATATAAATGAGGACTTTGTTGTTCCGCAGTGCCATCCATTTAGACTTTAATTACAAACAGAATGTTTGGTGGCATCAGGGAACTGAATGCCACATTGCACGCTGGATACTTATTCCGTTGTGCTAGTTGTGTGAATTTCTGTTCAAAATGAAGCTAAACAACATAATATTGATGTGGATGTATAGAAGAAGTTGAGCCTCCAGCGAGCATATCGCAGTCACACAACCCAATTATGCAAACTAATGTAAGGATTGAGTATCAAATAAAACTGCATAGGTTGACATTGTTTATTTATTAGTTTGGACATTCATAAAGCATTTCTTGAATCTGGAATTAAATGGATAATTCAAGCCCGCTCCTGTGAGAGTACCCGAGGGCCATTTGCAATCTTTGAGAAAAGATTCTCAACTGGTGGGTTGTGACCCAAAAGGGGCCGGAGGTATTTTTTAATAGGATCTCAGACAGCTAGGAATTTCAATGCTAAATGGAAATAATAAAATGCAACTAACTATATAATTGTGTGTGGTTATGGTGATAAAATATATCGTTTTAAAATGAGGCTTTATTCAGATCAGTAAAAGTGGTGTGTTTAATAAAACACAACAAAGGTGAACGTAAATTAATTTGTAATATTTCATATTTTCCTATGCCAGGGTAAGCCTACTATGTATGGGAACTAGGGAGGTCTGTGGGAAAAAAGATTGACAAAATGTATTTGTAGGATGATCATCGCTTTGGAGCAATATTTTATCACTGTTAAAAAGTATGTGGAAAGAACATAAATCAGTTAACACTTAATTTAAAATCATATGTTTACAGATAATATTTTAATAGTTTGCTTTGATTTCAGTACAGTAACAATATAAAAGCCAATTATTTAATTTTCATAATACCACAGTATAAATGTGTACAATTATGTACTAAAATAATTTATTGTACAAACTAAAAATACACTGTAAAAAAACTGTTATTTTCACGTAATTTTGAAATACAGTTTAAAATTGTAAAATTACAGAAATAGACTGTATATTTACATATCCTATGTAAAATCACATGAAAAACATGTCAATGTGCATAACGCCACAAAAATATTTTTGAAGATTTATTTCACATAACACACCAAAAACAGATTAAAAATATAAATAACAACTGTACAAAAGTTCACGTTCCTTATTATTATTTTTATTATTATTATTATTATTATTATTGATATAATATGTATATGTTGCCTACATTGCGTGTTTGCATAAAAGAGCAGGTGAATCGGTTTTTGAACCGGTTTGTTGAAACATCCTTCCCGAAAGAATCAATTCGAGCAAAAGAATCGTATTTCCATAGTAGGCTACTGTCAACTGATATCTTCCTCTTCTTCCGCTTGTTAAAATAGTTCTGCTCAGTTTGGTGTTTTATTACGTATTTATTCTCATAGTACCGTTTCATAATGTGATATAATACTATAATAATATGCTGATATTTAAATTACAAAAAAAAAAAAACATTTTAAATATTCGAACTGAAGGAATTCCCGCCCTAGCGCAAGGATACATTCTCCTCCAAGCACGCAGTGGGGCTGCAGCGCGCGCAGAAGGAATCACTCGACCTTCAGTTTCACTGTCAATCTTCGATTTGAGGCGAAAAAAGCAGGTAAAGTTCATGTTTTCTAATTCTGGTCATTACTATATGTTATTTCTACTATATTTGAGTTCCAGCATTTAGAATGTTTACCTTTTTGAATCGTTAAACCAGTGTTTCAAACTTCGGCGCTGACCAGTGCCGTTGGTCGTTAAGTGTGGCTAACTTCTAACGTTATTTTGTCCCTGAGGGAAAAACAGGCTGACTTTAAGGAAAGTCGTTGGCTGGTTGTCTACGATGCTGTTATTGAATATTATTATCATCATTTGTGGTTTAAGAACTCATGAATTTAACAGTTAGCGAAGGTAAGTTAACGTTAAGTTCGAATATGTAGATATGTTGCCAACTTTACCGAACTTCGACGCATAATGCAGTGTTTTTAATCGGTTTTGATATACATAATCGTAGGCGTCGTCTAAAAGCTAAAAAAAAAATCATATTTTTCGAGGCGAGATTGGATGAAAATTCTGAATTTAGAAAAAGATTCATTAGGACCAGCGCTTAAAGTGACGCGCGATTTGAAACGTTATGTTCGCCGGGCACTTAACCGTTATCCCTCTTCAAGCACTGGTTATTACGCTTGTATAATGAAGTTCACTTAACTACTTTATTTTGTCTGCATGTTTTACTCTTTTAATTCCAGACATAGTCTCACTGATGGTCTGAAATATCGTTACAGTCAGTATTTAATCACTTTTTAATAAATTATATATGTTGGTTACCCTTTATATCTGTCTATTGGTTAAGCAAATATTAAAAATATTAAAAGTATTTAAAAAAGCTGGTGACTAAAACCATTGACCAGTTAAAATTGTGAATGAAAAAACAATGTCTGCAGTGTGTCATCTGAGAATTCATATAACCTTGTTATCTTGTAATCTAGCCTAGGGAAAAAAAATTCACAACTTCTGTTTCTTGACAGTTTAAATCACCCTTCTATAATTAAAGACTGTTATTGAAGCTTATAGGGATTATTGATACTCACTGATGGGGTGAACAGGTATATTAAATATCAGTATATTTCTTTGTATTTTTGTAGATTTCCTAAAATTTCACATTTATATGTTTTTTTTTCTCCTTACAGATAAGTTCTGTGAGTGGCTAAAACCAATGTCAACATGAAAGGGTGAGTTTCACAATGCAAAGATGTTCACAGATTACACTTGTAATAGTTATGGTGTTTCTTTGAAAACTCACAATTCACAACATCAAGGGCTACACAGAAATGAGGCACACTACCTATTGGTTTGTTGCTAGCAGCTTGCACTTACGGTTCAGAAATTACGATGCATTTAAAAGTCAGCATCAGCAGTTATCTTCTGTGTCACAGGCAGGGACCTTTTTATGTCAATTTACTAGCTGTCAGAAAAATAATTGTGTGTGGTATGTTTGAATATATTTAAAGGAAAACAATTTAATATTTGCAGTAAGTTTATCACAGTGTAACTGATCTCTTCTTTTTCTTATGCATGTCAACAGGAAGTTCCCCCTTTGACTGCAGAGAACTTTGTTTTCTGTTGACCAAATCATAGTTAACGGCCACATCACCATCTTCTACGACGCTCTGAAGCTGATGTTTGCTTCATACTACTGCTTGAACATTTCATACCCAGGAAACCAAGGAGAAACGCAAGAGATTGTGCAAAGGTAAAAACACACACTCATATACTCACTCTCACACGTATCACACTCACACGCGTGTCCTCACACACAGTCACTCACTTTTCAACACACATTGACTTACGCATCCTTACATACACTCACTCTAACACACACTCTCACACACAGTCACACACGCACTCACACACAGTCACACATGCATACTCACACACTCTCACACACACAGACACTCACATACATGCAGTCACACACACATCCTCACACTCACATAGACAGACTCACAAAAGCATCCTCAAACTCACACACTATCACATACACATTCTCTCACATGCATTCTCACACACACACTCACAGTCAAACATGCATCCTCACACTCTCTCATATACACACTGTCACACACACATCCTCAAACTCACACACTCACATACACATACTCAGAAATGCATCCTCACACACACACACACACCTTCACACACACAGTTACACACTTTGACATACTCTTACAAATGCATTCTTACACTCACACACTCTCACATACACATTCTCACACACACACACACACACACACACACACACACACACACACACACACACACACACACACACACACACAGTTACACACTTTCACATACTCTTACAAATGCATCCTTACACACACAATCTCACATACACATTCTCACACACGCATTCTCACACACACACACACACACACACACACACACACACACACACACACACACACACACACACACACACACACACACACACACACACACACACACACACATTCTAATACAAACATCCACATACTCTAACAGACAGTTACACATGCATCCACACACACACACAAACACACACACACACACACACACACACACACACTCTTACACGCATCTTCACACACACAGTTACACACTTTCACATACTCTTAAAAATGCATCCTTACACTCACACACTCTCACATATACATTCTCTCTCACAAGCACACTCTCACATAGACAGTCACACATGCATCCTCACACACACTAACACACTCTCACGCGCAGTCCTCACACACGCTTCTAAGGCTGCATGATTAATCACATGCGTTTTTCAGGCGTGTCTCGTCAGTAAAGCCGGTCCTGTGATTAGTAGTAAATATCCACCTGTTTTCAAATCGAGCAACATTTAATACACAGAGCTGTAGTTCACTGACAAGCTACACAATATCCTGTTTATAATCGAATGCGATTCATCTGCAAACGCATCTCACAACCGCATGTGATTAATCGTGCAGCCCTACATGCATCCTCACACTCTCATCCTCACACAACACACTCTCTTACATTGTCACAACCTTCTCAGTCTGCCTCACAAACAACAACCTCTCACATACTTCTTTATAACAAACATCCACCACAAGCATGCCCTTTACAAGTTCTTATTGTTCTGCTTTTATTTTAAATATATTCACAGCATATGTTACAGTCCATGTTTTATTACTAAGGATTTTTTTTTTCATTCAACAGATGCCTTTTTAAGATGAACCCCGAGAAGCGACCGGAAGTGGATAAGACCACATCGAGAAAGAAATCGTCAGTCAGTCCAAAGGTTCTTTCACTGATTAACAAGATTGCGGACTATGAAAGGATGGAGTAAAACTTTGAGTGTCAGATCTTCCTACATTGCCTAGCAGAAATTCTTGACAGTGTCACAGACTTAAAATACTTGCTGATTATTTGATTTCATGGTTGAATATTTTTTTTTCATGCATTATCTGTTGTCAAGATAAATTAATCTGTTCACAGGTGGTTCAGTTTTAAGGACAATTTTAATTATTAATTTTTATTTGTTTACCAAACTGCTATATTGTTGCAGTTTTTAACAATTCTTTTATTGTGTGTTGTTGCAGTTATGATATATATATATATATATATATATATATACTGTTGCAGTTATGAACAAACTGAATTGGTATGTTGTTGCAGTTGTGATCTACAGTAATTTAATCCTTTGGGCTTATTTTTTTTACTGGAATATTGTTGCAGTTATGATCGTTTGTAATTATATTTTCTATACTATTGCAGTTATGGACAAATTATTGGAATATTGTTGCAGCTGTGCTATAATCTTTATACTGGTAGCTATAGTGTTGAAGTTTTGAACAAAGAATATTAGTAAATTGCAGTTCTGAACAAACTATTGGTATATTCTTGCAGCTAGGTCAATAAATTATTAAAACACATTTTCGCACTCATGGCTGATTATTTGAAGTTAAAGTGTTCAAACTTTATGATAATTTAATGTTTTTTTTTCTCAACTTTCCACAATATTTATGTAAAACATCTTATTAAACATTAAAAGCTGAAGAATACTGAAAATCTCATGTTCAAATCTCAATGAAAATTACAGCAAAAAACTGTATTTTTGAATTACGGAAAATTACCGTTACTTAATGTGCTCGTTATTTAACGGTATTTTTCCGGCACCCCAGCTGCCGGAATTTTACCGTTTTTTTATGGGATTTTTTTTTACAGTGTAGGAGCATCATATTTTATAACGAAGGTCCCATGAAAAGGGTATTTTGTAGTAATTTGTTTATTTATTTTTTTAAAGAAATGAATGCCTTTATTAAGCAAACACACATTAAACTGATCAGAGGAAAGACATTTATAACATTACAAAATATTTCAACTAAATGCTGTTCTATCGAACTTTTAATTACTTTAAGAATCCTTAAAGTGGATCTTTTTTTTTTTTTAATGTAATATTATATTAAGCAGCACAACCAATATTGATAATCAGATGCTTGAGCATCAAATCAGCATATTATAATGATTTCTGAAGGACTATGTTACACTGGAGACATAGGCTGCTTAAAATTCAGTTTTACCATCATAGGAATAAATTCCATTCTAAAATACATTAAAATATAAAATAATTTTTTTAAATTGTAATACTATTTCACAATATTATTTTTTTTTTAAACTGTCACTCACTTTTTTGAAGATAGACTTGAATATGCATGATACAAACCTACATTTTTATAATTCATGACTGAAAATATTTTGTAACATGATATTGATGTACCATTTACATGGTAATGCAATGTCTGATTTTAAAATGGGTTTTTAATAAAGATTTTAAGTTTTCAGTCCATATATAATTTCTGATGATTTCTAAAATGTGATAGAGAAAAAGGCAACAAAGTCTTTTTTTTAAACAAAGGTCAAAACTCCAGTTATAATGTAGATTTTTGAGGGTGCACTCTTGTCATAAATTGATCTATCACTATTCCTACATAATTTTTAACAAAAAACATTGGTAAAATATATTTTTAGGAGTCTTAGACCTTTCGCACGATATATAGTTTGTCAAGATTAGATTAGATTTGATTGTAATATAGTATACTAAACGTACTGTAGGCATCCCGTATATGGGATGGGGTGACAGTTAAGGGGACAGTATTTTGATAAAATAATGCAGTCTTGTTGAGCATGAAAGACGTCTTTTCAAAAACTTTTGCACAGTAAACCTTCATTTTGATGTCGGGCAGCCTTTTGCGGTGTCTAATGTAAAACAACCACTGCTTTAGACTTCCACCTGCAATAAGACATATTTTGCCACTCCCTTCCATCACCGGGCGCGCACTTCTAAAAACTTTACACATTCAATCAGACTTCCTATTACTTAGACGGTCGAAGTGCCTATCTGATCTTTCACTCAGACGGGTCGGGCATCAGCTCCTGTAGCATAACCACAGGCACACAGAGTAATCCATCATGCAGATAGATATCAGTTTGCTCTTGTTCACCATTCTGATCATAAAGAAACCTAACCGAAACAAACGTAGCTCTCACTTTTTATGCAAATAATCATAAGCTGGCTACTGCGCCTCTGGTTATACGAGTGCAAAATTTCCACAATTCACCAAACGCAATTACCTGAGATATTGTTTGTTTGCTCATGATTACAAATGCCACCACAACACTGGCTATACATCATCAAACCAGACGAAATGGCAAGGACCGAGCGGTGTTGGAATTCAATAGTGGTCTGCAGAGTGCGGAACAGTGTTAGCCTCAGATAATGTCAGTCAAAGGCTGCTTCTGCTTTATGCAGGCAAGCTTGTCTGACGCCACTGAAATTGCAAAGAAGGATATTCAATAGGATGTGGAGCACACCATACGCTGCATGTAATGAGTGCACCAGGCCCAGTGTCCCAATGTCACCAGCAGAGCAAGCCAAACGTACCCCGGCCTCTGGAGAGAATGCATTGTGCCCCTCTCCTTCCTCAAAAAAAAAAAAAAAAAGATAAATAAATAAAAACCATGCATAAGTTATTCAATAAAATAGGCACCTTTTCCATTTTGCAGAAGTGTTTTTAAAGTACATTTCTCTGTGATTTTAAACATAAAATTCATAAAAGCACATGAAAACATAAAAAAGGAAGGTCTGCTGTTAAATTGCATTTTAACATCTCAAAAGAGATCATTGTTGAGCTGAAATTTTAATGAAGTGAAATATTTCAAAATAGCTGCTGCTCTGTTAGCATTAGCATTTAATAGTCAACAAATTGACTGTTCTATAAATAGTAAAAAAAAAAAAATATTATAATAATAAAAAAGGTTTTGTTTTGCGCATCTCATCAAATGTGAAAAAGCAACAAATTGTATATTAGAGCAGTATTGAAGTACTAAACACAAATGATGTCACTTCCTCTCCATCTTTTTTCCCCCATGTAAATAATTGTGAGTCAAGTACTGTAAGTGGTGTTATGGGGCAACTCAAAATTCAGTGACACCAATTATTCTGATTTAGTTAAATTGTATTTTTAAAAACGTTATTGATCTGATACACATTTTTTCATGGCTTTTTTAAAAGCAAAATCAAAGTAAAAAAAAATAAAAATCAAATTTACATATTTTAAAAAGAAAAAGTTGTATTCATTTTGAATTTATTTTTAAACTAAACAGATATATATATAGATAGATAGATAGATAGATAGACAAATAGATAGATAGAATGTTTTTTTCAGCCCAATCTTATGAACACAAATGATATTCTCAAGGAGTGATTGTCATACACGAGAGAGCTTCTGGATGACAGTAACTAAACATGAAAAGTGAATGCAGCAGCAGTTGTTGACTCTAAAATGAGCATTCATTATTTCTGCATAATTAGCTGTATTTAATGACCGGTGTTTCAAAATGAACAGTGAAGGAAAGCACAACAGTAATGCCTAGCAGCCTCCTGTTAACTGTGACAATCAATTTAATAATAAATGAATACGCTGAAAAAGACACAGCAACTGTGTAGCTGATTTAAATTTTCCTCCACCATGGTGTGTCTGTCAGGAGACAGACTGACCAGTATTAACTATAGATTTTAGCCACATATTTATGCTTTAATCAGCCTTATTGTTGTGGTTGTTTTCACAGCACATACATTTAGCATTTTCTGCATCCATATTGTTACTGAATAGCTTCTGTACACAATTTTATTTTATAGTTCTTTTTCATTTCTTATTCTTTTTTAAAGTGCAGATGGATTGGAATGTTTTGCCAAACATATTGTTATTTTTTTTATTTTTCCTCATAAGCCATTGGGTGACAGGAATAACTAGGAATTGCTCCCCCCCCCCCCTGCGATTAACCACAACACATTTCAAAGAGGTTTTGGATTATGTAACTAAGCAAAGTTCTCACTTTGAAAACTGCACTACAGAACACTACTGTCAATTAGATTTCACTCACTAGTGTTTGAGTTAGAGGTTAAGAATAAGTTTAACAGATATTTCTTCACCCACCTACACCTGAACACTGAGCATTTGAGAGTTCATGACTCTGTTAAATGACAAATATGCATTCATAGATTTTCATTTATATGTGGTTTAGTTTAAGTTCTAATTACTAGAGTTCAATCATTAAAAACGCTCGACTGATGTTTTGTTAAAAGTGATGCTTTATATATATGAAACCTGTGCCATTTTATAAACTGATTTGAGTTTTAACATATATAGTCTGGCAAGTAAACTGAAAATGTCAAATGCATTTTTCAAGGTCTCTGAATAGAGGGCTGATGGGTAAAAAAATTTAATTCTACCATCATTTACTCAACCTCATGCTTCCACAAACCCATATGACTTTCTATTTTCAGTGGATATTTTGATTCACACTGCTCTCTTCCACTCACTAAAGGTTGATGTTCACCAGGAGCTCACATTTCTGTATGTACAGAGGACATCCACTATTGGTATGTACATCAGTAATGACTGCGAAGGCACTTGTCATTAGCACTTCAAGCAGTTCAGAACTCACTTTTACCTTGTAGGACGCCCTCTGTACTCCACCGCAACTGCAGCCTGACTTCACTACTGTGTTAATTGGCAGACAGCGATCAGGCTGGTCGAACAGATGCCAGGTACATGCTGTAAATAGATAAATAGGGCTCCTCTCTTATGATGCACTCCCAGCCACACCACCTTGCTTGCATAATGGATTTATGCTAATGCAGCTCACCATGAGGGATGTGCAGGTAGGCCGGCATGCATTCCGCCTCCTGAAGTTACAAAATAAAAAAATAAATCAAGACACAAGAAGGCATTAAATGATGCAGGTATAATTTATCACACTAGAGTTGCGGATGTCATCACAGGACTGTGTGAGGTATAGAGGACATATACATTTCTCCCACTTAACTTAGACTAAGATGAACTGAAGCAAACTTGTCGAGCCAGACGAGGTGGGGTCCTCATCAAACCTCCTCTGCAGTGATGTTGTTAGAAAGTGTTTTGAAAAATTTGTGATGCAGTCAGCCATTTTTGTGTCAACATTGTAGTTTGGTACTTGAGCTGAAGAGTGTAATTTTTTATGTTACAATTCCTTATCTTATTCCATCTTAATATGCAGCGACAGCTTTAACTTACCCTTTTGTAGGTTAATATCCTCAAAATAAAGTGTGTGTGACCAAGTATGGTGTCCCATACTCTGAATTTGTGCTCTGCATTTAACCGATCCAAGTACACACGCAGTAGTGAACACACACCCGGAGCAGTGGGCACCCAATGCAGTTGAAAATGAGAAATCTTGAAGCTGAATAAATAAAATTTCTAAAACTGAAATAAAAAATAAACCTAAAAAAAGTTAATTAACAGGACTGTTTGTTTGTCAACTAGGAGAGAGAGAACAATCACTATTTGTGCAATTATTAGAAGAAATATATGTATTTCTTTGATAATGTCTTTCATTCAAAGTTAAGAGTTCAATATTCTACATATCCACATAAAATGGATTGTTCAGAAATCAATCATAACCACGAGCACATTACCATATTGATGTGTATTCAGTATTCAGCTGCTTGGACAATTTTGCAAATGCTTACAGATGTAGATATCTTTATGGTACTGCAAAAACAATCTGTTCAGTTCTGTTGAGAGATGAGAATGAGAGAAAGAGAGAGTGTGTACAATTTAAATTATGCAACTAAATTACTACTTTTTCCGATGCAAGAAGACTTCATGGACAGAATTTAATTTAATATAAAAATGTAAAAGATTTAGTTGAGTATGAAAACAGACAGTAAACAGGTTTTACAAGCCTAACTAAATAATGTGCTAATTCAGGATTCACTGATTCACATCAAGACATGTTTTATCAGCATTTATTCTTCTCTCACCTAAGGTTTTTTTTTTTTATCAAAGTCTGAATTATACTGATCGAGGACAGAAAACAGGACAGGGCTGCTTCTCTCAGTCATCACTGATTCTCACTTGACTGTCTGTCTGTCAGATTTGTCCTCAGTCTTCTAAGACCAACCTGTCTGACATCTCTCTCAGCAGATGCCTGAACAGAACAGGAGTGACATGTCAGATTAAGCTATGACAGTTGTCTTGTAGAGCAACTGCTTGTGTTACATTCAGCTCCTGCTGCGTGGTATGTGGTCTTGTGTGAGATCCATGCTATGTGTGACTGTAGGTGAAGTTCACAGTGTGGAAGACAGAGCAGGCCTAGTTGGTCAGCCTCCTATGGTGATAGGCGTATGAATGACCACAGAGATATTGTGTAAGAGAGTGTAAAAAAGTTACACACAAACAAACACAAAAAATGTGTTGTTTCCACATCAACCAGGATAATGTAGTCTCTCCCCCAGTAATTGTCAACCACAGGACCAGCAAGCATGTTCCAGGGCCAACTTGGAAAGATTTGGCTTTGTTAAACGAAACAGAATATTATTAATACATTTTAAGAGGAGCTTTTAACAGTCAGTAAAATCACATTAGTTTGTGTCAAAAGAGAGCCTGCACCTTACTGAAAAAGTACAAAAAGGAATATCAAAACAGAAATATTTAAATATGACATCTCTTATTAAAGGCTTGACTTTTAGTGGATTTTAAAGGACATTAATTCTCTTTTTTAAAACCATTTCAGGTTAAATTTGAAAAGAAGAGTCTAGATTCCTGACTGTTTTGAGAATTTAAGAATGACTCCAGAGTTTAATTACAACATAACATTATTAGTCTGAAGGAGTCTCTGGGGTTTGATAAGCACTGTCAAGATGCAGCAGTATTACATTAACAGGGCTAAAACAGATTTTCCACTTTCATTAATATAAATTGAATAAAAGCAAACATTATCACACTAGGATAAAAATACAATTTGAGAGACTAATATTTTGCAGGCAGACAGATACTGTTTTTATTATTATTTCATTCCAGCACAACAATTAATGTTTAATCAGTGCTGTCATTTAAAAAAAAAGCATTCTCATCTGTTTATTTATTGGATATTTTTAAAAGCCATACTCTATAATAAAAATACACATGCATTTTTTTGCAGCACAGAAAATAAGTTAATTGATCAGCGATTTAAATATGAACATATACAGTACATATAAGGTATACAGTTTTATTTTTTTTGTGAGTGAAATTAATACTATCATACAGCTACACACATTGTCATTTCCAATCAATACACCAGGGATCTTCAAATCTGGCTAGCGAGATCCATGCTCCTGCAGATTTTTAGCGCTAACCCTAATTAAACACACCTGAGAGTGCTAATGAATGTCTTCAGGATCATTAGAAAATCACAGGTAGGTGAGTTTAATCAGGGTTGGAGCTAAACTCTGCTGGAAAGTGGATCTCATGAGATTTTGAGGATCCCTGCCATACACATTTCACCATGCAAGATTCTGAGTCACAGACAGGTCTATGTAAATACATATATTTAGCCTGTTAAATATTTCTCAGCAGTAGCAATACATCAGCACTTCTCTCAGATTTTGTCTTTGATAAATGAGTATGAGCACGAGCATGAATGATTTGCCTCAGATTTCTGACTTTTGTCTGCAACCTCCAGAAAACAGTCACGTAGTGTTTACTGTAAACTGCAGGGTTAAAGATGAAGAAGAAGAAATGGAAAGTGACAATAAGGCCTTACCCCGAGCATGTTGGAGTTTCATCTATCTGAAAATGTAAACTGAATCAATTAAAGGGTAAATAAAGAAACTAGCTGCCTGAAGTCACAGTAAAAGAAATGAAGAGCGACAATAGGGTCTCACCTTGAGCATTTTAATGTTCAATGCTAGCGGCCAATGAAGTAGAGGGAGGACATTAGCACTGTGGTAATGACTGCTCCTCCAGAGCCTTAAATAATGCCTGATGCTGCAGGAAGGGCCAACCAGGATTACCTGCTGCTGCTGACACACTGCCCTTGTAGCTGCCGAGTTGCAATTGGGCTGGAAAATGGCTCATCTCACACCCTGCCATCCAATTTCCTCTCGCAATGATAGAGAGGTGTACTCGCCTTATCCACCGCCCTTCAGATGCTCTTCTGCATGTGCAAGCTGACTGCCACATTTGAACACACTCTAGTGCACGCTAGTCTTGTCAGATGTGGATAATCATGTTTTCAACGTCTGTGAATGTTGATATAAATCCGCTGCAAGCCGGTCTGCTTTTCTGATAGAGTGCAAACACACAGTGTATCCTTGAAAATCTCCTGATTTGACCTCAGAGTTGATGCAATATCCAGTGGCATCTATTTGATAAAAATATCCAGTGATCCACAGTCTTGCAGGGACTGTCATGGTGGATGCTATCAAGGCTTGTTGGAAATCATTGAAATTTACAGCGTGTACCATATTAGCTGCTCTGGGCATTGCTCTGTGATTGATCTTGAGTGCAAAGAACTGGCCTACGCAGCTTCGAACCTGGAAAGCAGCCTGCTCCTCTCTGATGTCCTCACTGATTGCTGATGATACTCTTTGCATGATTATTATGCAGAATATGTTTGTGGAGGGATAGTACAGTTGATGCAGCAGAAAGAGTCACTTCTTTTGGGTCAAATCAAGATTTTCATAAAGATTAGTGGAAGAATGATGTCTGAGATTTGAAATATTCACTGTCAAACCCTTTGGAATTGGTATCTTTACTGATTTTGGGGTTTGTACACATTTACAGGCTCTTCTGTGGTTGGAGGCTCTAAGATAATGACCATTTCAAAAGGATTTATTTTCTGTCTGCTAGTAAAATGTGAGGAGGAGCTTCTTTTCAAGCATGTCCTCAAGAGTGTTCTGGATCAGAGTGCTATCAGAGGCTGTTTTGTTTGTCTTCTTGTTTGTCTCGTAGTCTTTATGTCTTGTTTTGTGTGTCAGGACACCTTTGGCTTTGCAGTCTGATGACAGAAGTAATGATTGCACACCGATCATCTCCTCTTCAAGCTGTCATCCCACAATGAGCGTTGCTACAATCTGTCAATCAATTTTGAGACTTTTGAAAATAACAGGGGTACAACATTTTTAAAGATTAAAAATATAAAGTTGAAATAACATTACATACGGTATTAGTAAAAATTTTAGTCTGTTACTTGGAGAAAATCTTCTCAGTTGTGAAGAAGATTTACTAGTTACTACAAATTTTGACAACTCAATGTGTCATTTTGAATATGATCATCTCTTTCAATTCATGTCATGCAAATTGATGTTTTTTTTCGAAGCTGACAAAATTATTACTTGTCACACAATTTCTAACACCTGAAACTCAAACACCAGAACCACACACTAAATCTGCAAAACTATACACAAATTTTTGGCCTTTTACTCCGTTTTCAATTTCATTAAACACTTTTTGCAAAACACAACACACAATTTTCTATGCAACACAACAAACAATGCAGACAGAGTAAGAGGAGTTGGAGGACTGAGAGTCCAGCCTAATTTGAGTAGATTTACTGTGGCGGGTATAATTCGAACCTTTAGAAATGAGAACAGGTATGTAACAATCTAATGTAATGTACACATGTTCTAATGTACACATAATAGCTTTTTTACCATAACAAACAGTAGGCCTATACTATAATAAATATTTTTACTGTAGTACCCTTGCATTCACTTACTACAGTGCATTAGATTGGTCACAGTTTGGTAAGGTATCAAACTGTACAATAAAACAGCCAACTTTAAGACAATCTGACCATATTGTTGTATGGTCAAAGTTGGATATTATATATATTGTTACAGTTTATGGCACACACTTACTGTTCCTGAGTCTTTTACAGAGTGGAAAGGCAAAGGATTAATGATGGGCGAGGTCACATGTACACTGAAGTGCAGGAGACGGCTGTTGTGAATTTGGTTTTGGCCAATAATGCTATTACAATCCGTGAAATACGCAACCATATCCTTAATGATGCCACAATTTTTGTGCCTCACACAAAAAAGTGCCTCAACAATACACCGTGTCCTCCAGAAAAATCTAATGAGAATGAAACGGCTGTACAGGGTCCCTTCTGAAAGGAACTGTGACAGAGTCAAGAATCTTCAACATGACTTTGTGAATGTATGCATTTCTCCAATATATCAGACTTGCACCTACAAAACCAGGCTACTCGGTTGTGCATATACTGATCTACATATTAATTTGTCTTTTACAGAGAGTTTTGGAGATGGATGCCCATGCCATTGTCCATGAATACATTTATGTGGATGAGGTGGGCTTTAATCTCAGTAAAACCAGAAGAAGGGGAAGGAATGTCATTGGACAAAGGGCCATTGTCAATGTCCCTGGACAACGTGGCGGAAACATTACAATGTGTGCTGCAATTTCACAAAATGGTGTCCTGCACCATCACGCCACACTTGGCCCCTATAACACTGATCACATCATACAATTTCTGGAAACTATTCATGAAATGCTTGTTCAGGGTCTGCAGAATGAAGACCAGGCAAGATCTGTCATCATCTGGGATAATGTCAGGTTTCATCATGCCCATCAGGTCCAAAACTGGTTTGCTATGCATCCCCATTTTTCTATTGTCTAACTGCCTCCACATTCACCATTTCTAAATCCTATTGAGGAATTTTTCTCCACATGGCGCTGGAAAGTGTACGATTGTCGTCCCTATGTTAACATGACACTTCTCCAGGCAATGGAGGAGGCATGTGGAGACATTGATGCTGCCTCCATCCAAGGTTGGAGACGCCATACAAGAAGGTTTCTTTCCACGGAAAGCATTTTCCACCCAACCATCTCCATATGCAAGCATACACATTATGTTTGGATTTACACTACATGCTACAACACTACATATTTTTGATGTATTTTTTTTCCTTTTCAAACTGTGTACACTAATACAACATTTACAACCACAAAGAGCAAAAAAAAAAACATAAAAAGTTTGGTTTCAAGTTTACTTTTGTTTTTACTTTACATATTCAACAGCTCTCTCCCAATTACATTCAATCATGTACATGTGAGCTTTTAAAAGAAGAGCTTTAGGTTTTGAATAACAGTGTGTATATGACATAATCAAAAATATAACATTATGGTAAAGGTGTTTACAACGTAAGAAATGTTTGCATTTGAAATATGTTTGTGATATTTTGACTGTAGTGTTTCATTTTGAAAGAGATGTGAGGCATTTTGCATCTTGTGTGTGCAATTCTTGAATTTGTGTGTTAAAAAAAGAGGAAAACTTTGGAAAATGTGTGTAAGCAGTGGAAAAAACTGTAAAAACAAAGCAAAACGGACATGATGGTAATTCATGTGATCACAGATGAAGAATCAGTTTCTCTCAGAGCAAACTATAAGTGTGTGTAAGAAAAATATTAATATTTGAAAGCGAGAAAGTCAGTCATAAACCTCTGGGACAATAGGAACATTTACATTTTGTAAAATTAGTATTCACAAAATAGACACTGAACAAAATTGTTTATAGTGCGTCAAGAGCTTGACAGAAAGTGTGTGCAAAGATTATTCAAAATCACCCCCTTTGTGTTCCCCGGATAAAAAGACAACAACTTACAGGTTTGGAATGACATGATGGTGAGTAAATAATGGCAGCGTTATTATTTCTGGGTGAACTATCCCTTTAATGCTTGAGCAACACCTTGCTTGCCAAGATCTCATTGTAATTCATGTGTGACCGTCTACATTGCCAAAGCAGATACTATCTAATGCGTTTGACTCTACTGCAAATTCACATCACATTGATTCATTTTAAAGCATTTTCACTCTCATGTCATGATTGCCTCAGGAATCATGACAAAATATTTAGTGTTGGTCATTTTGTAACTCCTGGTGCAAAATCACCATCTATTCCTATATATATAATTAGTCCATCTCATTGTTTAGCCAATCAAAAAAAAATATATATATTCTGACTAATCTGCATTTTGATCTCTTTTTACAGATCTACAAGCAGTATAGAAATTTAAAGACTAGGACTTTGTCAACTTGCAGTTTGGCATCGTATCTACCTCATACCTTCTACCGTCATCCTTTCTCTCTTCCTGTCTCTCTCTCTCACAGCAGTCTCTCTCAGTCTTCTGGGGAAACCGAGGCATGTGAGACCATGTGGTGCTGCAGCATCAAAGACAAAGCTGTCAAAAGACTGGGAAACAAAAGCAGGAAGTAAAGGAAGATAGAGAAAATGGCTGGGAGCTACTTGTGGCAAAGGGATGGGAGTATAAACTAGATGTTAAAAAAGACCTTCATAAATTGACAGTAAGACAATATAAAACTGTCAGACTGGTAATCCTGCAAACACAGGCAGACATAATCATACTATTTTTTGATGCTCTGATTAACAGAATTAGATGAACGAGCTTCTCCCAAACCTTCATTTAGATTTGATGAAAGGTAATTCAGCCTGTTTGCTTAGACGTCTGGTAGAGCATCTGCCAAGAATGTGATTTATTATCCAAAATGGTCCTGCCCACAGGTTACTTTAAAGCTACTTGGTTGATTTAGTGTATATTCAGGCTGAGTGTCCTTTAATAGGAGTCAGAGGAACTCTTCTAACTCGCATGCGAGCCAAACAGCTGATCTGGGGGACATTCTAGTGTCTGTCGTCTGGTCGTTAACCTTCCCTACGGAAATAAAAAGAAATGTAAAATTGTAATACTATTCAGTTAACTGCTATTATATGTTTCAGCAGACCAAAAGTAAGAGCTGCAAGCCCCTATGGTGTTCAATTGTAGTTTGTGTGAAATCATATTACAAGAACCTTTGCTTTGTATTCTCAGCATTCCCTCCCTAGTCTATCACAATTCAATCATGCTCTTTACACACTCCTGTGACATATTGCTGTACCGATGCTGAGCTAATTCACTCCTCATCCTTTTATCCTACCACTTACAGATTGTACGCCTTCATAGCATAGAGCTGATAATCTACTGCCTGCAGCAAAACAGAATCTTTTTTATTGAAAGATCGTAGGATTACTCGCAGCCGCTTTGCGTTCACACTCCTGGTGGTGGCAGTGTTGTCTTGTGCAGTCTGTCACATTCACGCGTGGCTTTGTGGAGGTTTTGACAGGTCACTGCTCTCTCCAGATGCCCTTTATTTAAAATGCAGCAAAGGGGCAGGGAACGCGTGGGCTAGTTGTATGACAGAGTCTGAGTGCAGCCGTAGTTCAACGCACACATTCTCAGACAAACAGACACGTGCACAGACTGTCAGCAGCGCGGGGGGTCAAAGAGCTATTCATTTGTGCACCTATTATACAACTCTCTCTAAACTCAAGGCATACCGGTGAAAGGGAGAGTGGAAGGGGTGAGACAGAGTTCAGGCTCGGTGTTTGTCATGTCTTTTGTTCAAAAAGCATTTTCAGGACTAGATATGGTCAGAGATTTTGAGGAAGTGCAAAGATCAAGCAACTCGACAACAATGCAGTGACAGGGAAGGCCCAACAACGCCTCTACTATTTGAGGAAACTGAGGAACGCTAGGATTCCAAAACAGCTGATGGTCAATTTCTACAATTGTGCTATCAGCAGTGTTTTGACGTATGGTTTCTTGGTGTGGTACTCTAGCTGCATTAAGGACCATCAGCAGGCACTTCGTTTTTGTAAAGTATCTTGTTATCTAGAGCGAATCTCACTGGTTCTGTTATTTATGATTTATTATTATCTAATACTTGGAGGGGATCTGCACTGGTGTTAGTGCACTTTAATATATCATGTACTGTTGTTGTTGTATGCTCCAACGCAATTTTGTTGTTGTTCTTGAATGACAATGACAATAAAAGTAAATTGAATTGAATTGAAAAAAAAAAAACTCTAGAAGTCCAGGGAAGTGAGAAAGAAACATTGGCAGTGGGAATCCAACAAGAATTGGCATGAAATGCCATTGTAAATATGATGCCATTGACATTACTATAATAAATACCATAGTACTATACCATATTCATATAGAATGGTATTTAGATGGCATTACTTCAAAGAATACCATGGTAGTATAAAATGTATTATGGCTATACTGTGGTACAGTGATGGAAATGTAAATTAATTCCAAGAATACTATGGCACATTTCAAAATACACCGTTAGCACAAAAAAAAAAAAAAAAACCTTGTACCACCCTAGTATTTTCAAATGATAATACATGTCCAGTAAACATAGCATTTACTCTGCAATATACTTTTGCACTTTCTGTTAGTGTTAGTCACAATAAATATTTTTTGATTATACTGTACAAAAAAGTTACATAACTTGGTTATGTTGTCTATGCAATATTCCTTCAGCAAGAGTGCTAAAAACAGTATGACTGGGGTTAACACTTAACTGTTCAGTAAACATGTAGTTAAACACACACTATATAGGCCTAACTTACATTTGAGATATTCCCAGGTAATTCGTCAGTTTTTTCTTCAACTAGTTTCAAAAGAAACCGATAGATATTCAGCATTGTGTCTTTTAACAACTTCACAGAGAATGAATCAGTGTTGAGTGAATCTTTTGAGTGAGTGATTCAGTGACTTGCTTGAAAGTAACTTGTTTCGTTCGTGCATGAACCAGCTTTTTTGAACGTTTGAATGAATGATTCAATGATTCTTACTTTGTATTAACATTTGACATTTGTGCTATGCCAATGAAAATAGTTCTGCCACAGAAAAACCCCTTCTCTCAGCAGCAAACAGTGATATTTGGTTGAAGGAAATAGTTGGTTGAACTGTTCTATCCATAAAGGTAAAATTCATATGTTTGTTCCGGATGAAGCATTGCTTTTGAAAGAACCGTTCAGAACTCATACAGACAGTCACTTGCCACCTACTGGTGTAGCGATTTAATTTTTTTCTCTTTTTTTTCAATTCAATTCAGGTTTATTTGTATACCCTTACGAAAAAGTAGTACTGTATACTTCAAGTTTATTTTACTAAGTATACTTAAGTAAATTTCAAGTATATTTTTAAGTATACTTTATGTGGCAAGTATACAAGTTCTAGTAGTATACTTGTAAGTGTACTGTTTTAATACTCCTTGGGACTAAATTGGCCCATTTTCTAGTATATAAAAGTATACTTTTAAGTATAACAGTAGCTAACTTTGAGTACACAACTAGTTTACCTCTATGTTTGTAGTTTGTACTGCAATTATACTTGAACTTATAGGTATACTGATAGTAACACTTTGTACACTTTGAAGTATTGGATTGGATTCAGAATTATAATCAAAACAGAGTCGATCAACACCCCAAAGCTTGACTGTAATTATTAAATCTTCATCGGTCGACAGTTTATTCCATAACGTTACAGTTTTGATGCTGTTTTGTGTCAGATGATCGGGTTACATGTGTTAGTATCTGGTGTATCTTTTTTCTTCTTCACTTATGTTTTTTTGGAAATTCTGAGCAGAAGATGTGTACTAGCGCCCTCTACCATATAATAATGAAAACACAGATTCTAGGAGTATAGCTCAAATATAGAATTTTTGTAAGTATAAGTCAAGTATAGTCATTTTTCATGTCATTTTTAAGTATATTTATGAGGAGTCCAAAAAGCCCATTTCTGAGAAGTACATAAAAAGAAAACTAAAAGCAAACTTTCCTATTTTTTAGTTATACTAAAAGCACACTTGAATAAACTTCTTTTTCGTTAAGGGTAGCACTTTTCGAGGGAACAAATCGTTGCAAAGCGAGTTCACGGATTCGACTGCTGTTCCAGTGCACTTTCACGGGTAGAAGGTTGGAAAAACACGGGTTGCCTGGAACACGGCATTACTGCTGTATAAAATAAATATTATATATAATATAATACATATTATATATGTTTATTAAAAAAAAAGTTAGGTTATTAGACTGAAAGTTGGACAGATTAAATTTGCTTTTAGTAAGAGATTAACTTGCAAAACAAAGAATATGCTATCTTTAAATAAATAAACACATACATAAATAGCTACATACATACATAGCCTAAAAAATCTAAAATTATATAAAGCAAAAAGTATCTTTTAAAATTGCCTTGCTTAATTTGACAACAACAACAACAACAACAACAACAACAACAAAAAACAACACTTTGCAATTTGGATGCCAGATTAAATCTATAACAAAGATTAAATCTTAAACCATGTGTTAAATTAGGCTGTATGCATAGACAAATTAAGCAAGGTCAAGTGCAATACATCTGAACACAGGATTCTGACAAATTAAATACACGCGTCATAACTGACGTCACTTTGTGAAACTGGCAACACAGTGTGAATGTTCTGCTCACCCATGTCTTGATTATAGAGGCAAGTGAAGTACATGAAATTTAGAAATTACTTGTGAAACTACCACCTGCTTTTGTGATTTACTGCCTGCCAGGACTCCTAACAAAGCCTCAATTCAACTGGGCAATAAATAGAGTTCGAAGCCATCACAGGTCCCATCAGATAACCATTAAGGAGTTAAATGAATCCCAGTATCTGTCTATGCAAATCGTCACACGGATCTATCTCATTAACAGGTGTAGAATATTACTCCGAAATCGAGAATCATCAACCCACAATTCCAGCTATTATCCTCTCTCTGCCACTTCCCTGTTGTGTAACATTTCTGCAAGTGATTATATTGAGCGGGCCCCCTTCAGTTTCCACGTCTTGCATTTAAGCATCTGACAACTGTTCCATATCAACCTCTGCAGCCCAAATCAGCCTCTCTAAACACAGACACTCTCTCTCTCTCCTCTCCTGGTGGTTGGATCAGCACACTCCCTAAAACCTAATCCCTGTTGTGCTTGACAGAAATGCCAGCCTCAAATAGAGTTTTGCCTCCGAAAGCACCCCTGCAAAGCCCAAACATGGCTTTTATTTAGCCTTACAATTCCGACCAATCGTCCCCCTCTGAGCTGAATGGAGAGGGACAGGCTGACAGAAAGACTGAATGCAGGGCTCATAGAAACATGGAGATTAGGGCATGTTCTCTTTAAACCGAAAGTTGTAATGTGCTACGCTTAGTTTGAATAGTCACACTGGCTGAACACAGTCCTGAGAGCCGATCAATCAAGCGTTTTTTCTTATTCACACTGTGTCGGTAATCAGAAGAGAAGGTGAGAAATAAGTGAGGCATAAATTAGAAACAGACACTTAAAGAAGTGCAGCCAATAATTATAATTTATGTTAAAATAAATTATATATATTAAAATAATTTCAGTCATATTGCATGATAATATTGAACGCACAGAAAAGAAAGCTAATTGGCAATTTTAATCTCCGAATTCTGTGCCATGCTTAAAATTATGAAATTGACTGGGCATATGAAAAATTTCAGACTACTGAAGACAAAAAAACATTTTAATTGGTGTGGGAGGCTCCAATGATCAAACCAGTATTTAAAACAAAAACAAACAGCTGGGACTCTTTGCTGTTTATGGTCTCGCTTTATAATCACCTCCAGGGTGACAATGAATCAAACAGACATAAGTACATCAAACTGAAAGTGAATTTATGTATCCACTCTAGTTTTATTGCTATTCAGAGGAATATTGGAACTAGAGCTCTTCTGACATAATCATAATCATTTTTGTGTAATAATAACTCTGATTTCAAGAAATAATGTGTTAGCATATTTAAAGATGCATACTGATACCAAAACAATGAAATAAATCTGAGTGCGCTACATTAAGCCCTGACAGGATTTTCACAACTCCATCTGTGCTGCTAAGGCAGTTGCATCCATAAGCTGCTGTAACTCATTTCTAATTGCAGAGTTTTGATGAATCCAGGAAATGCTCTGTCATGAACGCTACTCTCACCTTCAGCCATACATCTGTCTCGTCACCTCCCAGCATCCTCAGATTCATTTATTGCACTTTATTAAAACAGAGCTTTCTTAATTATTTAGTGACTAAGATCTCCAGAGAGGTTCTGGAAACTGTTCTTGAATTTTATTATGCATAGCCTGTTCTTCTTAAAGCAGCCTTCATGAGCCTTAATAGCCACGATTTCAGAGGAATGCCTGCAGACAAGGTGTCTGAAATACAAAACCAGAGAGTCTACTGAAGGATAGTGGTTTATAGTGCAGTCACGTAGCCCACATTTTGGTGAAGTGTGATTATATGATAATTTGATGTTTGCTTCTTACCTTTCCTCTCCATCACTCTTACAGTGTTTCCATCCGACTCAGCTAGATCCTTATGAACAGACACAACCTTCCGACAAAACACACATTCAATAAATTATCTCTGAAAACAGGCAATATAATTTTGATTGTAGGTTTCGTTCAGTCACAAACTTACTTTACAAAGGACCAGTAAAGAGAAAAAAACAGGGAAATGAAATACACTTAGGAACAGTTGTTGTCACAATGGATATTTTATTGTTTTTGCGAGGTCAGTTATTGAGACTTGCTCAGCAGGAGTGTGTCCCGAAGGGCTTTACCTTCCAGCGCCACTGCCATCTATTCTCAGATAGCCCAAACAATCACACGACTATCACACATGCCAGCAGCACAAAATCCACAGTGTTACTGAATTCCCTTGTGAGATAATTATGATTACACTGTCAATGATGACACTGTCAAATGATACAGCAATAAAATTTTTAAAAGCATTTTTCACCTAAAAATGTAATTGTCGTTATTTAAAAATGCTGTTCCAAATATGTATGCTGTATGCTTTTGTATATGTGTAATTTGCTTTTTATGGTCACAGCATGAACTACAAAAAGGACAAAAACAGCAAAAAACTAAAACAAAACACAAAAACAACCTCCATAAAAGTAGGCTATATGACTCATGCATATTCTATGGATCAGGTCAAATGGGAGTCTTACTAAATTTGATTTCTTTTATCAAAACTTAACTTTCTTTCTTTTGAAAATATGAAGGTCACATTACAACTGTCTTGGAAACATCTACTTTTGATACTTTTAAAAAGCCTTTTATGTATATACGTTTTTGTTTTGTTTCGTCCCAGACAAAGACTTTGCATATTAAAATATGAAAATCTATCATAAAAATATGAATTTGGCAAATAAAAAACAATGTACAAAGAAAGACTGAAACATGAAAAAAAAACGTCTCTAGGTTACGCATGTATGTAGCGTCGAAACGCTTTGGGGAACACGTTTAGCGTGAGCGACTCTGAATATCATATCTAATCTGTCTTATAGACCCTCAAGTCTATGACCGGACGCAACCCCCCATCCTTCTTTGGAACTATGAAATACCGGATGTAGAACCCAGACTCCCTGTCTTGAGGAGGGACCACCTCGATGGCCTCCTTCTCTAACAGGGTTTTCACTTCCTGTTCCATAACCAGACCCTGCCTGGGGCCGACTATCGTCGGAATGACCCCATTGAATCTCGGCGGTGCAGAGCCGAACTGAATACGGTAGCCTTTTTCTACTGTATGCAGGACCTATTGAGATACATTTGGCAGTAGTTTCCACGCTGCTAAATAATCTACTAAGGGAATCAGTCTCTCGAGACTGACCTCTGGTGTAAGAGGCCCTGAAGGGGCGGCGAGCATCTCAGCTCTGCTACGCACGCGGGCGGAAAATACTGAGAACATTTCTCGCTGGAGGCCGCTGCGCCCTGGAACTCTGGCAGGGTTGGCAGACCGGCCCCCAGAGTGCGCTGAGGTGAGACAGGCACCGTGTGTACACCGCTCTACCCCAGTAGGGGCCGCCTTCTGCAGTCGTGACCGAAACGTGTCAGGACTTCTTAACCGAGGGCCTCACAGCCTGAAGTACGGCCCTCAGATCCGCCTTAGGCTGGGAAAACCCTGGTTCAGAGCGTTGCTTCAGCCTCTGGTCCCGACGCAGGGGGAGCGTGGGCGGCAACGCTCTGACGATAGACTGAGAGGGCTGCTCCCGCCCAGCAGCCCCTCCAGTATATATAATTTCTCAGAGTGAGATAAATGTCATTATATTCCTCAGAATTTAATGCAAACAAACAATCAGACGAGTAAACACGGTCTGCCTTGTTGGTATAATTCATATCTAAATTCTCATAGTCAGATAGATACTGAATTTAATTCCTCAGAATCAATACAGTAAACCAATCAGACAAGTAAAGACGGTCTGGTTTTGGTAAGATTCACTCAAAACTGAAAATGATGTAATACACGCGTTGCCTCGGCAACACGCGAGCTGCTTAGTCACACAAACAATATTAATCTCCTCGAAGATAAGTAGCTGCAGCTGCGAGTTCACAGAGGGGGAAGGAACCGCTGCGCGTGCTTCCGAACCTCGAGAATGAACTCTAAATCTAGGGAGTACGGGTGGAGATAGGCAGAGCCGTCTTCGCCCCGTCCTTAGATATGCGAGAAGCACAGTCAGCCCACTTATTTTTTCCCGAGAGCTGACTGCGTGAGCTGCGCTCCTCATTAATGCTGCTCGTTATACAGTTAGGCATAATATGCTTGTGAAACTGATGTTTGTGTAACTGTTTGTCTGTGCAACTGATGTTTATGCAGCTTATGTTTGTGCAACTGCGAGCTCATCGACGCCCTCCGTTTCAATCTCCTCTGAGAAAAAAAGGCAGTGTGTCACGGCCGTCACTTGGGGGGAAGGACCGCAACACTCGGGCTTCCGAACCCGGAGATCGGGCAGATCTGGCGGGTGAGCTAGGAGATAGGGACGCGCCCATCTCCATAGCCTCCAGCATATCTTATCTGCTGGAGCCCAGCAAGTGCTGGTGCCGCTCCTCCTCGGCGAAAGCGGGAGTGACACCGCGAGGAACGCTGGCGAAGACTCCCCCTCGAGAGAATCCTCCGGGATCGAAGCGTCCACACTGGCTTGTACCAGTGCAGGCAGTTGGCTCCCTCAAGTGCCGAAACAGCGTGCCCCGATCCCAGGCAGACCGCGCACAGACCGTGTATTCCCACTTGTGATGAACACACAATCTGAAACGCGATCTGGATTCGCCTTTCAGATGTCTCATCTTAGCTTTGCTCTTTGACTATTGCTTACTCTTTGAGGAGCTAATAGTGACAAACAACAATAAATAAGACTGACAAGACAGAATGACATGCACACACAGAGCGCTTGCTGAAATACGCGAAGCTGAAGCCAGCTGCGTGGCTCGTGCCTTTATAGCTTCCTGGTCGCTTACGTCACCCCGCCCGTGACGTCACGCTCTTTTATAAAACAGATTAGATACGATATTCAAAGTCGCTCACGCTAAACCCATTCCCCAAAGCGTTTCGACGCAGCTCGAGTTCCTGTAGAGGAACTTCAATATCTGAATGATTTCTAGTAAAGTTAAATCAAACATTTTCACATTGAAAGTGTACGTAGACACACACACACACACGCACTAATATAAATATATGTTAACATTTAACTCCTGTAAGAAAATTGCCATTTTATTCCAAAAAAACATAATAAGCATAAGAAATGTAATTTGCATCACTGAATGTAAGTAAATACATAATTTGAGATGTGGTGTAAATGTGACATTGTGAGGAGAATGGAATACTTCCAGAAAAGCATATGGTTTGGAATGACATGAGGGTGAGAAAGTAGCGACTGCATTTTTATTTATTCCTTTAGTGTATCATTTCACTCATACAGTCTTTTGTATATTGTAAGGACAGTAATGTATTCAGTTGCTTATGAAACCTTTCTTAGAATAGCAAACATGGCTTTCCCATAAACCCAATTATCTGGCAGAGGATCATTTCTGAAGCTGTCAGGATTGTAAATGGGAGTAAGGCTTTTTCAAAATTGCGGTACAACCATTAATTCTACCTGTAATATTCTTATCCTGTAATGATGAAGCTCCATCACTGACCTCTAGTGCAACACTGGAGGAGCAATGTTGCTGGGGCGTTCCTTCATGCAGCGCAGTGATGGTGGGTGATGCTGGGGTGAGGGAGAACAGACAGGTGTCTCAATGGGAGCTAGGCATGGGCATTCAGGCCTGTAGGATTGCAGGATAATAGCAGATGATTGGAGAGGTGAAATTCCGCTCCATTCGCAGAGCAGTCATGTAATTACAGCGGCGACCCCTCAGCCTCTCCTCCCGGACTCCCCTCAGACACCACGTCTGGGCTGAAGTGAATGAGTCTCCATTATATCCTTTATTTATCTCTTTGTGTCTCTTTTTTGCTTTCTTTTCTCACTTTCCCACTGACAAACAAAACATTTATGCATAAAATGTAAAGTGTTTGTTCTTCTCTGTCGCTTTTGCAGACCACTTTATTACTCAAATACAGTCCCTGAACGCTTCAAAGTATTCAGTTATCCTATTTAAATTCATTAATATGAAATGTTTAGACATGAGGAATTAGGAATAATTTATATCCAATGCTTTGATATTCTGTAAAAACATTTGATATACACCACTAATATGCTGAAATCTAAATTAATTTGACTTATTGAAGTTAAAATTATTACTTTATATGACTCAATCAGCCCAACTACATTGCCAAAAATAACTAATTGAGGTAAGAATTGCATTTTGAGCTTGACTTCGAAACCTTGCATTATAACCATAATCTATTAGGAAAAGCAGATGGATGATTAAACTTCAGTTCCCCATACATTCTAAATAAAGTTGGCCCTGGAAATATTAAATTGTTTTGTTGACTTAACCTTTGCAAGTCAGTTTACTGTCATTTCTCTTTAGCACAGCAGGAAAAGAAACCAAATAAAATTATCTTAAAGCCATAGTGAGCTTTTAAGATGTAATCATGGCTAGAATAAATTACATGTAACAGAGTTACATAATTTAATTACAAAATAAGGTTACAGTTTATTTTAAGGTGTCCTTGTACAGTGTTTACATTTTAATTAACTTTACATTTTTTTTCTATATGGTTAGGATTAGGGTTTGGTTTAGGATTACTCGCATGTAATTGCATTGAATGCTTTAAAATACGAGACACCATAGGAGTTTAGGACACAGAATACGACATTCCCTTTTCAGTTGGTCAAGTCATGTCACGGTGAGCTCCTCCTCCCTCACCACCCTCGATGGCGGTGCAGCGAACGGGTATTTTGCGATCTCGCCGGTGGAGCACATGCTAGTGATTCAATTGTGTCCTAAATCCGCCTCCTCCTGGAGACCCAGTACTGCCTTCCTGGGCTTGTAGGCATTGGTCTGGTCTAACCGGTGGTGCCTATGCGGTTTGTGGGAGGAAGTTGTTTCTGCCTTACACGATATGGCCAAGGCACTGAAGATCCTACACGAGTGTGGTCATGATTGGGCAGTTCTGAAATACGCTGAATCGCCACTGACCTCACGCTCTGAGTTACAAAGGTAACTGCGAATTTGCTGGCTATTTTCATAAGCGTTAAAAATAAATAAATAAAATATAAATAAATTTATTTCATTGTGATTAATATTGAGTTCTGATAAATTAATTAGTTATGATCAATGAATCATTTATTCTATAGTAAAACATTGATGCTTTTGAATTTGAACATTTAACAAAGCATCCAAACAAACGGCCGCTTTTATCGTGTGTGATCGTGCATGTTCCAGTTATTTATTTCTAAGTTTTCTGATACATTCTCTTTGTTGGTGAAATGATGGGGTTCCGTGACGTTGTTCCTGAGAGACGTGTAAAGGGCATGTTTTAGTGAAGCGCAGTGGTGCTTCTGGCTCGACTGTGGAAACCCTGCGCTATTCTGGCCTCGGTACTACTGGCCAGAGGCTATTAGCCCCGCCTGGCTCATTTTAAGCCCTGGCTTGCACTGGCCTGACAGTGGAAATGCGGCTAATGTTCCCACTACGCCCTTCAAAGACCAAGTGGTGAACCTGCAAGTGCTGCCCCTGGAGGCAGACCCAGTCCTGGCTTTGCTCTGTCCCATCCGAGCATTGAGATTCTACGTAGACCAGACACAAAGCTTCAGGACCTCAGACCAGGTCTTTGTCTGTTTTGGAGACCGGCAGAAGGGGAATGTTGTCTCCAAGCAGAAGATGTCCCACTGGATTGTGGATGCCATAACCCTGGCTTATCAGGCACAGGGTGTGCCCTGCCCTTTCAGGTCACGAGCTCACTCAACTAGAAGTGTTGCATCCTCCTGGGCGCTGACTGGTGGCGCCTCACTGACAGATATATGTAGAGCTGCAGGCTGGGAGACCTCCAACATATTCGCTAGATTCTATTGCCTTCTTGTTGAGCCAGTATACTCCTGTGTTCTTACCTCAAATGGGTCGTGGCACTGAGAGGCTCCGGCTAGCATTGGCTTGCTAAAATCGCTCCAGAGTGTCCATACTGTAGGCACTGTTGAGATCCTCCATCACCCTAGGCAGCTGGACCCAGTGGAACGTCCAGTGTCATGCCTTCATGATGAATCTGTGAGAACCATGGAAGACTCTATTTGTAGAGCTGTGGGCTGGGCGACCCCAACACACTCGATAGATTATATTGCCTTCTCGTAGAGCCAGTATTCTCCTGTGTTCTCACCTCAAATGGGTAGTGGCACTGAGAGGCCTCAGTTAGTGTTGGCTTGCTAAAACTGCTCCAGAGTGTCCATCTGTAGATCCTGCTGAGATCCTCCATCACCCTAGGCAGTTGGATACGGCGGAACGTCCGGCGCCAGGCCTTCATGATGAATCTTTTAGAACCATGCAAGGCTGGGTTCCATATTGAGACCTAAGCGGTTCTCATATGTGTATAGTCCACGTTAGAGCCTTGGAGCCCTTGTTTCCCTGACAGACTTCTGCCTTTCCAAGAGGGTTTAATCATCTCAAATTTCTCCATATACACCTAAACGGATGCTATATGTGTATTTTCTTCCGAAAACTCCTTCGGGAAGGATGGGGCTTCTGCAGCGTCCCTGTTCTCAGTGAGATGGGTACGTTTTCCCAGTGTTATCCAATCTAACCTAGTGAGGTAGTGCTTTGACAATGGTGAGTGGAACTACTTGTTCCGAGCCCTGGCCTACACCAAATAGGGACAGCACCCATGGTGCTTTGGTAGGGATCCCAATTCGTCTGTCACGTCCTGTCACCACTGTTGCTGTACCGCCGCTGGGCTGCCTCGTCTCCGGCTCGGCTCCTCAGCAAATGCATTGCACCTGCTGCCTTCTTATACTCACGCTGTGATCAGCGGCAGCTGAATGCTATAATTGCATGCCGGTGTGCATTGGCTTGTTTAGTTTACACTTTAAGTAGATATACGTAACTGAGACATTTTATTTGATACTGTTTTAATTTATATTTGGGTTTATGTGTATGCTTTGTTATTTTAAGATCAACTTTTTATTTTTCTGAGGCATTGTTAGATGCAAGTGTTTCCTGTCATAGCTATGGAAAGATTTTATTTAAAAAACAGTATCATAGCTATATCTTGTAATGATTTAAAATCTATAATTAACCTCAATTCTAAAGTAAAATAGGTGCTAATAATAGGTGCTAAATTAATTTATTAACCTTGCCTGGTTTATATGTTTGAAAATGAATTATAGTTGAAAACATTCATTAGAAATTTAGAACAGTCATAATCAAATGAAATAAGTTACATGAATGAAGTCATTGAAATAGTCACACTACTTATTACATTTTAATAATATGACCACACATTATTGCTGAATAGTATGTCCAAGCACACACAATCACTGATACCTCTGCAGGTGACTCAAAAGTCATTGCTCAGGATAGTAAATGTGCCAAACCACCTTAGATCAGTTTAACATTTAGAGCTGGAGGTTAGAGCATTTGACCTTTTAATACAAGTTTAACATAAGCTCTAGGTTACCCTCTCAGCTTGTAAGTCATGCAATTACAAGAAGTATGGCATGAAATGCATGACGAACATCAGTTTCACTTCTTTGTCATATGAGGCTCTCTAAGGCAGTCATAAGAACCTTCCTCTCTGATGATAGGGCATCTTTGATACCATGGTTACCATGACTCACCCAACTGCTAAATGATGTGTCTAGTTCACAAAATATCCTCCTAGTCTCTGGCTCACCGCATACTTGTTATCTGCCTGCCCACTGTTGGAGTGATACGTTTGTACCTGACTAGACTGAACCAGAAAACCCCTAAAATCTCTTTATGGAGAAGTTGTGGTCCAGTGGTAAGAGAGTTTGACTCCTAACCCTAAGGTTTTGGGTTTGAGTTTCGTGCCAGCAATACCACGACTGAGGTGCCCTTGAGCAAGGCACCAAACCCCCAACTGCTCCCCAGGTACCAAAACATAAATGGCTGCCAATTGCTCCGGGTGTGTGTTCACAGTGTGTGTATGTGTGTGTGTGTTCACTTTGGATGGGTTAAACGCAGAGCACAAATTCTGAGTATGGGTCACCATACTTGGCTGTATGTCATTTTCACATTTTTTTGTTGTGCTCTTAAAAAAAAAAAACTACTTTTTTTTTTAAGGTAAAAGTATTTCAGTGATGCCAAAATGATTCAGTCATTATTTATGCCTCCTTGCGTCTTTCTTGCTTTCTTTTCCTCACTTTTCCACCGACCAACATTTGCTCATAAAATAAGCGCTATGTGCAATGCTTGTTTGTTCTTCTCTATCACATTTTTAGGCTACTCAAATATATGCTCTGAAACCTTCAAAGTATTCATTTATCCTCTTAAAATTCATTAATATGAAATGTTCAAACGTTAAAAATTTGAATGTATTTATGTCCTAAGCCTTGACACACAGGAAAAACATTTAATACACTGCTAAAATGCGCTGAAATACCATTCAAATCTAAAAGTAAGTTTTTAATTCAGGTAAGCATTTTTTAATTTTAAGGCTATATTTTTTTTTCTTTTTATAAACAACAACATTTAAAAGATTTAATATCAATAAACCTTGAACTTGGACACGGATGTAACCAGTGCAGTACAGATACAATCATTGTCAAATGCAGAATAGACTTGATTTGATGATGTTCAGGGTTTGGGAATACCAACTCTCAACTGTATATGTTTACATGCAAGTTTAGTTGATGCATATAAAAGTAATAGGGCTCCATTTGAAGAGCTTTGTTCTAAATCATTTGATCTACTTATTTTAGAACACACTTGTCAGCAGTTATAATATGAATATATCATGTATTTTTCTGTGTTGCTGTGTTATTTTGCTCTAATCAGAAGCTAGATGTGGAGTGTCTGAGGGGCAGGCTTCCTCTTCCTCTGCTTTGATCATTGAGCTGTATTATAGTACATTATCATGCACCTGTAACTGTCGCTCAGCCTTCAAAGGGCATTAAATTCATGGCACTACTGGAGGTGACTCAGTATTCAAATAATACTACAGCCCTTTTGTGCACTCCCAACACAGATTCACCTAGTGTGGATTTGCCATCACTCTGGCTTACCTCACATGCACTATACTGGTTTTGTTTTCCTTTTGGACTACTTATTCTGTCTGATTTTTTTTTTTCATATCAGATGAGATAAATGCTTTAAGTATGGGCTAACAGTCATTACTTGTAACATTAAAATTACTGTAACACATTAATCCCACTTATTAGAGACCTAATAAATATATAAATAGACATTAAATATTGAGTTGGAATGTGAGACCTTGAAGTAACACCAGAAATGAAAGTATAGTATCTGATGGGCTATGTTTTCCAGTCCAAACAGAGCATTAGTACAGACAGTGAAATAAAGGGTGATCATGTGCAAAATGGAAAATGCGAGCACTTGGCTAAACCGCCAATGCCATATATCAGAGCACAAGATTATGTCCTTTCCCTGTATCTAAATCTGTCTTCATTGGTTATCAAGATAGTATATACTAAGCAATTTCTAGTTGGTGACATTTCATGTAAGAATATAAGATTAACTTTATCCTACAAACATTAAGGTGATCTTTGGTAAATTGGTGATTATGAGTCTCACATCCTTGGATATTCAAATTCTTTTTGTTACTGAGAATTTCTCTTCCTGTGTGTAGCTCTTTAGAGAAGCTTTTGGTTTGTATTTAATATTGATGCAATTTTTTTTTTATTATAATTTTTTTTTTTTTAAAGAAAGAAATACTCAGTTTTGGGTCTTAAATTTTTTCAACATTTATGGAAGTGTGTTTTTGTTCTGTGAACTGGCCCACATAATGTTATCTTTTAAAAGACAAAAATAACAATAGTGAAACAGTGGGTTCTCGTGCCTTGTTTCTTGAACACGATACTATTAGATCTAAGGCTGCTTTAAACATTGAAATTACAGCCAGAGTGCTAGGGGTGTTTTTTTAACGAATTGCTTAAAATCAATAACACCTTATCCTCTCTTCCTAACATTAAGGACTAATGCATGTGAGCAGTGCCCTAAACTTAAAATAAATTAAAAAACAACAAACCAAGCACGCAAATTCAAAAAGACTGCTCCATTTTTTTTACATAAAAAGAGCAGCAAAATGATTTCCATTCTTTAACTGTTTCTGATCAATGTCATTCATATCCCATTTCAGTGAAGACATTATTATTCCGTAGCTTTGCAATTAAATCTTGAAACTGTTTTGCTTGGAATAAAAATATTTTTTTTCTTGTGTATCTCACAAAAAGTGCCATATTGTTTATTGAAATAATCAACTGTCTTTTAACTAAGCGTTTTCAGTTTCAGGATGGTAAATGTCTATTGAAAATGTGAATCATGCACTCTTATTCATCATTATTTAACAATTGTCAAGATCTATTCTTGTTTCTGTTTGTAGTGGGTATACTTTGTGACTTCAAACAGGATTCTAATAAAAGATTGGTAGTACATAGACTTCTTGTGCATTTTTAATGAAACATTTAGAAACAACCCCCCCTCCCCACCAAAAAAGTATGTTATTTTACTCATATTTAATTATACAGTGCCCTCCATAAGTATTGGAACAGTAAAGACAAAATTGCTTTCTCTGCTGTGGAGCCAAGACATTTGCAAATATGATTAAAAGATGAATATGTGACTAAACTATAGAATGTCAAATTTTATTATTAGGTATTTCGACACATACATGTTTTTACCAAATAAAAAGGACAGCACTTTTACAGTTCATCCCACTATTTGATGTGAGCATAAGTATTGGAACAGTTGAATTTAAGGCAGATGTAAAAGATTAAAAGCTAATATTTAGTTGCAGATCCCTTGCATGCAATCAGAGCAGTGAGTCTGCAACCCATAGACATCACCAGACTCTTGGTCTTATGCTTTGAAATGCTTTTTCCCAGCCTTTAATGCAGCCAATTCCAACTGTTGCTTGTTTTGGGGAGTTTCTGTCTTTAGTCTTCTCTTCAGCTGGTGAAATTAATGTGCAATCGGATTTAGATTGATTTGGGCAATCAAAGACTTTACATTTCTTTGCCCTAATAAAGTCCTTGACTGAACTGGCAGGGTGTTTTGGGTCAGTGTCCTGATCCAGTATGAAGTGCTTTCTAATTAGTTTGGTGGCATTTTCTTAAATATTGGTATCCAAGATGATTTTGTGCCCTTCCAAATTCATTCTGCTACTGTCATCATACATTAAGTCATCATTAAAATTAAGAGGTCCTGTTCTAGAGACAGCCATGCCATGACACCACCTCCACCAAGCTTTACAGATTAGATTGTATGCTTATGATCATTTGCAGTTCACTTTTTTCTCCACACCTTTGCTTTGCAATCACTTAGGTAAAGGTTAATCTTTGTCTCATCGGTCCATCAACTCCAGTAGTGAAAACTCTACTGGCTCACATTTGTGAAGAATCTTGCCTTTCAATATTTGGTCTGATCAGAGGTTCTGTAAGTCTGTGTCAAATTCTCCTGTGGACTGTAGATTGACAGACCATCACCCCAGCTTTCTGGAGGTTGTTGGTGATTTTACAGACATGTATTTTAGGGTTAATTTTCACAGCTTTTATGATTTTTCTTTCATCAATTACTGTTAATTTTCTCAGCCGATTAGGTCATCGTTGGTTGATGATTTCTCCATGCCCTTTGTTTTGCCTATAGTTCTAATTAACTTTTCTTATAGCATCCAAATTGCTTGCTTTTCTTTCAGAGCTTCCTCGTCTCCACCCTGGTTTGTTTGTGTAATCGTTGATTGCAAGACTTAGAATGCAGAATCAATGGATATAACTGAGACACATTCCCTGTTTTTAATATCTGAAAAATTAATGCAACAGGACACAGCTGAACACTTACAAAGACCAGTGAGGCAACTGTTCCAATACTTATGCTCACATAAGATAGGGAGATGAAACTCTAAAAGTGCTGATCTTCTTAGCTGTTGAAACAACTTTTGTGTTGAATTACCCAGTAATAAAATATGATATTCTGTAGTTTTGTCTTTTTGTCTTTATTTACAGATTTCTTGAAGTTCTCCGAACTTGTACTCCTCGCGACAGCCCCTCCCTGGCCAGTTCTTCTGAGGAGGGACCTTCTTTCTCAGAGACGGGGCACCCTCTGGTACCCACGTCCCGATCTGTGGAACCTACATGTGTGGGTCCTGGACGGGTCACGGAAGGTTTAGGTACCTTGCCACCACAGGTGGTAGCTACCATCACTTAAGCTAGAGCCATGTCCACCAGACACACCTATGCTTTGAAGTGGAACCTCTTCATCACTTGGTGTTCTTCACGGTGTGAGGACCCCTAGAAATGTCCGATCGGGTCAGTGCTTTCCTTTCTTCAGGAGGGGCTGGAACAAAGGCTGTCTCCTTCCACCCTCAAGGTCTATGTGGCCGCCATTTTGGCTCACCATGACCCTGTTGAAGGTAAGTCTCTGGGGAGGCACGATCTGATCATCAGGTTCCTGAGAGGAGCAAGGAGGCTCAATCCGCCTCGCCCTCAGCAAGTCCCCTCTTGGGACCTCGCAGTGGTTATATCGGCACTGCAGAGGGCTCCCTTCGAACCCTTGCTCTCAGTTGACTTTGAAAACTGCGCTCCTGACGGCTTTGGCTTTGGTGAAGAGGGTCAGGGACCTGCAGGCATTTTCAGTTGACGAAGCGTAAGCCCCTTGGTCAGCCCTGTGTGGGACTATGTGCCTCCATGTGTTGTGATTCCCCTTTCTGGGCAATCCCACATGTGTATGTCCACAGTAAGTCTCTCCGCAGCATGTGTCTTTCCCTTGGTAAGCCCCTTGCCAGCTCTGTCGTTGAAACTTCCACCCTGCGGGCTGGGTACCTCAGAGTTCATATGTATCACCACCTTGGTGGATACCTGCCTTCTGTAAGTCCTCCCATGGGCAGGCAGCCTGCTAGCATACATCCAGCTGGAATATGCTACCCATTGTATTCTGTGTAAGTTATGGGCCCTCACTCGTGCTGGCTTCACGACAGGGTGCTAACACTCACACGGGTCGCTGGAAGACAGCCATGTCGCGTTTTGTAAGGGACCCCATTCGTAACGTTGAATGTGACTGACTGAAAGGGAACGTCTTGGTTACGTATGTAACCCTCATTCCCTGAAGGAGGGAACGGAGACGTTACGTCCCCTTGCCACATCGCTGTTCCGCTGAACGGCCGGGTCACTGGCTCGGCTCCTCAGCGAAGACTTAAATGCGAGTTGCTCGCGTTGCTCCTTATAATACCCGCTCTGCGGGGTGGAGCTCGCGATGCAAATCCCACAGACCAAGGTACTTTGTGTACCATTGGCTCATTTTGTACCACTCGAGGGTGATTGGGCTCTCGGGCGAGATCCCATTCGTAACGTCTCCGTTTCCTCCTTCAGGGAACGAGGGTTACATACGTAACCAAGAAGTTCAGTCTTTTCCTGTTGTGGTGTTATTGTATATTATCCCTAGATTCAGTACAACAGATAGGCCTAACAAGTTGATATGTCTTTGTCAGTTACATAACAAAAGTTCATTAGCTACCTCTATATCCTTCCATGGCATCGGTTACACAGTTATTGTGTTACTCTTAAACATCTGAATGTTTAATGGACTCAGGCAAGGGAGATCACCGTGTTAGCTGGTCCTATGAACTGTCTCATTTAATTTTTTCCATGACATGTTTTCCCCCCTTTTTTTTTAGTCTTAGACAGTAAATTGCATGTTTGTCAGACTTGGCAAGTGTGTCTTGGCGATATTTCAGTAAGGATAGAATTCCTTTCAAAAGGGGGTTTTGGTTACCAGGCAACAAGTGCTTGAACCAATCAGGAGCTAAAAGGTAAACACTGATAGTCTTATGCTTCAGGTTTTTCTCTCTGTCATTCTCAACTGATGTGTGTTACAGATGCTCCTATTCTGGATTGCAGATGACAATAGGTATGTTTACATAGACACTTTTGGTTTCCATCGGAATTAATTCATTCTGATTGACGAATCCGAATGCAGTGTTTACATAAATGCTCTTCTGACAAGCCCAAATTGCATGAATATACAGACTGCTGTATGTTGCATACTGTTTTAAAAAGCACACTTGATATTTATCTACTTTGGGTCCCAATTAAGCGATGACCAGGACATGAACTGTTGTGCTTTGCTGCTTACTTTATAAAGCAATAAGTTCCCCTTCCCACACCAAAAACCAGTCTTCTGTGGATGATAGTCTTAAACAAGGACTGGTGGAATGTTGTGCTGCTTCACTTCTTAGACGCTGAGTAAAAGCCACAACCTGAACACTGACACCACTCTGTGGCACTGCAATCATCGATAAGCTGCGGCATGTCACAAAAGCTATGCCATGACTGCTCCTTCAAGTCTGACTGCCAAGGGTGCTGGAGGATGCTCGACCAGGGTACGCCAACCAGGGAACTCTGCTGGGAGAAGAAAGGTGCTCGCATCCCTGAGTGAGAGGGAATGGCACAGCAAGCGTGACACAGAGCCAGTTCAGTTTCAGCTCTAGCCTGAGTGATAGTGTTTACCACCCCTAGTGGCAGATCACTTAGGTCTGCCGCGTCCCACCCAGAAGCGACAAGTGGAGGTTTCAAAGATCTGGATGCGGGTGCCATATGGTACCCAACCAACAGGGTGGTCTATGATCACATCACATGTCTCAGTTCACCCTCCATCTCCTCCTCTGGAGTCAGACGCAGCTCAAGTTGCTGCGTGCTGTCCACAATCTGGGGGAGCTCAATCGTGCACCCGACGTGCTCTCATGACAGCTTACTTCCCCCGGGTAATGGCAAGTCCATCCCCAGATTGGAAAAGAAATTGTGTTTACAATTGTGTTCCCACTAGGTCACGATTCATTTTCATTCAGAGAAGCAGGAGTAGAATTTTACTGCGGTGAAACTGGTGTGTATGAGCGATAGAGGAATGTTGCCACAGAGGAGACTGCCTATTTTATTATAACCGCCACAGTTAACACAAAGACATGACCTTTAAAACATGGCATAAGGCATTCTCTAATTCATCAGAGACACTCTCATAGTCATAAAGTGTATTGCAGATGGTCACAAAAGTCTGATCACATAGGTCAAACACAAAACTAATAGTGCCAGATTTTACAGTATTTAGTCAGTCTCACTTACAACTGACTCATCTCTCCAACTCTCGCCCCAATCATCGATGAAACTCACCAGCTGATAGAGATGAAACTCTTCCCTCCTCATCTGTATTGTTCAAAGCAATGTCACATCATATGATGTAATTCATTTGTTATAGAACATGGGCATTGTGAAATTTACAAAGTCTTGAATCATTACTTTTCTCTATAGGTGCTTTTCCCTGCCAGTTTGTCCTTGCCTAGATTGATTCTGCAGACAGTGTAACAACAACAACAACAACAGGAGAGACCATTAATTAATAATCATTTATGCCGAGCTTCACTTGAGTAACATGCTGCATCTCTGTGCTGATAGACTGGATACGCAGTGGAAGTGAACAGGTATTGTGCTAAGCTTTAATAAGTGTCATCAGGAGAAGTCTGTTATTATCGTGGACTCAACAAACCGTTGAAGCATTGGATGTGAAATTAAAATGGGTGAGCTAAAACTTGGAGTTTTGGAGTGGGAGAGAAAGGGGTGATACAGTGAATTCAGTTCATTTGCCTTTGCATATAGTTCCACAGAATCTTTACAAAGAATATTATTATATTATATTATATTATTTTATTTTATTTTATTTATTATATTTGTTGTTTAATTAAATATGTCTTTGCAGGTGGTGCAAATGATGGCCAGATGTCGATCTGTAAAGCTAGTAAAGCATGGGATGGGTGTTCTAAGATGTGTGTGGAGAAAAGGAACTGTTTGTGTCTCTAACAAAGAAAAACTAAAGGTGGTAAAAACAGAAACAATAGCTCCCAGCATACAGAGCTAGTGCAGCAGAATTAAAAGCACAGACTAATTTAACTATATGCTTGACTAAACAGATAAGTCTCAATTTAGGAGCCATTGTTACATAGAAGTCAAATAACAAAATGCTCTTCCTCCTCTGGTGGATTCATTTTGAATCATGAATTAATATATATATATTCCTAAACTTTTGTTATATATCATATAACTTTCTAAATTCACACACACACACACACACACACACACACACACACACACACACACACACACACACACACACACAAAGGCTTTTATTCAGTAAGGATGCATGGATGCAGTCAATTGACATTAAATACATTTGTAATGTTATAGATATTAATTTTAAATAAATGCTGTTCTTTTTAACTTTCTATACATTAAATAGCCTATACAGTAAAGAGGTTTCCCTAAAACTATTAGGCAGCACAACTCTTTTAACCTTCACGTTAACAATAAATAGTAAATGGTTGCTATTACATAAGCTTTTCCATCCCAAAATACATTTAAAATAAAATTTTAAAATAATTTCAATACATTTTTTAAAAATATAAATTAACTAAGAAAAAATTTCTTACACATTTTTTATAAAAAAATATATTACAGTAATTCATAATAAATTCATTATATTGTTCCGGCAAAATGTTCTCCTTCCACTTTTAGGTCATTTGCTCGCCTCCTCACTTGTTTTCTGACCTCGCACAAAGCCTTTTATCTTTGGATTTTCACTTGGCTCAAGCATCCTTATGAAAATATGGAAATGTAATTTGTCGAGTGTTCCTTGTGGAAACCATAATCCAATTATGAAGTCATATCAAAGCAAAAGTTCTATCTGCAGAGAAAGGGAGAGAGGAAGAGACTGAGCAAGAGGGGGAAATTGCTCATAAAACCTGTATAGAGGGGAAAAAAACAGATCAAAAGAAGTATTTTATTCCAAGAAAGAAAAATCACATTTGGTCCACAGGCGTGTTGGGTGGTATTGAGAATTTAGGCTGAAAAGGACATCTGTGTCTCAGACATCAATTTGAGTACTTACGAGCCAGAGACTCGTTTGTTAGAAGACTTCAAAAGGTTCAGAGACTTCCCTACTAAGCTGCATTTTCAATGAGTGTTCTGACTGAGGTTGAAGAGGCCGTGGAGATTTTTTTTTTGTACTGTAGTGTTTGTTTTCATGCCATTGCAATGTTCGCCTTGAGACTAAAGCTGTATCCATTGTACGTTTCCAGAGCCACAAACTAAGAGCCTTTCATTGTCAGAACCCATATGTTGAATTCTCAATGCATGCTTTGTGTCTGACTGCTGTCACAGTCTTGGCATCAAGGTAAACATACCAACAAAACCTCATTAGCAGAATTGTGCCAGCTGATGTTTGTTGAGTTTGTGGTAAATGTAATGCTGTGAAGGGAATTAGCTGATTGTGGCATCATAATGGCTTTAGAGTATAAATTACAGCGACAAACGATTTCTGTTGATGTGACACATGAGAAATAGGGAAAAATGCTTTGTGAAGGGGTTGCCATTCATGTTTTTTTACATGACAACCATTTACTGCATCATTTCATCTGGGTAGCACTAGTTTTCTCATACCTCCTAAATAGAAGAAGCCATAAAAATGATAAGACGCGCAACGCTTTGATGATGAGTTTGAATTTTGGAGAATTTTGCTTTGTCCCCGAGTGATTTCCCTGCTTGTTTTTAGATTTACATCCATCAGGTTGATACTAAGTGATCAGAATGTTGGAGTTACTTTTAGTCAGTTAGTCACAGATTTAAATTGGGCCTGTCAGCTCCCATCACTGCAGGCCCTTAGGTGATTAACACTGTTTAAAATTGAAGTGAAGCACTTTCACACAGGGGGTGAAGACAGGCACAATGGGATTATCCCTAAAAAAATGTTGAATAAAAAGGAGGCGTCTGTGTCATGCATGGAGGAAAGGTTGAGAAATGGTCCAAATACAGTGTCAGGTCGTCATCAGATTAGCAGTGACACTAGCGTTGCCGTTTTCTGGCGGAGATTGGGCTACTTAAAAACTGTTGCCGCAGGTTGTTTTTCATGTCTGCTGGGTTTGTGCGACCCCAATAATGTGCTATTTAGCCCCCTAAAATGCAAATTTGACCAGGGAAACCCCACCAAAAATGTGTATTTTGACCTACAAGAATGCAATTTTAACGGTGGATCCCACTCAAAACTTGACTGGGTTAGTTTTGAGCTAGTTTTGAGTAGCAATTGGGTGGGTTTTGTTGTGAAAACCTGGCAACCCTGAGTGACACAGCCATGTGCAGTAAATAGTGTTTCGCCCAATCCAATATGGTGAAAAAACGTTTTGATCTTCAAAATATTTTTAACATAGGCTATACCGTTCAAATATTGGGGGTCTGTAATATTTTTTTTGTTGTTTTTGTGTTTTCTAAACGTTTTTCAATTTTGAAATGTATTCATGGCAAGGCTGAAGTAATCTGTAAAAAAAATCATGCTGCTTATTTTTTTTATGTATTATTATAATTTGTATTATTATTATCATTTTTATTTAAATTCTCTGAATAGAAAGTTAAACAAGTATTTATTTGAATAATGTTACACATGTCCTTAAATAAATGTTCAAATGTGCCCTTAATGAATAATAATGAAATACAAATATATATATATAAAAAAAAAGATTGTACCAACTTCAAAGTTTTGAATGGCAGGTTATATGTTAAACATGTAAGTTGAAGTTTAGGCAAATATATTTTTCAAATTGAAAAAAGAAAAGAAAAAAAAAATAGTTTAAGCCTTCTATGACAAAATAAATAATTAAAAACACTTTAAGGGGAAAGAAAATAGTTTTTTTTTATTAAAAATACATTATGAAATGTAACAAAGTTTTAACTATTTATAGAAACAAATCTCTCGGAAGATTGGAAATAAAAAGAGACTGCATTTTGGAACTGTATGTAAAATAATGCATGCTTACATGCACACATACATACTACGTTTTTTCTTTGTATATGGTGTAAAAAATATATTTTTGCTAAAAATGTAAAACATTTGATATGATTACAATGAATCAAAACAAGTTGCAGTGTGGTTCCCATTGAGTCACTTGTGTATTGTCAACTCTCCACAGACATGACCCTCACTGGTCTTTCTGTATTTCTGTTTCTAAGGTGCTGCAAAGATAGTTTTACTTTGCAGTGCAGTTTGTCTCACTTCTGAACAAATACTTCTGTAAGACAATAACATTATATACGAGAAACATTTCATCTACTGCAATATGAGCAATAATAGTATCCTTAATCACGGAACATGTTCTTGAATGGGAGGTGGCAGGGTGTCCCTAATCAGTCCTGCTGACCCATCTTTGCAGTTCCTTGTTACCCCAGTGACCCTTGTTGGAAAATGAATTATGGGGGATGAATTTATGACTCAGTATGCTAGTCACAGCCTGACAGGACATTTAGGGCAGACAGGTCTCGCATGAATGTTCGGATATCTGTTTTCACCTCGAAATGACAAACTGTACATATATCACAACTGTCAGATAGGAGGACAGTCATGAAATACAGTGAAAGATTACACCTATGTATTCACACACACTGCAAGACCTTTAAAACTACCAAAAAATAAAGTCAGTTATATTTTGTGAATACTAACAGTTGTTTTTGAAGAGGTTTTGACAGTAACCTAAGTATGTTATCAACCTGGAAACAGCCAATTAGCAATCAAAAATGGTCTCTATAGCGAGAAAGTTGCTGTCTGCATGAGATTTTACCTTTTTTGGGTGTTTCTTATTTACACTTTTGGCCATCTACACTATTAAATTAAAGTTTATTTACTTTGACCGCAAGTTTCTGAAGTGCAAATTTTTTTATTTTGGTAGAAATGACACCACAGCTATTTAATATATTTTAATATATTTTAATATAATTTAAATATTGAACAGTGTACTTATTTGACTCTTCATTTAGATTATCAACATTTTAAAAATGTATTAATACTTTGTATGATGAACGAAATTAATGATAAACATACTGCAAAAGGTTCCCGGGCTTAATGTGGACTTCATATAAATAAACGGAAAAACACTGAAATCTAATATTTTTAAATAAACGTGCTTATTTGAAACAACAACAACAACAACAACAACAACAAAACTTCTAGAATTCCTCCTACACAAGGTGAAAAGACCTTAAAAATATAGATTTTTTTCCCACCAGGAATACCTTTCTCTTAAGTGAGAAGTTCTTCCTTATCTGTGTTCTAACAGATGTGCAGCAGACTCAACTTGCCAGCTAAATTATTTCACCCCACTGCATTTGAACTGTCACAACTTCAAATGAATACTGATATACATGTTCTTTCAGTGCACAAGGCTGCACTGATCTCTATGAACTGTTCAGTGATAAAGCAACTTGCCGTTTTTGCTCTTTAATTTGAAACAGCAGTTTTAGATAAGGTCGTAATGCTATATGGTTTAATCTCTCAGTGACAAGGGGAAGTGATGCCTAAGGGTTCAGGACTGTCGTCTTGATTATCTCCCTGTGTTTCGTATTTTCTCTGCGGCAGTAGAGTTATTGTGCTAGCTCAGAGTTGATCTGCAAAAATCACATCTTACGGCACACTTTATAGGGCAACTATAAAGCTAATCAAGGGCAACTGTCATTTCTAATAAGCTGTTAAAGGTGAACCACCCAACTGAAAAATTAACTTTAAGATGGCTGCTGTGTTTTAGAACGTGGTCGCTGTTTTCTAGGTGGTCTAAGATGGTCATTAGCTGGTGCAAGCTGGTAGCTTTAAGTTGAAAAAGCTGTTTCTTACCATAGAACATGATGGGTGGTTGACTAATTAATGACCAACAAAAAAAACAGCTGCTATTTTTCAAAACAAAACTGGATTTTTCAAAAGAATGACAAGCAAGCTTCTATAGTATGAAAAAGTTAGTTTTGGTTCTCAAATTTGGTTAACAAAGTAGCATTCCAAGAGCTATGATGTACAGTCCAAAAGCTCTGGGACTTTTTGTATCACTCTGCTTGTTTGTGCTTCTTTTGCAATTGCTCCTTCTGCAGCTTACATGGTTTCTTTAAGAGTGACTTTGTTTAAACAATCTGATTCAACAAAATGTACTCGGTTACTAAACGTAACCTCGGTTCTCTCTAGAAGAGCGAACGAGTACTGCGTCTTAGCTAAGACGCTACGGGAAAAGTCTCTTTTCACGAAATACTGAAGCAAAAAATTATCCTTAATTTTGTATTTTTGTAAAGCGCATTTGCAGCAGTACACAGCCATAGGCGAGACGGCTCGTTCACTCATTGGCTTGTTCTGCGGCAACTGCACAGCCTATCGAGCGCGGGCTGATGCAACATCAGACCAATAAGGGCGCTTCGCGCCCTTCTTGCCACTTCCCGCCGAAACGGGTGTGGCCCAACCTATAAAAGGAGCTCGAAAAGGCTGACTCACCTGATTTATTTCATCGCCGAAGCGAACCAGAGTGAATCGTGCGCACGGCAGAGAACGCAGTACTCGTTCGCTTAGTAACCGAGTAGGTTCTCTTACGAGAGCTCTCTCGTACTGCGTCTTAGCTAAGACGCTACGGGAACCCAATGTAAAACGCCGTGCGCGCAGGGATCACACACCAATAAACCTGAAGCAACGCCCAGGATTTACAGTGCACAGTCACCTGAGGGACTCACAGAGAGTCCAGGACAGAAAAGGGAAAAAGCCCTCCGTCCTATATCTAGCAGCATCCGTAGATGCGGCAATATGACATCACACAGCCGAGGCAAGGCCTGACCAATGTGGCAATGCGGGTCTTACGCAATACTGCCCATATAACAGTCGGCAGCGCATAGCGCCTGTGAACTCAGAATTCCCCTCAGGGCCCTGATTCGACTATACCGACAACAGCCTTGCTTGCAAGGCGGGGACCTCCAGGTTATAGAACTTGATAAATGTAGACGGCGAGGCCCAACCTGCTGCCATACATATATCCTGCAAGGAGATCCCAGTAGACCACACCCACGACGAGGCGACGCCTCTTGTTGAGTGTGCTCTGACGCCCAACGGGCACTGAAGGCCCCTGGAAGCGTAAGCTAACGCTATGGCATCAACTATCCATCTGGATAGAGTCTGTCTCGAAACTGCCATTCCCTTGGAACGTCCACCGAACGAGACAAACAGCTGCTCCGTCTGCCGAAAGGCAGCAGAGCGAGACACATAAGCTCTTAAAACCCTGACAGGGCAAAGAAGACTCGAGTCTCCATCCTCCCCTGAAACCGGCAGGGCAGACAGGGCAATAACCTGAGCCTGAAACGGTGTGTTGAGGGATTTCGGCACATAACCGTGCCTAGGTTTGAGTATGACCCTTGAGTCATTGGGCCCAAACTCCAAGCACGACTGCTCCTGTAGGAAGGAGAGGACCTCCGTCACCTCACAACTAAGGGGTGAATAACCTCGAGCTGTGCACCAGCTGGAGAACTCCGACCACTTCGAGGCATACAGACGTCGTGTCGACGGAGCTCTAGCCTGAGTGATGGTATTTAGCACTCCCACTGCAAGATCAGCGGGTAACCGTTGAGCGCCCACACATGGGGGGACCACAACTCCGGTTGAGGGTGCCAAATCGATCAACGATCAAATCAATGCATCAAATCTGGGAACCATGGTTGGTTCTTCCAAAGAGGTGCTACAAGCAGTATTGAACATCTCGTTTCTCTCACCCGTTCTATCACCTGCGGAAGGAGGGAGACGGGAGGGAACGCATAAAGCGGGCAGCACGGCCATCTCCATGACAGCGCGCTTTCGTTCTTGGAAAAGAACGCGGGGCAGTGAGCATTTTCGTGGGACCCAAAGAGGTCCACCTCCGCCATGCCAAATCTCTCCCACAACAGCCGGACTGTTTGCGGGTGTAGAGACCATTCGCCCGTAGGAACATTGCCTCTGGACAGCCTGTCTGGACCCAGATTCTGCAGTCCAGGCACATGCACTGCTCTCAGCGAGCGCACGTTGCGCTGAGCCCAAACCAGGAGGCGTTCCGTCAGCCTGCACAGGTTTCAGGACCCGAGACCGCCCTGGCGATTTATGTAGGACACCACGGACATGTTGTCCGCACGGACTACGACGTGGTGATCCTTGATATGGGGACAAAAGCGCGTCAGCGCGTTCTCCACTACCAGCATTTCTAGGCAGTTGATATGATGGAGCTTTTCCCATTCTGACCATAGGCCAAAGGACGGTCTGCCTTCGAGCAGCGCTCCCCATCCCGAAGTGGAGGCGTCCGTCGACACCATTTTCACACTCGGGGAAGTCCCCAGGCTTACACCTGATCGGTACCAGCCGTTCGCTGTCCAAGGTGCTAGAGCCGCAACACAGCTCTGATCGACCTTGAAATGCAGCCGGCCAGACGTCCACGCTCTGCGCGGCACCCGAGCCTTCAGCTAGAACTGCAGGGGGCGCATGCGGAGCAGGCCCAGCCGCAGAACCGGAGATGCTGAGGCCATGAGACCCAGCATCTTTTGACAGTGTTTGAGCGACACGGTCGCGCCGCAGCGGAAAGAACTCGCTGCGCGCTGAATGCCCATCGCGCGCTGTGGTGACAGCCGCGCCGTCATGGAACACGAGTTCAGAACTATACCCAGAAACAGGATCGTCTGACTGGGGTTCAGCAAACTCTTCGCCCAATTGACACTGAGGCCGAGCTTCTCGAGGTGATCGAGTAAAACGGCCCTGAGGTCCACGAGCTCCGCTTGTGATCGGGCCAGAACCAGCCAGTCGTCCAAATAATTCAGCACTCGTATGCCTCTGAGTCTGAGAGGAGCGAGCGCTGCATCCATGCACCTCGTAAACGTACGAGGAGCCACGGAGGACTGTAAACTGGTATGCCTGGCCCTCGAAGGCGAATCTCAAATATCGCCTGTGGTTTGACCCTATCTGTATTTGAAAATACGCGTCCCTCAGATCTATTGACATGAACCAGTCCCCTCTGCGAATCTGCGCGAGGAGTTTCCTGGTCGTAAGCATTTTGAAACTGCGTTTCATCAATGCCTTGTTCAGCTGTCTTAGATCCAGTATGGGCCTGAGACCCCCGTCTCTCTTGGGCACCAGAGAGTATCTGCTGTACAGCCCCCCCTCGCTATGAGCTTGAGACACAGGCTCTACAGCCCCTTTGCTCAACAGTTTTGATATTTCGGCCCGAAGTATGTGTGCTACTTCTGTTTTGACCGTAGTTTCGATGTGCGCTGAAAAGCGCGGAGGGCGTCGAAAAAAAACTGTAGCGAGTAGCCTCTCTTTATAATGCCTAGCACCCAATCCGATACCCCTGGAAGCGCTGACCATGCATCTGCATGAATGGCTAAGGGCTGGATGCGAAGCGCGCTCTGTTGACCGGGCAACGGCGGCGCTCGGGTGTGCTGCGCATTTGAGGCGGGGAGCGCGCTGATCACAGCGGGCAGATCGCTCCTCCTCAACCCCGTCCCGGCGCTTAACCGACTGGGGGAAGACTGAGCAGGTCCCGTGGGACTCGATATGTCTGCAAGTGACTGTGGGCTGCATATGCCACTTTCAACTCGCTGTCTGCCTGTGCAGAGCGTACGTGCACGGGCCTCGTTTTTACAGAAGCCACGCGCCGTATGTGACATAGTGTATGTGGGCACTGGGGAGTGGGCACGTTTATTATGCGGCGCGCTCGACCGATCTGTGTCGATCTTATGTGCGCGAGCCCTGTGTGCAGGGCTGTGCTTACATGTGGAGATGGGCACTGAGGAGTGGGCATCGTCGCTGCATTTATAGCACCATCGGCCGTGGCCGGACGAGCGTGCACGGGTTTTGTTTTTTACAGAAACCACATGACGCGTGTGACATAATAATTGTGGGCACTGAGGGGTGGGCACGCTTACTATGCAGTGTGTGCGATCGACTTGAGTCGCTTTTATGGGCGCAGGCCCTGTGTGCAGGGCTGTGCTTACATGTGGAGATGGGCACTGAGGAGTGGGCATCGTCACTACATTTATAGCACCATCGGCCGTGGCTGGACGAACGTGCACGGGTTTCGTTTTTACAGAAACCACATGACGCGTGTGACATAGTGATTGTGGGCACTGAGGAGTGGGCACGTCTTCTATGTAGTGCGCGTGATTGACTTGAGTCGCTTTTATGGGCGCGAGCCCTGTGTGAAGGGCTGTGCTTATATGTGGAGATGGGCACTGAGCAGTGGGCATCGTCACTACATTTATAGCACCATCGGCCGTGGCCGGGACACCAGAAATTACACCTTTTTCGGGAAATATTTGGGTAGCCGTGATAACGGTTTTCGTGTGCAGGCAAGCGGGCAACCGTACAGGCTTGCGCATTTCAAAAAACGCTGAAACAGTCACAATCTCTGGAACTGAAACAGCGGCACGCTTAGGTGAGAGCCCGGCCACAGCGGAACTCGTACACCGGCGCTTCGATGAAGCAGCCATCGTTAGTAGTGCCGACGCAGCGTCACACAGCAGGCTTTAGATGGCAACACTGTGGTGTAAAGCATTTTCTTAATACTCTAATTTGTAAGTATGCTACAGAGATGTTAAAATAGTCAAGCACTGTTTGTTTTATTCTACATCAATTATTGCATTTAAAAATGCTTCACAGAAATGCATGAGGACATTTTAGTTTATACATACAGCATTCATAAGTATAGCAGATCAAACCTTGTAGTTTGCAGTACAAGCAACAGAACTCTACGCACGTCCTCAGTCCTGACACAGTTCACATCAGCATGACTGAAACATTCGCTGGAGATCTGGGGGTAGGTGGGGGAGCCGGGCACAGGATAGAGCTCACAGCATTTGTCCGATGAAAGAAGGGCGGCCTGTCAAACGTTTTGTAGATTAATCAGCAATGACACATCCAAGGGGTCAGCGGGAGAAGAAGGCCTCCCTCGGGCTCCTCAGCTCTCCTAATCAAGCGCTCTGTCGGCTTTCAGAGCTTTTGGTTTCTGACTTTGAGGATGAGGCAGTAATCCAGCCTGAATTCTCTTTAGAGAGCTGTGCTACCTGGAATTCAAAACAATTATAATCGACATCCTGCTGCGATTGGATCAGGTTTCGAGCATGCGGTCAGAAATGTAATCGGATTCCCTCCCCACAGGTCTCGGGCAATCAGCTAAGACATCTGAGGACTTAACACCATTTTATAGGAAGGGTTAAAGAAAAACTGAACAGCATGTTGCGTGTACTACCTATAATTTGCAGGGTAATGCAGTACATGTGAAAGAATGAAGCCCTAGAATTACAACAGAGAACAAGACTTGAACTGTAGGTTGGATTTGAAAAGCAGATCCCACAATGCTCTGGGAGTTACTTCCATGAGAACAAGACACTTCAGGCTGACCTTCACAATCTACCATATCTAATGAAGGGAAAATAAACTAATTGCGTGACCACTGAGGTTGTGGTTAGCTGTTGTTCTCATGGGGACCTGGGTTTGAATACTTTTTTCTCTCTCTCCTCTCACTTTCCAGTTGGATTAAAGCAAAAAGCTAATAAATAAAATTGAGGAAAAAAGCCATTTGACAACTGGATAAATTGAATATTTGTCAAACAAGACCATCTAATAGTTTCCTCAATTAAGACCACAGACTAATCCATGCCGTTTATCACAAATGTGTGTAATGAGTCATATTGCAGCATTCAAAGTGGCTGCAAGAGACAGAGAAGAATTTCACCAAAGATAAAAAAAAGAACTAATTGTCAGTGCTAGAGAGGAACGGAGCAATACGCAACAGCAATTAACTCAATCTCTGTGAGGATTACAAAGAGAAGAACAGGATGAAAAAGTGTCACTGAGTGTTGGAGTAAAACGGCGAGTCAGTTGTCGCCCCAAGCTGTAAAGAGAAGAATGTCCTCACATTGCTAATTATGTCAGTGTTCATTTTGTTCTTTTTTCCCCCTTCTTGGCACTTTAACAATACAGAATGGACACACACAAAGCAAAATGAGAATTCTAGAATATCTCTATGCTGCTTTCGTGGGGCAGGAATCTTTACATTGAATAAAAAGTTGGCAAGTTATTTATTTATTTGTCTGCTCACCTATGCTGCATTTTATTTGATGATAACAAAGAAACAGTAATATTGTGATAGATATATATATATATATATATATATATATATATATATATATATATATATATATATATACACATGTTTTCTATTTTCATATATTTTTAAAATGTAATTAATTCCTTTGACAGAAATTACTCCAGTGTTCAGTTTTACATGATACTAAAATGCAGATTTGGTGCTTTTAGGTTCTTCTTGGACTAGCCAGCCGTAAAAAGACTCTGGGAGAAGATATGCTGTAGACCCAAACCCAAATTCCAAAGAATTGTCCTTCCAGTAAGTAAAGCTGGCATGTCATCAGAACTCCAATCAACAGTGGTGATAGAATCTGAACAGCTGCGAGTCAATTTGGATTAACTCCCTGAGTCTCTCTCCTCGTGAATTGGAGAACCATACTTCCATATGATGCTCTAATCCAGTGCACTCCAGGAAGATCTTCACGCTTGGGGATGTGGGGGTGCTGGCTGGGACATTGGAGGAGTACACAGTTTGCAGTCCAGACAAAAAAACACAGCACTCTGTGTGATTGCATCATGCACACAGATTCATTAACTTGAACTTGCAAACTTAAAATGTTTTAATCAATGGCTCTGCATTTCAGATTCCAGGTTAACTTAATTAAAAAAAAATGGCCTGGAAACAGTTCCTTCCATCAGGCAATCCATCTCATGAACACTTGACAATAAACGTGGAACACACAACACTATTCTACATTCATCTATTTAACACACATATTTATTCAATTTCAAATTTGCATCTAACATACCTGTACGTACATACTAAATTGTCTATTTTGTATATTGTGTTTTTTTTTATATTTTGCACATGATCTGTTTTGTATGTTTGCATATTATTTTTTTTATTATCTGTGTCTTGTCTTGTCTTGTCACTGTCATTCTGTCGCACTGTAGAGCTTCTGTCACTAAAACAAATTTCTTGTATGTGTAAACATACCTTGTAATAAAGCTAATTCTGTTTCTGATTCTACATTACATGCCTAGTTGCTGGCAGTGTGAACATTATTTTACACCTCTTAACCACAGTAACCAATACTCCTCTAATGAGGGCTAACCATTGCAGACACGCCGTCTGAAAGAGATGTTCTCTTCAATGAACAATGGAGCCCCTTCACCACTTTGGACAGGTTTCGGTCACACATGACACTCCTGGGACTGACTGTCTTTCAGGTAAAACCAACCATGCTTGCTTTCAAATGGGTTTCAGAGCATCTTGTGACACCTTCCCACCACCTATTGTGTCCGCAGCCTGGGCAGACATACTTCTATTGATCCACTGCAGAGCTACGGTAATTGGGCCATTAAGACATCAGACAGACAGCCAGCATGTTGCTTAACTGAAAGTCTAGGGTAGTCATTCTATATAGATCATAATTTCATATAATTTCATAGTAGCTCTTTGAGCATGTGCATGCTAAGCCATATGTTCTCATGTCATTGGACAGTTTAACTTGTAGACATTATGGAATTTTTGTGGTCATGCTGAATGATTGTGTCATTGATCTTTTAATCATATTTATGGCAGAATGACTCTAGCAAACAAGCTAGGCAAAGGGAAGTTTGATGGGGCCAGGGGCCAATTATGTAATTAAATTAAAGTTACTTATAAATGTTAATGATTACAAAGGGGGTTCATCTGATTCAACTGAATATTTCCCCCTCACACACACACATATACACACACAGATTCAATTGATTTCTTTCCCAAATTGCACTGACTGTTTTAAAATATGAGACACCAATGTTTCAGTGTTTACGACACAAAATCGGACACATGCTTATTCGATAACTGTTTTATTTTCTATTTGGGTTTATGAATATGCTTGAGAATATATTTTTTTAAGATTAACAGTTTTTTTTTAGGCATTTTATTAATATATTAAACGCAATAGAGAGACAGGTGCATTTTTACAGCACTGCGCATTATAACCAATCACACATGATTCTGTTGAGATTATGAATGCAATGGCCAATCAGAGGCATTCAGAAGAGTAAGTGCTGTTTTTGAGAGTGCCTGAACTCTAACTAGGTGTAATATTGTTTGATGATAATGTAAATTCTCTTTGTTCTTTTTCTGTACAATGAAAGTGTTATAATTAGTAAATTAAATTTGTTTTAGTATGTTTTAATTTTTAATAGTTTTAAACAAGTAATTTTTAAAATGTTGGATTGTTTCGTATTTTGTTATGTATTGTTTCCCAAATTCTAAAACATTTTTTTATTTTTTAGGTCTACACTAGATTTTGAATCCTCAGTGTGAACCTTTTGCATGCCTCTGTGTGTGACAGCGTACACAAATGTCATATATTTGCAACACGTTCTTATCAAACTTTTTTTTTTCTGGGTGAAAATCCTTTTTTCTTCATTACATTTCACTCTGATATCCGACTAGCAACTCAGTTTAAAAGAATGCTTGAATATTCTGTGTACTAGCTTTAAACAAAAGGAGTCCTGATTGAACCTAACTGTTAACAGTCTCTGAGGCCATCTTTACCTCTTCACTCTCTTTTCAACTGGATTTCAAAGATAAGTGTGTGTCCTTGGAGACATGCAGTTCTAGCTTTCAGCAAAGCAGTTTGCAGAGATCCTATTAGTTAGACATTATTGGATAGTGTGAATTTGAACAGTTTCTCTGTCCACATAGATCGGTTCACCTTGTCCCTTAGGCATCTTTTTTCAGTCAACTAGTTCTGCACTTTCCTCTTTTACCATTTTAGGGGTGCAGTTTAATGTCAAAGCCAATCTTATCCACTGTATTTGACTCTTCACTTGAATCACTAGAGTGTCTCTATTGCCAGTTCCCTCTATAAATGCATTTCGTTTGGCTTTGCTTCATTTTCTCTGTCAATAAAGAAAGTAATGGTAGACTGCATAGACAACAGAATGCACTTTCTGAAGACATGAATGCTCCTATGGTAAGGTGTACCATATGAGTCTCAAACCTATACTCCGGATTGAAGATCGCAAATTACATTGGCTCTCCGAAAGGTCATCTCTTTATTAGTGTTCTCGTTTTTCCTGTTCTTTTACAGAACTTTTATCCACTGCTCTCATTTAACAAAATAACTGGTATTACAGAAATGGGGTATTACAGTTTTTCTCGATTGCTAACACACTATAACTGATTCACTTGGCTCAATTTTCCTAAACATTCCTACAGTTCTTTAAACAAAGACACGTTTCTCAAAACATTTAACACATTTCACACACGTTCCAATTTGCTCAGTGTTTTCTGCCAACCTCTACACAAAAACGCCATCATTTTGCACAGGTTAAACCATGTTCTCATTTAGAAAACAAAAACAAACAATATAACTACCTCAAGAACCACAAAAAGAAATATGTTTAAGCAAATGAGAGAAACTGTACTGGTGAAAGAGCAGAAAGAGGTGGGAGACAGAGAGGAAGTGGAAGGGGAAAGGGAAGGGGCCAATAACATTTGTTCCTGATGAAAAGCAGGCAACACTAGTTGACCATGTTCTTGTGCATGGCTCTGCTCGCATGCGGTTAAACTCATTTGCCAGCTTCCCTCATGGTCATCCCATGAGGGAAGCTGGCAAATAAGTTAAACTGAATTCGAGCAGATTCACAGTCACATCTATCATTCAAACATTTAGAAACGAAAACAGGTACCTGATATTTGCCAAAGACACAGTGCAGTAATCTACAGGGTTTTTATGCTATTTAGATATACAGTTAAAATTTAGATGAGAGAACCTTCATTGTTCTTCTATGTACAGTACAGTATCACATGCTGTACATCCTTAAAACTCGTAATTATCAAATTGATTTATTGCTCAGTATTAGTTGTTCTTATATGAAGCCTACTGTATTTTTGCAGAACTGAGAGGCAACTGCAGGGGGGAGGCAGACAATGTCTTCTGACAGAGGACCAAGAAACTGCAATTGTAAATATGGTCATTGCTAATAATGCAATTAGACTGCGTGAAATTCAGAGAAGAATTATTGAAGATCAACTTGCCTTCTTGGAAACTGATCGTATAAGTATTTCTACAACTGACTGGATCCTGCATCATAATAGACTTCGAATGAAACATATATAGGGTGCTTTCTGAAAGGAATTCAGAGCAGGTCAAGAATCAGCAAATGGAGTGTGTGTCACTAATGTGTCATGTAGTGCTGTAGCTTGATAATGTACTCTTACAGGTAAATTGATTGTTATTGCTTACTTTTTTGGGTACACATGTACCCCAAAAAAATAAATTAATTAAATCTCCTTGTACTTTATTGTACATTCACCCTTCCACTGATTCCTGATTACCAGTAAGAGGTTTTAGTAACAGTGTTTTGAATTGATCTCACTGGTGTTTTCTAGGCTGTGGAGTAGTCTACGTGTTTGTTGGTTTGTGCATCATCTGAGGCCAAAGTTAGATTTTGACTGAAGAGAATATGGTTTTGACTAGAATATCTGCTTTGGCCCTTGAAGTTTGTGCAAGTTGGTGTAGCATTGGCTAATTTTGAAGTATTATCCAACACTATGGCAAATGATTGGTGATTGGTGTTTAAGCACAAAGTATTAAATAAGAGTGGTTGGTCTTGATGTGATTCTGAGGATCAACTTGCACCATGAACTGTAAAGGGACTAAAGCGTCATGGAGAACTGCACATCTCTTTTCTGACAGCCAAAAGGTCATTTTTCTCCCTGATGCATAACAGACGACCATCAGCAGTCTCATGGGGGTGTGATGGAATCGATACAGAAGTTGAAATAAGGCCATAACCCTCTCGGTCTAGCTTCACTGTTGTGGACGACATATGTGACACATTGAGGGGCTTTGGGATGTTGCATATCCATCACTTCCCTATCCTCTCAGTCCAGCTCTTTTAAAAGAAACACAAAGAAGCAAAGAAGAGAAAAACGGTGCTCATGGTGCTCATTAAGTTTCCATTCAGGGCTTATTTTTCCTGTCGCTAGCACAGAACAAGCCCTCTCGTCTCGCCCCTGACCATTTTTTTCCTACTCACAAGGCCTGTCATATTGTGCTACCCTCGGTGAATCACACAGAGAGCTGGATGTGAGTGCTACATTCACGTCACATGAAAAGTGGTCGTCTCTGGGCTGACGAGGAAAGGGCCGAGTGCATGCCTGCCAGGGCTTTTGATATTCGTCAGATATCAAACGCTGATCAAGGCTCTCCAATGGCTTATTAGTAAGAGCTGACGTTTGATTGCGTCTGAACCCAGCACTATTGTCATGAATAGCTCATGTCTATGAATAAAGAGTTTAGATGAAAATAGTAATTTCAGGCCACATCTCTGTTGTAGAACTCATAAAGCATTGGTCCCCAGATGCACTTGATGAGTAATCAATGAGATCACTTGTGTCAACATGAGCTTGCAGCCTACGGAATTCCATGAAAAGGGAAGATTGCTTTTACGGTAGCAACAAAAGAGGGCAAATTCAAAATGGAAGTGAGCATCCTTGTGACATACAGTAGTCACTCTGAAGGGCAGAGCTCTTGAAGTGGGGACTTTGGAGGGAGCAGGGTACTTGCATGTCAGAATGAAGTTGTTAGAAACTAATTTGGAAGGGAGCAATGAAAGACAATGTAATTTTCTCATTATCTTCACCTGGATTGTTACCGTAAGTTGGCAACAACAGGAATATCTTATTATCTTGTTAATATGTTGCAAATAATGTTATTTCATAATGAAGTTTTTAAAATATACTTTATGCATGTGTGTGTGTATCCCTTCTCTGCTCTTAATTGTAAAAAACTTGCCATCTCGTCTTTGACCCCTGCAGGTATAGTCACATTTATTTAACGTGTACTATTAAACACATTTCTAACCTATGAAATATATTTAAACATTATATGAAATGCATGACGAAAATGTCCCTATAAATGGTGTCCCTTTCTTGAAGTGCCTTTCAAGGGTGCAAAAATGCAGTTTGGAATTTGCCCAGACTCAGCTATCCGCTTTAACCAGAGATGTCCTTATTACAGGGAGATATGAGGGATTATGGCTCTGTCATTGGAGAAACCTTAATAGTCAACTTAGATCACGTGTCCCTTGATAACCAATCACATCAAAGATTTGACGTTGTTAAATTTCAATCAGAGTTGTGTGACAGTCAGTCGTTGTTTTATGTATACTATAGGAATCTATGAGTCGTGCCGCAAAATTCTTTGTGACATGAATGGTGCATTATTGTGCCATCCCAAAGAGGCAAAAAACACTTTTACAGACTTCTAAACAGGCTTTTACCTCCTGGTGGAATGCTCTGCCCAACTCATTCCGAGCAGAATCCCTTGTCATCTTCAAGAAGAGGCTAAAAGGCAATTTTTTTTGCCCCTCTAACTCTAGAACTAATTCTATTCTAATTCTATTTTGTCAATTTGTTTTCTTTTTTTATTGAGAAAAGCCCTCTAACACTGTTCAACACAAGAAAACTTTTTGTTTTCTAACTGCTTGTTTTCTTAAATAAGAAAAAGGCCTCTAACACTAGCTTCTCTATTGTTTTTCTATCTATATGTGTTCTATTGATTTATAAAAATAAAATAAAAACCTCTAACATAGGGGTGTCAGCCTCAGTTCCTAGAGGGCCACAGACCTGCAGTTTTGCTCCAACCCTATCTAAACACACCTGATCCAGCTAATCAGGTCCTTCAGGCTTATTTGAAAACTAGATGATTTGTGTGTTGGTGCAAGATTGTAACTAAACTAAGAGTTTAACACCCCTGCTCTAACACATGCTTTCCTTATTATTTTCATATTTTCTTTCTATTTATTATATAAAAAAAACACTTTACTATGTTTGCTATGCTAGGCTAAACAAGACTTGTCATAGCACTTGCATATTATTGCTCTTTTGTTGGTTTTTGATTGCTTCTATTGTACTTTGGATACAATGATAAATGACAATGTCTATTCTATTCAATTCTATTCAATTCTATTCTATTCTCATACTAAAATGCAGGTTAATTGATGTCATGATTAATAAACAATATAGACCTATCATATATATATATATATATATATATATATATAAACAACTGAAGTTTTCTAGCACACATAACTTTATATTAAAGAGAGAGTGAAGGGGATAAAAAAAATCATACTTGGGGAGATGAAAAAAAAATATGGAAAATATAAACAAAATGAAGAAAACAATTTAACAGCCTTCTTAGTGCCGGAGGAGAAGGCAGATAATAAACACATAGAGCAATAAATACAGAAAGCAATACCTGGATTATACGTGGCCTTGCAGGCTGCTGTCCAATGGTGTTTATTATTTAGCAGGCAGGTTAGTAGGCCTGCAGTAGCAAATTAGATTGCATTGCGTGCTGTGCAATAACATAGTGAAGACAGCCATGGGCCTGTGTGGTTTTGCACGATTCCCTCCTTGCAGAGGGGAAGCAGACAGGAAGCCATTAGTTGACTAACTGCTCTGTGATTTGCATGTTTTTGCCCAATTATAGGCTTTTGCAGAGCTACGTGCATAAAAAAAATCATGTGGGAACTGTTTTCATTGGAAGATGCTGCAAAGTAGTGTAGCATTTTGACCAATCAGACACACAATGTGCCTATATTGCCGCGTTTCCACAGCAGGAACTTTACCCAGGAACTAGGGACTTTGGCCTGGTACTTGGTGTGTTTCCACCACAGGAACCAGGAATTAAATTAAGTTCCGGGTAAAAAAAATGCCCCTCAGAAAGTCCCTGCTGGCGAGGTGGTACTTTTTCAAAGTTCCGGAACTTTCGGGGGTGGGACTTGGACGCTAAACATCCTGATTGGTTGAGTTCAACCACCATTTATTCAGATCATTTTCAAAATATAACTGTTATTGTGCCATGTAATGTAATTTTAAAAGTATTTCAGGTGAGAATGTACTTGTAAACTCAAATTTGTGGTTTATTTATAAAGACAGTGCCTATTTAAAAATGTGTTTCACCGATCTCGGAGACGGTGAGCTCCACGCGATCAGCGGGAGCTCAGTAACCATGTATCCGCAGAGAGAAGTCTCTACTCAGCTAGACCTTCTGATATGTGCCGCTGGCTTTGATATCTCTTTAGTGGTTAAACATAAAATATAATTAGTTTTGGGTAAATCTAACAGGTTATCTTTGGTCTATATTCAATTTATCTATATATTTAAAATGAAAATAAAAAAGGCAAATTTCTATAATATTTTGTTTCATTGTAATGGCTGTATATATACACATATCCCTGAACTAAGTACATTTCTGCAGCTGTTATTATGTTTAAATGAAAACGAAAGGAGGCAATGGTATTTGATATCCTATTTCGTTTTATTGTAAATATACAGAGAGGAAAATTGCAGTAAAAATTGCCAAGGTAAGCTGACTGATGTTATCAAGTACGCTGCTGTTTGCAGAATTACCGGATTTGCGTCGTCGCAGACATCACACTCCAGAATCGAATGCACAAAGTCTGAACTACCGAGGATCCACGTCCAAAATCAGCGTACTTTGTATTGAGAAACGCGCGCAGACTTACGTCACCAGTCTATTTGCCTAATCTTCCCAGTACTTTACACCACCGTTGAAACGCAGAAAGCAACAGGTCTCGGGGGAAAAAAAGTTCCTGTTCAGGGTAATTTCGGTGGAAACGCAGCATAAGTCTCTTCACTCGTCTCTCATCACCTTCCATCTTCTGGTTGCTAAGTTGCAGAGCCGGCACTACCGCTACTGGCAGGCCTTGATACAGCTTGATACAGTCTAGCTTCTATTAAATTCTGAGCGTAGCGTCTGCAGCAGTGCAGCGATCGTTTACGTACCGAGTAGCGGACTGCAAACGCGTCCTGTGTGAAAGCACATCGAGTCCGTGCTGCACCACATACGTAACGCACACGACTGCATACGCACTGCAGACGGAGTATGTGTGAAACAGGCGTGAGCAGGGCCGTAGCTGGGGTCAGCGGGTGAAGGTTGTACCAGTGGGCCCAGTTTGAAATTGTTTAATTTTTATGTTCGTTTATTTGTATTTATTTGTGCTACTGTATTTACACAATGTTTAAGTTTTTTTCAAGTTTGTAGGTGTCAAGGTACAGAAACCAAATAATTAAATGTAAAATAGCACTTGATAGTCTTCAATGTAAAAATGAAATATACAATCAAACGTACATTTATTCAGACACCTTCAACATTTCTCACATTATTATAGTTTTGCTATATATATCAAAAATTATATCTGGCGTCTGAATAATTTTTGGTTTTACTGTTAAAACTACAAAGTAATTTAGTCAAGAGCAGTGAGTGATTTTCATTTTCATTTTATTGGATTAACATTACAGCAGCTAGTAGCTAAATTAGGCGCGGTCACTTTAAGAGACGATGAACGCATCCAATATAATACACATCCCATTTTTTCCCTCAACTGTTTACTTTCACTTAAGAAATAACTGACAGTTTTTTCAAGCATAATTTCCAAGGTGGATAGTTTGACATATTTTATATCTATTTGTCGGCACAAGAGCAAAAATAAGCAAATTCGATGTTCAAGTGTTTTGAGACGCCTTTCTCTGCGTGAGCCCTGAACACCAGAACACCGCGAGTACTGAATTGGGCTCTTTCACATCTTTTTGTTTGTTCAAACTGCGATTTGTATTTGTTCGTTCAGGTGCAGGAGGGACTTAGAGGAGAACTTTGCAGAAGAGAGCTCGGTTCAGTGTCGCTGTCCGTGATACGCGGCTCTCTCTCCGCGTGCGCAACGCACACAGTGCTCGAGTAACCAGCTACTCAATTCAGCTTTCCCGCGTCTTGTGTTTGGATGCTTTAATGTTTAAATCGACAAGCGGTAAGGCTTAAAAACACGTGAAAAAGATAAGCTTTCGTGACGATGCGCAGCAGTGGCCCGTCAACTGTCCTGAGCATCTTTTTAGGCTGGCCTCAGCCAGTCGGTTATATAAAATATCAAGGTGAAAGTCATCATAGCTTGCTTAATATAGACCCAGCTCCCAACCCAACTTTGAGAATAGATTAACGGCGATATTTTTTTTTATCGCCCGATAAGAGTCTCACGTTAACGCCGATAACGGCCCACCACTAATATATATATATATGTATATATATATATATATATATATATATATATATATATATATATATAAATAACTTTTTTTTTTTTGGCACAGAATCTAACTTTGGGCTTCATGGTGGCAAATTTATTTATATATTATGATATCACTGAACAGAACACACTTATTAATCAACAGGGTATGTTTGGTGTAGAAACACCCATGCACTTAAAGGTCCCATGACATGGATTATTTCCTTTTCTTTAAATGCTTTTTAATGTTTCCTTAGGTGTACTTATATTGTTAGTATGATTTTTACATTTAAAATTTAGAAATAAAAAGCATTTTTATATCCTGATATTAGCCCTCTGGCTTGAATGCTCTGTTTGAAGGGGCGTGTTTGCTGTGAGACTCGAGTAAACAACAACTGTTGTGATTGGCTGACATCTTTGCATTTGAAATGCTTATTACATGTGGAACCCCTCTCAAAAAAAAAAAAAAAAAAAAAAATTTACATATATATTTTATAAGATTAACGAATCGTGGATTTGTTGATTTTATAATTATTTTTTCGATCTTGTCCCATCACATGAAAGGCTGCAGTGATGAGCATTGAATAGACAGAGTCTGTTTATCGTGTGAATGCAGTGATCTCGTCATTATTACAACAGTTTTCTCTCACAAAATGCTTTCACCACAACTAACAGCAAACACATGAATACACCACATGAATACAGTAAGAGCTTTGTTGAGCAGCGTAACAGCGTCATTCATTGTAACGGCAGTTTGGGCAAGTGTGCAGATATACTCGCGATGTGTGACAGCTCCCAAGAAAAAGGGAGCGTTCTTTGATCGCTCTCTGTTAAATCACAATTTAAATAACAGATTTATTTCATGCTACTAAGAGAAACAACGTGAAGTTGATCGTTTAGTCCCTGGCTTGATTCACTGATGCATAAACAGTATTAAATGATTTAGAAAGAAAGTCTGTGTGAACTTGAATGATTAGCTACTCATCAGAAATCACTGATCACAGATCAGGCATTACTGAACATTGTTACTCACTGTTTGTGGCGGTGCTGTCGAATCCATATCATAAAAGTCTGTTTGTAACGCCTGTGCTGACATTGCGACTGAATTATATGTAAATATTTGGGCGGGCAAAGCAGAGAAAGGGGAGGTAACATTTCTCCTTATACCGTCACCAGGAGGACATTCAAGATCAGCCCGTTTGAGCTTCCATTTTCTCAAAGGCAGAGAAAGATAGCAAAATCTCGATTTACACCGATTAAAATTTGTAGAAACTTGGGGACCATATACAGGCTAGGGGAACTCATTATATTGTTAAAAAACCTCAGAAAGTTACATTTTCATGGCATAGGACCTTTAAAAATAATTCATACCTACTGTATATATCCTTGAAATTCAATATTGCTGCATTTCTAATAAGATTTCTAATATGCTCCTGTATGATAAATCAATTGGATTAAAGGTACACTAATTTTTTATTACTTTTAATTTTGAGGGCTTTTCCCATATTTTATTGTAGCAGCATGGAGAGAGACAGGAAGTCAGGAGAAAAGAGAGGGCAACATAATTGCAGACCAGTGTAGAACTAAAGTCTCACTTTACAGCTCTATATGTTCAGTATAGAGGCCCTTAGATACAGACCATTTCTAATATACCTAAATAAAGGCTGTGTGTATGTATATATATATATATATATATATATATATATATATATATATATATATATATATATATATATATATATATATATATATATATATATATATTGATGTTGCAAATATAAAATACATGCAATAATACCATAGCATACATCAATCACCTCGTAGCAGATCTATATGTAGGTATCTATATGAATGAGCTGGGGAGGGTGGAGGGTTTCTGAAGCAAGCTACACTGTTATGGCAAGCGCTAGTCATATATTTGAATGCTGAGCAGCGAGCTTATTGGCTGCCAATACAAGAGATAACCAATGAGCTGTGCTATGTGATAATGATGTCATTATGAAAAATCAGTTGTTAAGTTCATAGGCGGAAATCGCGGCGGGGTCGGGTTTAGTTTTATAACTAAAATATAATTGAAATATGTGTATTGTAAATAATATAATGATATATAGTTAAACTAATTGTGTAAGTAGTAAAACAATACAAATGCAAACTGAGCAACAACAAAAAAGTTTTAAACATCTCAAGCTCCCCCTGCTTTGCTTCACAGTGCTTTGGTCCACAGCTTGCTCCCCTTTTACCTCACCACCACTGTGACCATCACACAGACAGTCTGGCGAGAAAACAACGTGTTTCAGTTGTTGTGGAATTCCATAAATCTAGCTTACTTTATTCACATTAAACATCGGATGACGTCATTATTTTCTCTTTAATATAGATGATGCTGAGTCATTAATAAGTCGTGTCCAAAAAATATTATTGTGTTCTTTTGTCACCGATTTAGTCTGCGTTGTTAGCGATTATAACAGGCGTTTTATACAGGCGTTTACCTAGCTTGTTTAATAATGTCTTACACACCCATAGTGTACGCATATACAAGTCTTGTACGTTAGATTAGACGGGTGCGCATTTAGATTTTCCCGCGTTCACTATTTAGTCGGTTTCAGTGGCGGCTCGTCGGGTGAGGCAGGGGGGCACAGTTTCCCCCAAATTTTGAGGTGAAAATGAGGAAGATTTAATGTCAATAAAATTCACTATTCATTTCAGTTCATGTCTCAGAATCTATATATTTTTGTTTGTAATTTCACAGTTAATACCATTACATGAAAGCTCCGCTTTTCTATCGCGAATGTGCCGAATCTGCTGATGTAATTACAACCGCTAAGTGAAACAGAAGGGGAGTGGGAGGCCAGGGGAACCAATCAGCTTCGAGTGTTCACTTTCAGCGCTGAGGAGTGCTTAGAAAAGTAACATCATAGAGGACGCTCTATGATTCCCTTCTGGAATATCAACCTACCATCATAGAGACATAAATTAGATGCTATTAGTTTGAACCTGTTTTTATACAGTCTATGGTTTCTCCCGGAGAGGCTGGGCTGATAGTTTACCAAGTATTTATAATGAGTAGCAATATTGAATATATTTTCTTTACGGTTTCTGACTAAAAGCTGCCAAAAAGCCATTTTAAAGTGGTTAAGCAAATAATAATAATAATAACAATTGGCAGGGATCCCCAGACCAATACAATTAGTTTGCCTCCTCTATTTTAAAATTCACGAGCCCCCACTGGTCGGTTTATTTCATTTTATATAGTTAATCTAATATAACATCATACTAAGAGTGCAGTTGTTCTCCAGATATTAGCATAACAAATGTGATTTAGATTTTTATAAAAATTTAATAAACAAGAAGTTAATATTAAGTGCATTTTAGGCACCATATTGCCTGTTTTAGCTCTATTTCACCAACGAAAAAAGTTGAAAACTAAGCTACAGCAGTAACAGCGCTAATTGCGTCTTTGAGAAACACACTGAGGAGGTGTTTCCTAACTGAATGAATCCACTTTTTGAACAAATCAGTCATTGACGTAATAAATTATTATTTTTTGTTTTTTTTTCCCGTCTTTCAGGTCTAAGAGTGTATGCCTTCATTTTGCTAGGCATGGCAAATGTTTTTATATATACATGTTTTAATTATAACTGTGAAGCAACAACATTGCTATTAAATGTGCTATATAAATAAATAAAAGTTGAAGTTAAGTTCAAATTCCATTGTATTTTGGTGGCTTGATTGTGTAAACAACTTCAAAAACATTGCAACAAAAAAAAAATGTTTTGAAGAATGTTTTCATCATTTTAGTCAGCTTTTTCATCGAACCAGAAAGAAACTTTGAGAAGAAGGATAATGGAACGGTCTCCATGCAATAGTAAGGCTTTCCTCTCTGTACACATATTGTTAAGTACAATTTTGCCTCTTTTATTGGTGTCCCCTTCAAAACTTGCTCATGAGAAATGTTATGTTTAGAGTAGACTACAATGCCAATGCTTCTGACTCACAGTCTGTAAGTACATTTACAAAGGATTTTCCACTGATGATGCAACACAACGCGTAAAAACACAGTATAAGTTATTATAATCCATAATTATGTTCCCATTGGATGCAACAAATGGATCGTTTGTAATGAGTTTTATTATTATTGTCCTGTTGCACCGGTTTTCTGACCAGGACACGCATCATTGTTTTGCAAAGGGTGTAACACTTCCATCACATGCTTGAGGCATTCGGCCAATCAGTATGCACTGGATAGCTGGCCAATCAGAGTACACCTCGCTTTCTAAAATGATGAGCTTTGTTAAAATAAACAATTTTCAGAAAGGCGAGGTATAGACGAGAAACAATAATGTAAAGTATGTGGAAAATAATGTTTTTTTTTACCTTAAACCACGTAAACACATTTCATTACACCAAATACACAAAATAATGTTATTTTTAGTAAAATCATATGACCCCTTTAATTAAAGCCAGCCTGAGATAGAAAATTTACTTAAGCCAAGTCACCTTTATTTATTTAGCCCTTTATATAGTACAGATTGTGTCAAAGCAGCCCTAAAAAGACAATAGTAATTATTTTTTGTCTTTATTCGTTCATATGCGTTATTTTAGTATGCATTATTCAGTTGAAATCAGTTAATTGTTGATTCAGTTCACTTCAGCAACTGTGAAAAAGTCCATCAATTATAGAATTAGTTTAATTAATCTATAAAGCAGCTCTGGAGAAACCTATTATGTCATTATCTGGCTCAGTTTAGTTCTCATCCAATAGTGTCCGTACAGTCAAGTCAGTAATATTGCCAAATATGAAGTGTACCTCAGTGACAGAAACAGAGAAAAATCCTTCGGAGAAACCAGGCTTAGTCGGGGGGCCAGATGAATCAACCCATGTTGTGGACTCATAACTTTTTTTTTATGTTTTCTCCAGTTCCTTCAGCTATTTTGTTATACTGACCTCGTAATGTTCAAAATAACATAACTTGATCTTTCAGTAAAAAAATGCCAGACTTGTTTTATCACTTAGTCTTAAACCCTTTTCCATCTTCCTCAGTTTTTTTTAGTGCAATGCCCACTTTTCAAGTCCGTGCTTTTTTGATAAACTGTTTCACTTCTATTTAAGTCACAGTTTGGAAGAAAAGACCTGTCACTACTTCACTACTCTTGTCACAAAATGTTTTTTCTTAAGACCTTTCTGGGCCTTGAACCTGCCAGTTGCATTGCTGTACATACAGGGTCAGAAAGCTCTCAGATTTCACCAAAAAATCTTAATTTGTGTTCCAAAGATAAACAAAGTTCTTAGAACTGTTTGTTCCGGACGATAGTAATAACTTTTCACTGAACATTCTTTCTCTGAGCATTGTGTTTTTACTGAAAGACAGCCACACTCCACTTCTAAGTGCTTATAAAAGTGTAAATGCATGCTGAAAGAATAATCCACTTTGATTTCCTGCCGATCTGTGCACCATCTCTTTAACAACAAGACATTTATCAACCACAACATGCTGTTCAGTATTCCCATGAAGAGAAGACAGACAGCTTGTGTTATTTAGGAGGGAGTGCATATATTTGTTGTGGCATGCTCTTTGCTCTTTCTCCAAACTGAAAAACATTTGTGTTTGCTATCACAGATGAATATCTTTGCAGAACTATCATGAATTGTGCTATTATGACGGTAAGCAACACACTGTCCACAGCAGTAAAATCTAGAAGATACAAAAAATATGTATTTCCCCACTCTCTCGACCCAGTCTTTAGCTGTCTTCTGCATCATCTGAAGATTAGGTTTTGAGTATGGGATGCCTTAACCATTTCCCACGAACATCGCTTTTATTCAAAGGACCTTGGTTTCCATGGCAACTTGCAGGTATCCTTTACTAACTTGTGTGTCAGTGTTGTCAGCTTTGGCAACAAGTTAGACTTTCAGTAAAGCATTAGCAGATTGACTTAGTTGAACTTAACACTTAATGAAAAGGTTATTTGTCCTTCCTAATGAGTTGATTGTTGACTTATATCAGCAGCTAGCAACTAATTAGCATATATCAGGATATATAGTGTGAAGAAGCTTACAAAATTAACATTTTATAATGCAAAACCAAATTAAATCATATAGGACAAAAATGTATTACTGTGGGTTGCAAATAAATTCTAAACGTAAAACATTTCCAATATGCCCTTAAAATACTGTTGAACATGCAGACCTTATAAAACACAGTGGGGAATCAAACTAATAGCCATTTATGAGGGTTACACAAAAGGGAACATTTTGTCAGATCTATCAAGAGCACCATTTCGGTGACCTTGGCAGAATGAGAGTCTTTAAAGATCAATTTAATTGATGTCTTCAGTCTCAAGTTCACTTCAACTCATAAAACCTGTGACCTTAGCTTTAATTACAGACCTGAAGTTTTTCTCCCTTCTGTAATAAAACCACTTCATGTAACTCAGATGGTCACATAAAGCACCATCCATCTCATCCCATTCATTTAACACACATCACATGGAAGAAAAGAACTTCAAATCAGATATTCTTTGCGTTGTACTTATCTGCCTCATGCAGAATTAAATCAAACAATAGTTTAGGTTTAAAACCTCATGCAGTGTCTGCCTCATAAAAAAAAATCAATTTTAAACTTCTATTAAATTACTTCAAATGAATCAAACTAATATCACTTAATTGAATTCATAAATTCACAAACAGGCGGCCAAACAAACATAAATTCACCAAACAAAAAAAACAAAAAACAAATACATAACAGCTAAATGAAAAGTTTGCCAACATCCATGCCACATTCCCACTCTTTAATTTTTAAAAGACTTTTTAAAATCCTGTCTGAACACCAATTCAGCTGGCGGTAATTGCAGTAATTTGGCGCTCTGATTGGTGAATGGGTTTGGGGTGCACAGGAAACAGATCTATACAAGGAAAAATCTGTTAGCACTCCCATCTAGCCACCAGAATGTTATAATTACAAAATCTTCCAGCAGGGATCTAACTTAATCAAAGTTTCCTTTATTTCTTATTTTTTTTGTTTGATGTGTGGGCATGGATTGTAGCTGGGTTAAAGATTCAATCAAAGCTTGCCACCTGTTTGTGAATTTATGAATTCAATGAAGTGATATTAGTCCTTTGAATCAAAGGACTCCTGGATGGAAGACTACAAAGAAAAAACAAAAAAACAAAATTTTGAATAAATACCTTGTCCTCCTGCTCCTTACTGTCTGTTTACCTCAACAGTAAGAAGAAATTTCCACAAACTGCAACAACTGAACCACATACTCTCTAGTGTGTACATGCTTATATGGCTACTCAGTAAATATCTCTGTATGATATCTTCCTGCCTGTTTATTATTTCTTGAGCTAGACCAGCCAGAGGTCCCCTACAGGGCTGCCTGAGTCTCCACATTAACTGACTGCTTTGGCTTTCTTATTATTTATGCATAGGCCTATACTTTCCTCCTCATTTCTTCTTACCTCTGGGGCACTTGACCCTTTGGGCTGATGCAAGGCCACACAATTTGAAATAATCTGCAAGTGGAACACCAAGGTTGTTTTTTGAGCCAGACCCTCCATGATAGATGCGTTTCTTTCTGCAGTCAATTGTTCAAGCACAGGATTCATATCAGTACTAATTGACATGTATTCAGCTTTAAATTGTCTAACAAATGCTTGGTTGATAAAAAACAAAACAAAACTGTGCTTACATGCATTACATTTTGCCTTGTTTACTGGTTTTTCGACCAATATTGTTTCCAAGCACGTAACTGAAATACATAGACACTGAATTAACAAATGCAAAACATCATTTTTGATGGCTGAATACCTTGTTGTTATGTGTGCATTCAAAAGCAATTGCATTTAATTTAATGGAATCTTACTCAGATGCAGTGTCATAGAAAAAACAGAATATCAAAACAACATGCAACATTGCATTGATTTAATTTATCTATTTTATGGTTTTTAAAAACCAAATATTAGATAATATTTGCCTTCTATCAACAACAAAAATATTTTTGCAAGTGTTAAATGCAACCTGTCCTCCAACCAGTCCTCCAACCAATACGCTCGTATAGGTCGTTTGTCCAATTCCCTGAAATACGACCCATCAGAGCGTATCCTACAATTGCGCCCCTATCGGCAAAACGTCGTTTTCATATTAATGTTTTGTTTTCTTTTATTTGCACTCTGGTTTGTGTTTTGTGTAGCTCAGTTGGTAGATTATTGCGCTATACCTTGATATGTAATCATGCTGTCATGGGTTCGATCCCAGGGAACAGACGTTTACGAAAATGTATATGCTCAATAAAACATAATTTAGCATGATTTCTGTGAGGGTTAGGTTTAGGGGTGGGGTTAGGTGTGGTCATTCAGTGAATAAGCAACCTAGTAAAATATGTAGGAAATACTGTGAGATCGGTGTAAAAAGCCCACACATTGCATTTAAATAAATGTGCGTTTTGATTGGTAATGACGTGATACGTCATTTCATGACGACAGACGCAACGCGATACTTTCATTATTTTTACGCCCGCTAGATGGCGCTTAACTTTAAAACGTAAATATGGGTCGTAATAAGGTGCTTGTACAAACGACCTATATGGTCATTTTTTATTGGAGGACAGGCTCGTTAAATGCATTTGCTTCTTGATATGCACATAATTGTTCTCTCTGTATATTGGAGAATTTTAAATATGTTTAGTGACACGCTAAAACAGATATTTCTGATGCATATTACTGAATCTTTACCATAAAATATTCATGAACAGCATGCAAACAGACAATATTTTGGTAATCTCATTTGTGCTTTTACATAAACCTAATGATTTTATTTGTAAATGGATTTTGAATGTAACATTTCCAAAGACAGATTTCTGTCTTTCTCTATGTTATTAGCATTGAATTAGCACCACCAAAATTAGTTTCACATGACTTTGTAAAACTAATGGTTTGTGCCGTGTTAATGGTACCTGTGGGATCTGCTGAGATTTGCACACATACATATTTTAGAGCTGTCAGCGTCACTTTCCATCACCTGCAGGCCATGTTTACACCTGATGTTAATATCTGTCTTGGGTGATCACTACTGGTCAGGTGAGTCAGGTGTTGTTTACACACGTGCATAGCAAATGCATCTTTTGTGACCATTGTGAGTCTTGTCAAGTATAAGGTCTTTGATTTTGTGACTACTGCACTACAATTTGCTGCTGCATGCTGGTGAAGTGTATTTACAAAAAATCGTCCATCCTTTCTCCCACATATACAGTATTTCAATCCAAACACAAACTGATGCTTATAGAATTATGTCTGTCTGCAAATGGTGGAGATTTTTTTGTGACTCTTTCTGAAGTTACACCATTAATTCTACTGATTTTTTCAAAAACACTGATTCATTCAGGAATGAACTAAGTAACTTTTCTTATAAGCAACCCAGGTGCATTCGAAATACGTGCCTTTAAATACAATTCTGCAGCACTGTTATTACATAACTTACTGCATGTTTCACTGCAGTTTCAAAGTGAAACGTCCAGTGAGTGGCACTGAAATGCAGGTTCAGTACGTGACATTGGCACATATTTGTTACGTTGATCTAGGAACCTATTGCTGTGTTCATAATTCAAATATTCCAGGATTGTTGCTAAACGTTAATGCTCTATTGTGTTGGAAATATCCTCTACACCAAACCCAAACCTACCCGATAGTGTTAACAAAAGCAAAAGTGATACAAAAATGCATTTGCTGATGCAGACATGCTATCTTAACTTCCTTGTGCTGATTTGAGCTGTTTTGTTGAACCTTTGTTACACGGCCTTTGTACTAGAGCTCTTCACCACCAAGTGCAACATCGTATCATGAGAGCTCCCGAACAAACTTATTGAACTAAAAAACCCAAGCATATGAAGCTGTATGTGTTGACAACATTTAAATGCATCATTTTTCAAATCTTGCAGAATGTTAAAATTGTTTTGAATTCATAACACAATATTTCTCAAGTAATTATGCGAGAATTAGGCTTTATTTATCGAAACTGTGGACCTGCAAATCATACTTTATATGTTGTAAAAGTTGTAGGAGTTTTGCTGCCAAGGGTGTTCATTTCAACTGGAAACTGCAGTGAGTTTTACAGAAATGTAAGTAGAGGCAGGCATTTCCATTGAACCTATAGTTGCTTAAGAGTCACTGACTCATTCAATAAAATATTCCAGTTTAGATTAATAAAGAGTGCTGCACACCACATCTGTCTGGTGGATGACACAGAGCATCCTAAAATTCCAACTTTTTTTGTCGTGAAATTATATTATTGTATAATTTTAATAATATTAATATATAATGTATTGTTTTTAATAAGCAAAATGTTTATTTCAAGAATGAACCAATTGGTTTTGATATTTATACTCAAGATGCTAGACATCCAAAGTTGTCCCTGTATATGAACTCAACCAGTTCCACATGCTCGGTCTCATTTAACCCAGTTATATAAGCAACCCCTGTCCTCCCTTTACTAGAATACTGAGTGTCAAATTTAGTTCCAGTGTTTATGAATTACTAATATGTGCCCTGCAGGCTTTCTTTTTCCATCTATAGCCAGCAATGAACATGAAATAGAAGTGAGAGTTGGAAAAAAATGGGAGAACAAAGAGCTGCTGATTCACTAAACTTTATTTATTTATTTATTTATTTATTTAATGTTTACTTTGCCCATACTGTGGTGCTGTGATGTTCCAGGCTTCTCATGGTCAAGTGTTTAAAGTCAACAGATATGCTAGATTGCCATGAGTTGTGAATTTATTCTCATTAAATAAATCTCAGCTGAAAGCATCATATTTTGGACTCTATGAACTCTACGATTGAGTGCTTTCCTTGACTGCTTATTAAACTGACTGAATGCACCTGGACAGTGTTTTAAAAAGCTTTTTCCATTTCAGGGCTCTCTCAATATGAATACATTTTGACTTACTGACTTAAAATGAAATGTTAACTTTCTACAAACACATTTGGCAGATTTGCTCTATGTCAGATTTGTAAAGGTTATATTTTCTCTTCAAATATATTTTTTTTTATCTCAGTAATAACATACAACTGGAATCTTTGTCTTTTAGCTGTCTAAACTTCTCTTTAATCATGTCTAAGATGTTTAGTTCATACCCTTCTAACCCAGACTGCTAAGACATTTCTCATATATTCTCTTTGATGCTATCTGGATTGTGTTCTCAGTGGCATTGCCCTCCTCCTCAGCTATGTTATTTCACACACTGAAACCTCAGTCTTCCTGTCACAGATGCTGCCTTTGAAATGGATTTTCTTTATGTAAAGAGCAGCAAGCACTCTTATCACTGTAGGTCATGGAACAGGTGTGAGAATTAAAGCATGCAAATATTCGATGTCGCCAATGATTTCAGAATAATAATTTTGGGCTGAACAGAAATGTCTCAGCACAATACATTTGATTTATGCTGAAAAATGGAGTAATTTTAGCTGATTTGATTTTGTATTAAAGCAGCAGTTCTCTTACGAGAGCTCTCTCGTACTGCGTCTTAGCTAAGACGCTACGGGAAAAGTCTCTTTTCACGAAATACTTCGCGCCCTTCTTGCCACTTCCCGCCGAAACGGGTGTGGCTCAACCTATAAAAGGAGCTCGAAAAGGCTGACTCACCTGATTTTTCATCTCTTCAGCGAAGCTCACGCATCGCTGGATCACGAGGAAGCAAGCGCCGTCTGGAAGAGCATATCAGCAGGACGAGCCATCCTGAAGCCGCTGGCACCGCCACCTTCCACTGTCGTTCCTGCTGCGCTATCCAGCGCCCATATCCTTTACAATCCTTGTTCTGTAATATTCTGTGTGTGTGTTCGCCCTGCGACGCACATTCACAAAAGAGCTGCGTCTTTTTAAAGATGCCTTCGTGCGGCTCGTGCAGAACCTTGCTCAGCGAAGGAGATCGTCACGTCATCTGCGTCTCCTGTCTGGGTGAAGACCATGCAGCGCTCTCGCTCGCTGATGGCGGATGCCCTCATTGCGAGTTGATGCCTATGGTGACTCTGAGGACTCGCCTGGCATCCTTCGCGAAGCCTGCATCATCCGCTGCGCCGCAGCGCCGTAAGAAGCGCCGCTCGCAGTGCCGTAAGAAGCGCCGCTCGCAGCGCCGCTCGCAGCGCCTACCAGAACCGCCTCCAGCTCGGCCGAGCTCGCCGGTTCCCTCCGCTTCGCCGGTCTCCCCTGCATCGCTTCCCGATGCTCAGCGTCCGCTGCTTGCCGACGCGTCATCGGAGGAAGTGGATCTCAGGCCCGCGTCGGAGGAAGAAGACACGTGCTCTCTGCTTGCTTCGGGCAGTGAGCGTTGGGCGAGCTCCGTGGATCTCGCGCCCGCTGCTCAGAGGCCCAGCAGACAGGGGGATATCGATAAGGAGCTGATGCGTGTACTCTCGTTGGCCGCTCGAGTGGTCTGCACCAGCGCCCCCTTCACGTTCCCGGCTGGATGGTAGCTATCTTCCGGATGAGCGCTCTTCCTCAAGCTCAAAACACGCCCCTTTTCTTCCTGAGCTTCACGAAGAAGTGGCGAAGGCTTGGGACGCTCCATTCTCGGCGAGAATCCGCTCATCTGTTTCGTCAGCATTCTCCACACTGGACGGTGCTAAGAACAGAGGCTACCTGTCACTTCCGCAGGTGGAACAGGCTATAGCAGCGCACCTTTGCCCGCCCTCTGCTGGACGGCGGACTAAGGCAGCGTTGCCATTCAAAGCCTGCCGCATGACGCCATCGCTGCTCGCACGGATATTCTCTGCTGCTGGGCAGGCTGCATCTGCGTTACACACCATGGCGACGCTACAGATTTTCCAGGGCGATCTTCTCCGCAAGCTGGATGAGATGGGACCTGAAGCGATCTGTCTCGCGGATCTGAGGAGTGCTTCGGATCTCTCCCTCCGCGCTACTAAGTCCGCTGCACAGGCCATGGGACGGGTTATGGCTTCCGCTACGGTGGCTGAGAGGCATTTGTGGCTGACGCTTTCTGACATCAAGGAGTCTGAGCGTGCTGCGTTTCTTGTCGCTCCGCTAACTCCTGCCGGCCTCTTTGGATCTTCCGTCAACGAGTTTGTGGAGAGATTCGCCGAGGACCAGAAAGCTTCACAGGCGTTCAAGCACTTCTTGCCGAAGCACTCCAGTTCTGCAGCTAGCCGCTCTAGACCGGCCCCACAGAGCTCTCAGTCACGCCCACCGCTTCCTGCTGCGCCATCACGACAGCGTCAGCAACGCAGCTCGGGACCCCGTCTCGCTCTTCGAGCCGTCGCCCCGCGCCGCGGGAGCCGCGGCAGAGGATTGCGGTGAAGCCAGAAGCCCCGAAAGCATCCTAGCACTGCTGGGAAAGCGCCGGTGTTCGAGTTCCGCTGCGGCCGAGCTCTCACCCAAGCGCGCCGCTGTTGCAGTTCCAAGAGTTGTGACTGCCTCAGTATCTTCTGCAATGCGCAAGCCTGCACGAGTGCCCGCTTGCCTGCACACAAAAGCCGTTATCACGGCTACCCAGATGTTTCACAAAAAGAGTGTTTTTTCTGGTGTTCCGGCCACGGCCGATGGTGCTATAAATGTTGTGACGATGCCCACTCCTCAGTGCCCATCTCCACATGTAAGCACAGCCCTACACACAGGGCCTGCGCCCATAATGTCGACTCAAGTCGGTCGCGCACACTACATAGTAAACGTGCCCATCCCTCAGTGCCCACAATTACTATGTCACACGCGTCATGTGGTTTCTGTAAAAACGAAACCCGTGCACGCTCGTCCGGCCACGGCCGATGGTGCTTTAAATGCAGTGACGATGCCCACTACCCAGTGCCCATCTCGCATGTAAGCACAGCCCTGCACACAGGGCTAGCGCACATAAGATCGACACAGATCGGTCGAGCGCGCCGCATAGTAAACGTGCCCACTTCCCAGTGCCCACATACACTATGTCACTTACGGCGCGGGGCTTCTGTAAAAACGAGGCCCGTGCACGTACATTCTGCACAGGCAGACGGCCATTTGAAAGTGGTAAAAGTGCACACATGCAGCCCGCGGTTACTCGCAGATATATCGAGTCCCACGGGACCCGCTCAGCCTCCCTCCAGTCGGTTAAGCGCCGGAACGGGGTCGAGGATGAGCAATCTGCCCGCTGTGATCAGCGCGCTCCCCGCCTCAGATGCGCAGCACACTCGAGCGCCGCCGTTGCCCAGTCAACAGAGCGCGTGTCGCATCCAGCCCTTAGCCATTCATGCAGATGCATGGTCAGCGCTTCCAGGGGTTTCGGATTGGGTGCTAGCCATTATAAAGAGAGGCTACTCGCTACAGTTTTCTCGATGCCCACCGCGCTTTTCAGCGCGCGTCGAAACTACGGTCAAAACAGAAGTAGCACACATACTTCGGGCCGAAATATCAAAACTGTTGAGCAAAGGGGCTGTAGAGCCTGTGTCTCAAGCTCAAAGCGAGGGGGGGCTGTACAGCAGATACTTTCTGGTGCCCAAGAGAGACGGGGGTCTCAGGCCCATACTGGATCTAAGACAGCTGAACAAGGCATTGATGAAACGCAGTTTCAAAATGCTCACGACCAGGAAGCTCCTCGCGCAGATTCGCAGAGGGGACTGGTTCATGTCAATAGATCTGAAGGACGCGTATTTTCAAATACAGATAGCGTCAAACCACAGGCGGTTTTTGAGATTCGCCTTCGAGGGCCAGGCATACCAGTTTGCAGTCCTGCCATTCGGCTTGTCCGTAGCTCCTCGTACGTTTACGAGGTGCATGGATGCAGCGCTCGCTCCTCTCAGACTCAGAGGCATACGAGTGCTGAATTATTTGGACGACTGGCTGGTTCTGGCCCGATCACGAGCGGAGCTCGTGGACCACAGGGCCGTTTTACTCGATCACCTCGAGAAGCTCGGCCTCAGTGTCAATTGGGCGAAGAGTTCGCTGAACCCCAGTCAGACGATCCTGTTTCTGGGTATAGTTCTGAACTCGTGTTCCATGACGGCGCGACTGTCACCACAGCGCACGATGGGCATTCAGCGCGCAGCGAGTTCTTTCCGCTGCGGCGCGACTGTGTCGCTCAAACACTGTCAAAAGATGCTGGGTCTCATCGCCTCAGCATCTCCGGTTCTGCGGCTGGGCCTGCTCCGCATTCGCCCCCTGCAGTTCTGGCTGAAGGCTCGGGTGCCGCGCAGAGCGTGGGCGTCTGGCCGGCTGCATTTCAAGGTCGATCAGAGCTGTGTTGCGGCTCTAGCACCTTGGACAGCGAACGGCTGGTACCGATCAGGTGTAAGCCTGGGGACTTCCCCGAGTGTGAAAATGGTGTCGACGGACGCCTCCACTTCGGGATGGGGAGCGCTGCTCGAAGGCAGACCGTCCTTTGGCCTATGGTCAGAACGGGAAAAGCTCCATCATATCAACTGCCTGGAAATGCTGGCAGTGGAGAACGCGCTGGCGCGCTTTTGTCCCCATATCAAGGATCACCACGTCGTAGTCCGTTCGGACAGCATGTCCGTGGTGTCCTACATAAATCGCCAGGGCGGTCTCGGGTCCCGAAACCTGTGCAGGCTGACGGAACGCCTCCTGATTTGGGCTCAATGCAACGTGCGCTCGCTGAGAGCAGTGCATGTGCCTGGACTGCAGAATCTGGGTCCAGACAGGCTGTCCAGAGGCAATGTCCCTACACCCGCAAACAGTCCGGCTGTTGTGGGAGAGATTTGGCATGGCGGAGGTGGACCTCTTTGCGTCCCACGAGAACGCTCACTGCCCCGCGTTCTTTTCCAAGAAGGAAAGCGCGCTCTCACGGAAATGGACGTGCTGCCCGCTTTATGCGTTCCCTCCCGTCTCCCTCCTTCCGCAGGTAATAGAACGGGTGGGAGAAACGAGATGTTCAATACTGCTTGTGGCACCTCTTTGGAAGAACCAACCATGGTTCCCAGATTTGATGCAATTAGCAGATGGCGCCCCATGGCCGGTACCATTGAGGAGAGATCTCCTCTCGCAGGCCAAGGACTCGATTTGGCACCCTCAACCGGAGTTGTGGTCCCTCCATGTATGGGCACTCAACGGTTACCCGCTGATCTCGTAGTGGGAGTGCTAAATACCATCACTCAGGCTAGAGCTCCGTCGACACAACGTCTATATGCCTCGAAGTGGTCGGTGTTCTCCAGCTGGTGCACAGCTCGAGGTTATTCACCCCTTAGTTGTGAGGTGACGGAGGTCCTCTCCTTCCTACAGGAGCTGTTGGATAAGGGCAGAGCCCCATCCACGCTCAAAGTTTATGTGGCGGCCATCGCGGCGTTTTCGGAAACGGCGTCCGGTCAGTCAATAGGAAGGAACGATTTAGTCATCCGGTTCCTCAGAGGAGCTAGGAGGCTGAATCCTCCCAGACCTCCGTCAGTCCCTATGTGGGACCTCGCGGCAGTTTTGGAGGCCTTGAGGGGTCCCCCTTTTGAGCCTATCCAATCGGTTAGCCTTCAGCATCTGTCGTTCAAGACAGTATTCTTGTTGGCTCTCGCTTCTGTGAAGCGTGTGGGTGATCTGCACGCGCTCTCGGTGAGCCAGTCGTGCTTGGAGTTTGGGCCCAATGACTCAAGGGTCATACTCTAACCTAGGCACGGTTATGTGCCGAAATCCCTCAACACACCGTTTCGGGCTCAGGTTATTGCCCTGTCTGCCCTGCCGGTGTCAGGGGAGGATGGAGACTCGAGTCTTCTTTGCCCTGTCAGGGTTTTAAGAGCTTATGTGTCTCGCTCTGCTGCCTTTCGGCAGACGGAGCAGCTATTTGTCCCGTTCGGTGGACATTCCAAGGGAATGGCTGTTTCGAGACAGACTCTATCCAGATGGATAGTTGACGCCATAGCGTTAGCTTACGCTTCCAGGGGCCTTCAGTGCCCGTTGGGCGTCAGAGCACACTCCACAAGAGGCGTCGCCTCGTCGTGGGCGTGGTCTACTGAGATCTCCTTGCAGGATATATGTATGGCGGCGGGTTGGGCCTCGCCGTCTACATTTATCAGGTTCTATAACCTGGAGGTTCCCGCCTTGCAAGCAAGGCTGCTGTCAGTATAGAAGAATCGGGGCCCTGAGGGGAATTCTGAGTTCATGAGCGCTATGCGCTGCCGACTGTTATATGGGCAGTATTGCGTAAGACCCGCATTGCCACATTGGTCAGGCCTTGCCCCGCAGCTACGGATGCTGCTAGATATGGGATGGAGGGCTTTCCCCCTTTTCTGTCCCGGACTCTCTGTGAGTCCCTCAGGTGACTGTGCACTGTAAATCCTGGGCGTTGCTTCAGGTTTATTGGTGTGTGATCCCTGCGCGCACGGCGTTTTACATCGGGTTCCCGTAGCGTCTTAGCTAAGACGCAGTACGAGAGAGCTCTCGTAAGAGAACGTACTCGGTTACTAAACATAACCTCGGTTCTCTCTAGAAGAGCGAACGAGTACTGCGTTCTCTGCCGTGCGTACGATTCACTCTGGTTCGCTTTGGCGATGAAATAAATCAGGTGAGTCAGCCTTTTCGAGCTCCTTTTATAGGTTGAGCCACACCCGTTTCGGCGGGAAGTGGCAAGAAGGGCGCGAAGCGCCCTTATTGGTCTGATGTTGCATCAGCCTGCGCTCGATAGGCTGTGCAGTTGCCGCAGAACAAGCCAATGAGCGAATGAGCCGTCTCACCTATGGCTGTGTACTGCTGCAAATGCGCTTTACAAAAATACAAAATTAAGGATAATTTTTTGCTTCAGTATTTCGTGAAAAGAGACTTTTCCCGTAGCGTCTTAGCTAAGACGCAGTACTCGTTCGCTCTTCTAGAGAGAACCGAGGTTACGTTTAGTAACCGAGTACGTTTTGCTTCAGGTTTCAGAATTTATATTGGACATGGTGCGACCTAGGACTTTTTATGGCACAAACATGAACAAAAACAGTATATAATATTACAATTCTTATTAATATGCAAATTTCATTATTATTATTAATACATTTTATTGGAAATATTAATACATACATTTCGCATGAACTGAAGAATATATGCAAAATTTTTAATATGATGTAGGCTGAATGGGAAAGAGGATATGAGAAGCTTTTTATTTTGCCTTTTAAGCCAATTAATTTAGATTTTCTTACTTCACACAAAAATTATATGGTTTGTTGCATTATATTGTTCATATTTAACTATTTCTTTGACCATATGTTAGGTTGCAACTCAGCAGTTAATACTTTTTTTGATTAAAAATACCTATGTTTAATTCTAGTACTTTGCTGTACATTTGGTTCATAACAACACTTCACTTAAAGGGGTCATATGAATTTTTTTTGTGTTTTTGGTGTAATGCAATGTCTTTATGTAGTTAAAGGTTAAAAAAAAAAAAATATTTTCCATATAATGTACATTATTGTTTCTCCTCTATATCCCGCCTTTCTGAGACGCATCGATTTTTTCAAAGCTCATCGTTCTGAAAAGCAGGGGGGCTGTGAATGGCTAGCTATCCAGTGTGTTGTGATTGGCCAAATCCTTCAAATGTGTGATGGAAATGTTAAGCCCCTTAACAAACTGTGATGCCGTCTCCCAGCAGGATAAGACTCTGCTGCTCTGCTCGTGCACATCTCATCATCGGTTCTCTTTTAGCAGTTCAGTCAATGTACTTTTAGGAGTAACTGAACAACTTGGGATATTGGTTTGTTTCGCGTCAGAGAGAGGGTCAGGCATGTTTATAAACCGAATAACTTAAGTAATTTGTGGATTTTTGCATACTGGAGACGTGAACCATTTCAGACGATTCAGTTTGATTTGGTGAACGATTTGTTAGTGATCCGGACATCACTAGAGGAGACAAAACCAATAAAAGCTATTACAAACGATGCATTTTCTGCATCCAGTGGGGACATAATTACTGATTATAATGACTTATACTGTCTTTTTTATGCATTGTGTTGCGTATCGCTCTGCGTGAACATAAAACTATCTGCATTTGTGATCGGAGAAACAACAAGCCTACACTACACTGCTCAAAACTCACATTTGAATAATCATTGGTAAATTATTTAAATATAAAAAAACATAACTTTACTTACAGACTGTGAATCAGAAGCACCAAACTGCTCTTGCTAAGTTGGAAGTGCTCCACTTTATAGAAACAGCCTTTGGGCCACAGACGCATTGTAGGATACTCTCCCAGGAAACAGTCCTCATCCTCCATAAAATGCACAGCACAGCTGAATATTTGGGTTGAACTGTTCTGGAACAGTATTGTAAATACTGTTGTAAACTTAACCACTAGTTTTGTCCTCTTTTGGAAGGCCAAACAAAATAGTTTTGCTTTCACAACGAAACACAGAGTCTCCTCCACAACATGATACTGGCTGCCACAGCGAGAATAAAAGTTACACCTTCTTACTCTGCATGAACATTTGGGTGGTGTTATGCAAATGTTCCCACATAGTGACGTAGACATGTGGGGGTGTGTTAGAATGAGCCATTTGAGCCGCGTGGTTGACTCTTAACTTTCATAAAGAATATCTCTTTGGATTAGAGACTTTAGTCTCAGCAACTTTACCGAACAAGAGCCTGTAACACTCCAATGAAAAATTTAAATCACATCATATGACCCCTTTAAGAAAATTACCTTAACTATCACCTTCAAAACTTACTTTATTATAGCACAAGTATTTGTCTTCTTTAAAAAGACATATGCTTCTCTATACAATACTTCACTGTCCGATTAGACACCTTGTTGTGCTATGCATTTGCTGTTCATTGTTTGAATGAGGATTTATGTGAAGCTAAATATAATTACGCACTGGTAGCCTCACTCCTAACATAATCAGTGCAGTAAACCTGTAAGCCAGTGAGGTACATCTCTTCCTTTTTCCCTTATATTAGATTAGAGCCTGTTGGTTGCAGAAATGTGTGGCTACAAGTTATCAAAGCGCATCATATTTCCCAGACCTTCAAATCTGCGCTTAACCATTGTGACAGAGTCGAAAATAAACTTTTACTATAAAACCAGAAAGAGGTTGTTGTTTGAATCTTAATGTGACTAAAGCACATTTTTCAGTGTGACAAGGGGAAAAAATCTAGCGATTGTGGAAATACATACTGCTATAAAACACATTCTCAGTTTCGCTTTTATTTAAATAACAGCAAACCTGCATGTCTGGTTGAATTGAATTGTCTTTGGAGACCTTGAAAGCTGACACGCAAGCGTGTGTAACAAGTTGTAGAGCAATTTGTGTTGCTTGGTTTGAGTTCTCAGTGGTGCGATTACTCCTCCTGACAGGTCCAAATAAAGACAGATTGAATAAACATGTTGGAACCACATCACATGACCTGAGCAACCCAATCAGATATCAGCAGCATGAATGTGCCTGTGAAACATACATGCGAGCATGCATTCAGAACTTAACTTAACAACTTTGGAAAGTTGTGTTGACTTTAATAAAACCAATAAGTAGTATCTTTTCAGAATAGCCCCTTTAGCATGAAGTGCTGTAAAATTGCTTTTCAGTTTTGACATTTGAGTGGCACAATAGGCAAATTGCCATTTTATATTATAGCTGGACGAAAGTGTTTCACACAGATTGAAATGCAGAATTGCGGCTCTGACCAAATTGGCATGGAGATTGATGTGTGACCGTCCTCCTTTTCTTGTCACACACATCAGCCCCTGCCGCCCTTCCTCTTATGCCTCAGTACATCCGTTGACATCTTGCTTTTTGTTGTTTTTCCATCCAGAGCCATGAATCTCCTCAGTCAATATCATTCCTTTTAACCGCACACTTGCAATATCTGAGCATCTAAATCAATTGTCAGATCATTTGATAAGAATCCAATCAGATCTCTCAGAATTGGGCTTAAAAAAGAGAATGCCCTTGAAGAGAATGTAATTGGAAAGAAATGTCTGGCAGTAGTATAATTAATGTGGGTATTCTGCGTTTGTTGATAACTAGCAGATTGAAGATTGGATAACAGTCACTGTTGACACTTCTCTTTCATTGAAGCGACAGTGTCCCACTTTCCTCACAACAGAATACAACAGGTTAGGAGTTTTTCTGTAACTTTTATGAAGTTAAACATTTTTTATTATCCTAGGTTTTATTTAGTAGAAAAACTGACGGCAGTATTGGGAGTCTTCACAAAAATGGATTTTGAGGAAACTCTAAAAGAGATCCTGAGGTAAACAGGCTTCTGCCCAATTATAGGGCAAGTAACGTCTCGGTTACGTATGGTAACCCTCGTTCCCTGAAGGAGGGAACGGAGACGCCACGTCGGTGACCGATGAATATGGGATATCACTTCGATAGACCAATCTACTTCGAGTGTAAACTAAACGAGCCAATGCACATTGGCATGCACTTATTGCATCCAGCTGCCGCTGATCACTGCGTGAGTATAAGAAGGCAGCAGGTGCAATGCATTCCAGTTTTTTGCTGAGGAGCCGAGCCTGGGACCCGGCAGCTCAGCGGCGGTACAGCAACCATGGCGACGGGACGTGGCGTCTCCGTTCTCTCCTTCAGGGAATGAGGGTTACCATACGTAACAGAGATGTTCCCTTTCAGTCGGTCACTCTCGACGCCACGTCGGTGACCGACGAATATGGGATCCCTATCAAAGCGCCATGGGTGCTGCCCCTTCCAGTGCCCTGTGCGAACTGCCTGCGCCCCTATTAGGTGTAGGCCGGGGCTCAGAGCAAGTAGCTCCACTCACTGTTGTCAAAGCACTACCTCACTGGGTGAGATTGGATAACACTGGGAAAACGTACCCGGTCCACTTGGAACCGGGACGCTGCGGAAGCCCCATCCTTTCGGAAGGAGGTCTCGGAGGCAAATACACATATAGCATCCATTTAGAAGTATACGGAGAAATTTGAGATGATTAAAAACCCTCTTGGGAAGGCAGAAGTCTGCCGAGGAAAAACAGGCTCTAAGGCTATACCGTGGACTATACACATACGAGTACCGCTTAGGTCTCAATATGGAACCCACCCTTCCATGGTTCTCACGGATACATCATGAAGGCCTGGCACTGGACGTTCCGCCGCGTCCAGCTGCTTAGGGTGATGGAGGATCTCAACAGGGTCTACAGTACGGACACTCTGGAGAAGTTTAAGCAAGCTGACACTAACTGGGGCCTCTCAGTGCCACTACCCATTTGAGGTGAGAACACAGGAGGATACCGGCTCTACACGAAGGCTATAGAACCTAGCGAACGTGTTAGAGGTCGCCCAGCCCGCAGCTCTACAAATATCTGTCAGCGAGGCGCCACGAGCCAGCGCCCAGGAGGATGCAACACTTCTAGTTGAGTGAGCTCGCAACCTGAACGGGCAGGGCACATCCTAAGCCTGATAAGCCAGGGTTAGGGCATCCACAATCCAGTGGGCCATCCTCTGCTTAGAGACGGCACTCCCCTTCTGCCGGCCTCCGTAACAGACAAAGAGCTGGTCTGAGGTCCTGAAGCTTTGTGTCCGGTCTACGTAGCACCTTAATGCTCGGACGGGACAAAGCAAAGCCAGGGCTGGGTCTGCCTCCTCCAGGGGCAGCACTTGCAGGTTCACCACTTGGTCTTTGAAGGGCGTACTGGGAACCTTGGGCACGTAGCCAGGCCGGGGCCTCAGGATTACCTGGGAGTCAGCCGGCCCGAACTCTAGGCACGAATCGTCGACCGAAAATGCATGCAGGTCCCCTACCCTCTTGATGGAGGCCAGTGCAAGCAGGAGCAGAGTTTTCAATGAAATAAACTTTAGCTCAACTGAATGCAAAGGCTCGAATGGGCCCTGTTGTAGTGATTTAAGCACTAGAGACAGGTCCCAAGAGGGTATACAGGGGGGCCAGGATGTATTTAACCTCCTGGCCCCTCTAAGGAACCTGACGATGAGGTCATGCTTACCCAAAGACTTCCCATTCACGGGGTCATGGTACGCAGCAATAGCAGCAACCTGGACTTGGAGGGAGACAGCCTTCGCTCCAGCCCTTGCTGCAGAAAGGACAGCACGACCGCAATCGGACATCTTCGGGGGTCTTCTCGGCGAGAAGAACACCACTCGACGAACAGGTTCCACTTAAAGGCGTAAGCATGCCTCGTAGACGGTGCTCTTGTCGAAGTGATGGTGTTCGCTACCTCTTGGGGTAGGTCACCTAGAACCTCCGCGTCCCGTCCAGGGACCAGACATGGTCACCTACCAAAGAAATACATTATTTATTATTACTTTTTTAATATTTATGAAATGCTACTGATAGAACACTTTACATGTTGCAATATAAATGTCAATATCAATACAGGTTATTTAGATGTGAGGAGCCATTTATTCAGGAATCAGACTACACTGATTGTGCTATATGTCTTAGAGAATCACTAGACAGAACTGGCTCTTAGGAGTCATTCGGTGTGGAATTGAAATACAATACCTGCTCTTTATGTGAATGACACATGAGAATCATTCATTTAGGAATAGGACTGGTTGTGCTTTACGTTTCTGATTTTCAAAAAAAAAAAAAAATGCTGATGGTCATTCAATCTGGAGTTGGACTAACAACTGTACTGTGTGTTTTTGATTCACTAGCTAATGAGTGTAATTTGTTTATTGTCTCGCACTATTGACTATCAAACAGTAAACAATAGAACATGTTTTCTCCTTTTCTAACTCTACTACTCAAAACAATGACTCACTACCACTTTCTGCAACATTTGTTTCCTGAACTGTTCACTATGTACCTATGTACATTCTCTTTCAGCATCTTCTGTATTCCATGAAAGTAAGATAGGAATAACATGATACTTTACCTGAAATTGACCTGATTCAAGCAGAATCTGCACTACACTGTAGACTACACATTATGCGTAAACAAATCATAATTCAGTCATCGTCAGATTGTCAGTGGTGCCTCAGAGGTCTTTTGGAACACAGTTATAGACCTCATAAATAAAACTCAGTCATGCAAAATGTTTTTCTGTATGACATCCTGGAAGATATTCCTTAGTACCTCAGTCCCAGCCCTACAAGGTTTCTCTGATTAAATTTGCTCTCTAATGAACAAGCTGATGTACAGTATGTGCTTTTTTTTTTAAACACAGAGCCAAATTGTTTAAAACATCAGAATATATAAAATAGATATTTTCTGTCAGAATTAGGTATATAATCTTTCCGTTGACAAGTGTCAAAGAAGATAAGAAAGATATGTGAGTACATTTAAATGGCACCATATTAAATAAAATCTACTTAACTTTTGAGGCAGTGAATGAATCTAACTCAAACCATTTGAGTTGATAGAGTACATAAAGTTCAATGAGTTCATGTCATGAATGTCTTGATACCGCAAGTTGACAGGTTCGAACTCAATCTGATATAATAAGGAAGGACAGGACGTGTCCATTCCATACTCTGAATTTGTGCTCTTCCAAGTGCACACAGTGAGAAGTGATCACACACCTGGAGCAGTGGGCAGCCATTTTTGCTGTGGCACCTGGGGAGTAGTTGGGGTGCCTTACTCAAGAGTCTCTCCTCAGTCGTGGTATTGAAGTTGGAAGAGAACACTGGTTAGTCACCATTCCATCTCTGTTGCAACAGTTTTGGAAGTGTCTAAAATGACTGTAACCATATGTACAAGTCATTGGTGTTTGGTGATGAGTTTTTGGCCAAAGGTCTTCATACTTGTAGTACTAGGAATACTTGTACAGTATTCATGGAAATGACAAAAGTAGTCAAACCTGTTCATTAGATGGGGTGCCTCAATACTTTCGGCAAGTGTATATAGATATTGCACATGGTGGACTTTAAAGGCGTATATCGAACAGCCATGTATATGGCTGAAAGTATGTCGTCTAACCAACAAAACACAATAACAGTAACACATCCTGAGCCTGATAAGCCAGGGTTATGGCATCCACAATCCAGTGGGCCATCCTCTGCTTAGAGACGGCACTCCCCTTCTGCCGGCCTCCGTAACAGACAAAGAGCTGGTCTGAGGTCCTGAAGCTTTGTGTCCGGTCTACGTAGCACCTTAATGCTCGGACGGGACAAAGCAAAGCCAGGGCTGGGTCTGTCTCCTCCAGGGGTCAGCACTTGCAGGTTCACCACTTGGTCTTTGAAGGGCGTACTGGGAACCTTGGGCACGTAGCCAGGCCAGAGCCTCAGGATTACCTGGGAGTCAGCCGGCCCGAACTCTAGGCACGAATCGTCGACCGAAAATGCATGCAGGTCCCCTACCCTCTTGATGGAGGCCAGTGCAAGCAGGAGCAGAGTTTTCAATGAAATAAACTTTAGCTCAACTGAATGCAAAGGCTCGAATGGGCCCTGTTGTAGTGATTTAAGCACTAGAGACAGGTCCCAAGAGGGTATACAAGGGGGCCAGGATGTATTTAACCTCCTGGCCCCTCTAAGGAACCTGACGATGAGGTCATGCTTACCCAAAGACTTCCCATTCACGGGGTCATGGTACGCATCAATAGCAGCAACCTGGACTTTGAGGGTGGAGGAAGACAGCCTTCGCTCCAGCCCTTGCTGCAGAAAGGACAGCACGACCGCAATCGGACATCTTCAGGGGTCTTCTTGGCGAGAAGAACACCACTCGATGAACAGGTTCCACTTAAAGGCGTAAGCATGCCTCGTAGACGGTGCTCTTGTCGAAGTGATGGTGTTCGCTACCTCTTGGGGTAGGTCACCTAGAACCTCCGCGTCCCGTCCAGGGACCAGACATGGTCACCTACCAAAGAAATACATTATTTATTATTACTTTTTTAATATTTATGAAATGCTACTGATAGAACACTTTACATGTTGCAATATAAATGTCAATATCAATACAGGTTATTTAGATGTGAGGAGCCATTTATTCAGGAATCAGACTACACTGATTGTGCTATATGTCTTGGAGAATCACTAGACAGAACTGGCTCTTAGGAGTCATTCGGTGTGGAATTGAAATACAATACCTGCTCTTTATGTGAATGACACACGAGAATCATTCATTTAGGAATAGGACTGGTTGTGCTTTACGTTTCTGATTTTCAAAAAAAAAAAAATCAGAATATATAAAATAGATATTTTCTGTCAGAATTAGGTATAGAATCTTTCCGTTGACAAGTGTCAAAGAAGATAAGAAAGATATGTGAGTACATTTAAATGGCACCATATTAAATAAAATCTACTTAACTTTTGAGGCAGTGAATGAATCTAACTCAAACCATTTGAGTTGATAGAGTACATAAAGTTCAATGAGTTCATGTCATGAATGTCTTGATACCGCAAGTTGACAGGTTCGAACTCAATCTGATATAATAAGGAAGGACAGGACGTGTCCATTCCATACTCTGAATTTGTGCTCTTCCAAGTGCACACAGTGAGAAGTGATCACACACCTGGAGCAGTGGGCAGCCATTTTTGCTGTGGCACCTGGGGAGTAGTTGGGGTGCCTTACTCAAGAGTCTCTCCTCAGTCGTGGTATTGAAGTTGGAAGAGAACACTGGTAAGTCACCATTCCATCTCTGTTGCAACAGTTTTGGAAGTGTCTAAAATGACTGTAACCATATGTACAAGTCATTGGTGTTTGGTGATGAGTTTTTGGCCCAAGGTCTTCATACTTGTAGTACTAGGAATACTTGTACAGTATTCATGGAAATGACTAAAGTAGTCAAACCTGTTCATTAGATGGGGTGCCTCAATACTTTCGGCAAGTGTATATAGATATTGCAGATGGTGGACTTTAAAGACGTATATCGAACAGCCATGTATATGGCTGAAAGTATGTGGTCTAACCAACAAAACACAATAACCGTAACAAATCAACAACAACATATATCAACAGATAAAAAGGGATAATTTCCTACCTTTTTGGTTGGTGTGTAACTTGAGAACCGTTTAATACAGCAAAAAGCTTTCAAAATCATTTGACAAGTCTTGAGATGGTCTGTACAAAATTTAGTGAAGACCAGAAGAAAACTATGCATTCTCAAGGTTCAAAACGACTAAAAAACTAAACTGGAAGTCAAAATTACTTTGGTGGTGCAAGAGAGTTTGAGGAAACCACCTATTAACTGGCATCAAGAATACTGAGAAAATAAGTGTACTGACATTATTACAAAAGATCAGACATACTGTGATAGCAAGCACAAAGAATGAAACAGGTTGGGATGCTTTCAGGGGATTTGCCATGTCGAACGTAAGAACATAACATTTAACACATCAAATTTAAAGTTTGAGTTAGACATGTAGTTTGAGAAAGGACTTTGTAGGGACTTATTAGGTCACAGATGATTAATTTAGGGAGGTCTATGTGTGCTGTACTGAGCGTGTTTTTGTGGAGTAATTTTTCTAATCCTCTTGTGTTGAAAATGGCAGCATCTGACCCATTAACCGTAGTCAACCTAATTTTAGTTTTTCTCAGGCAATAGAGTAAGTGTCCTTCTTTTTGTCCAGAGGGACCACAATAACACAGACCAAAAGGAGTGAAAAGGGCCAATGAAACAGTTTTTGCATATGGTCCTTTGGGTTTGACTGAGATTAGAGAAATTAGAATATTCCTAATGTTGGCCAGTAGCCCCGTAATGTCCTTGGGGAAATCAACAGAGTTACAAAACAGACCAGGGTCTCAAATTAGGTCTCCCTTGGCAGTAGTTGGAATTCTGCTTTGATGGGTGGCTTTATGGTTAGTGCACAGACTTATATTCCTGGTTTTAAGACACAGAGACACCACTTGTTCGGGTAACTTCATGTTTGTGTTCTGACATTTTTAAAGAACTACTATGGGGGAAAAAGTTCTAAGTAACAATTAAGAAGCAATAAAAACATATCTCCCTTGTCAATTTGTATAATTATTGCTATCATCCACTGTGATTTTTATGCCTAGTGTGTTTCTCAGCACATTGTTCATTGGCATGATGGATGTATCTTTCCTACTCATTTCCCTCATGTCATAGGGTTAACAGCTTTTCTAGTGATGTTTCTCTAGATAACGTGCTTCCTGCTGTGGAGACAATACATGCAAAGTATCTTATTTCAGCAGCATTCGGCTTCATCTTATCCTCACGTAAATTTTTTTAAATGTATATTTCTTTAGTTCAACCTCAGATTGCCTAACAGTGTTTGAACAGCAGAGTTATATGCAAACCACTTAAATTATATGTAATTAAATTGTCTTTCAAAATGTATAAAATATACCATTTCCAAAGAAACACCATACTTAGCAGTTAGAAAAAATATAAATTGAAATATAATATATATGCAATTAGATGTCTAAATACAACATCAGAATACAAATAATATTCTTTATTCCACATACATGTATTTTTTCTTTTACTTTAAACTGTTTACAATCTAAATGATTCAACAACAAAATGAGAAACTACCACAACAAAGTCAGAATTTCTTACTAGCGAAGGAAAGAAAAATAATTATAAAAAAATAAATGAATAACTGTAAATTGACTGGAAATGGAGACATTTTGTATTTTGCACCAGATGAGGGGTTAGAGTTACAGAAATGGACAAGAGCACAACTAAAAATGGTGTGTATTAATTAATGTGTATATTTGCAGCAAAATCATAGGGGAAAATATCATGAATTCAAACCATTTGAAAATCTTCACCTTGTATTATTGAGTTTGAACGTAAAGGCCTTTGCTAATAAATAATCTCTCTTCTTTTTTTTCTCCAGATTATAAACAAATATAATATTCTGCATATCAGGAGAAAAACTTGGGGTAGACAAACAGCACACATGTTCCCCGGAGTAACATTTCACACCCGCTAAAGCCCTTTGTCCTCCATCCTCAAACAGTTTGAGTAAAAAGACGATGGCTTGGTCACACAGTATTTCCTTCAAATCAAGGCCTGTTCAAATTTTGGCGGTCATTGCATTTTGTGAACAATGCAACAAAAGAAAGTGTTTATACATGTTAACATACACATACATAACTGGGCATTACGTACATATATGCAGGATAATGAGGGAGAGAACAGATTCCCGATCATCTGTTAGTCGCAGTGAGAAAGCATGTGCGAGTCTCGGCAAATAAGAGTAATACTTGAATTTTACAAATTGGTTCTGTACACAATTTGTGTTGGAGTGTTGATGAACATCCCCTCTTACCAAGAGGGTTTCATACAAATTGAAAGTGGTTCATTATTGACACATATTATTCCCTTTGCGCATCCAGTGAAGTCCAAGGTTAACCAAAACCTGGACTGAATCTTAGGGACTGTTGAGTTTCCTGGCATTGGTTTGAAGGAGTCCTGTTCCAGGTAGCATTTGTGAAACAAAGATCAGGGTAAATTCCCACTGGTATTACTTTCAACGTCTTAAATCATTTTCATGTTAAAGCGACGTGGCCCAGCACCCTGGTCCACCTCCTCAGCAGAGGTCCCATTGGACTTTGAGCGTGGCACGTACTCAATATCAATGTTGTTTTTATGTTTGCCTTTTCCTCGGCTCCATACAAACAGGAGCAGGAAGCAGAAGAGAACCACTCCTAGGAATGTGAAACAGCCCATGGCTGTAGAAACTAAGATAGTCTTTAGGTCCAGGCCAAAGGTCACATTGGGGAGGTTGGTACCATTGGCAGTGGCATTGCTTGTATCTGTGTAATGCTGGGTCCTGTTGGCATACAGCGAGCCCAGACTTTTCACTGCCAGTGATACCATAAGAGTGTCATTGCCTGCCGTGTTAGAGGCCACACACATATACACACCGTCATCCTGAACCTCCGCCGCCTTGATATCCAATGAACCATTGTTGTGGACTATCACCCTGCCATGGCTCCTGTTGGTCAGGTGCCTCCGGCGTGGGGTGACCCAGGAAATAGTGGGCCGTGGGGACCCCTCAGCGCTGCAGTGTAAACGGGCTGACTGTCCCTCCTCCACGGACACCATCTGAGTCCGGTTTTCTCTGATTTTCGGCTTGGTGCAGGTCACATAGTAGGATAGCAGGGTCTCTTTGAACTCCTTGAAGGGGCGTCCGTGTATTCCTTCCGGAGTGCTGCACTCGGGCTGGGTGTCACCAAAAGAAATGGAATGGCGCCTTTGCAGCAACCACATGAGTCGGCAATCGCAAAACAGAGGATTGTTGTTGATCAACAGCACCTCTAGGGCCTCAGGAGCATGGAAAACACCCCTCTCCAGGGTATCAAGGCGGTTGTGGGAGACATTTAGCGAACGGAGCCAGCGGATGCCCTGGAAAGCGTAGGGTTCGATAGACACCAGTTGAGACCCAGCCAACCTCAGCTCACGCAATCGCACCAGGTCCTGAAGCAGGCCACCCTCCACCATCCGTATACGACTGTAGGAGAGGTTAAGGTGTGTGAGGTAATGGAGGTGGCGAAGAGCCTGGTAAGGGAAAGTGGACAGGTTGGTGTTGGTAATAGAAAGCGTGGTGAGGTTGAGGCCATGCAGAGTATTAGCAGGGACCAAATCTAATGATGGCCAGTTGTCGATCACTAGATGACGGAGGTGGAAGAGCTTCTTGAAGGAGTAGGGGTGTAGAGAGCTGATACTGAGGTAGCGCATATGTAGGCTCACCAGGTTGTGCAGGTGGGACAGGGCATCTGTGGGCACCACCGTCAAGTTACAGCGCTCCAGCGTCAGGCTCTCCAGTGACAGTAGTCCACTGAAGGCCCGATGGGAGATGTAAACCAGCTCATTGTCTCCAACTTCTAATGACCTGAGGTTGCGCAGGTCCTGGAACATATAGTCCACCAGAATGACAACTTTGTTGTCACTGATATCCAGGTTTGTCAGGTTGGAGAGGCCGGAGAAGACGCCTAGAGAGAGGAGCTTGATACGGTTGCTCTTTAAGCTTAGTGTGTGGAGGCTGTAGAGTGAGTTGAAGGCTCCGGGCTCAACGTAGGCAATGATGTTCCCACTCAGGTCCAGTTCTTCTATGTGTGGATAGACAGCAAAGTCATCAGGGTTGACGGCTGGAATACGATTCTTGCTGAGATCAAGGATTCGTGTCTCAGTTGGGACTCCATCAGGGATTGCGTTGTAGCGCTTACGGTGGCAGATGACAGAGCGGCTCTGGGCGGAGCACTCGCAGCGAGCGGGGCAGGCAAGAGTGGAGCCCACGAACACGGCCACCAGGGCCAGCCCCAGCAAAGGCTGCCAGCAAGACACGGCTGTGTGCAGCATGACTCGACTCAAACAGTCCACCATACTGTCATGGCTCTGAAAGAAACAGAAAAACAAAAAGTTTTGAACTAACATTGCATAGAGGCCATAAGTAATATACAGTTAGCATATTTAGCAAAATAATAATAATAAAAAGTCTAAACTAGGTACTTAACCCCATTTATCAATACTGGTTAGTGTCTTGTAACATTTTATGCACAACATGGCTTCATCTAAAATGGCAGGAGACACCACTCAGTGGACTTGATATGAATTTGTTTGTATTGCAAAAAAAAAACCTAGCTGATCAGTGTAGCCATGCTCATACAAATGAACACTGCCTCAGTTCTTGCTTGTGGGTTTGTATGTGCATGGATTGATTCTTTATTGTTTACACATGAATTCACAGCCCTGCGGGTGTCCTACTGTTTTTCTTTCTCAGTTGGTTCAGTACTTTTGAAGATTTGGACTTTCTCGCCATTGCATTTCTGTGTGGTTTTGCAGTTTTCCTAAAGCTCCTTTTTAAATCGAAATCTTTTTCACAAAATCTATGCTCATTAATAGTAGTACACAGAATTATACCTGTTTAAAAGAGCTGTTCAAAGTAATTGTTAAATTAATTTTCATTAAAAGCTAATTTAATATAAGCATTCAGAGTATTAATAAGAGAACAAAGACCATAATTTACACAGTTAACTTAACTTAATATGTTCTTAGTTTCAAAGTGGATAGCAGCATAAATTATTTTGTTGTTTGACAGATTTTATTCATTATGTCTACAGAAAAACCATTCACTTCAGCCTTGAACAAAGTTTGCCTTTATTTTTCCTAATCTCCCTTAGAACTTTCAAAGACTATACATTAATCATTTGTACAGCACAAACATATAGACACAAGACAAACTAGGATTAAAGTGACTTCCAAACTGCTCTCTGGCGCATCATAAATATAAATAGTTGGAGGGTACAATCCACTGGTGCAGACATTACAGACACAATTATGTAGATTATTACAAAGGCAGAAAAGATGAATAAATGAGACCTCAAGAGGTTAATAAAACACATTTACTGCTTTTTTAGACATTCACCTTAATACGACCTCTGTACAAGACTCAAAACAAATCATATAATTTCTGTCCTGACATCAACACTCATCCAAATTCGAAATCTGTTTATGTTCGTGAGCCCGCCTCTAAAAGAGACTCTGACTGCATTTGAGGCCAAACACAATAGCCAAGTGCAAATAAAACGTGCAACTTCTTGTTTTTGAACCACCTGTACTGTTTCTTTTAAACTTGTGACCTTGATGTTGGCCTCTTTCTGTTGTCACTCTTACCTGTTGCTAAACTTTGTCAGATATTATTCTCAGACCTTCATAAAAAGGCTTGATTTTAAAGTCAACATGAAAATCAAAATCAACCTCTTTTACTTTCTGTGGAACTTGGTGGTCTTAATACTCTTCAAAATATAATAACTTGTGTTATGCCTCATGAAACAACTTCCTAGAATTCTTTGAAACAACCTTACTTCTAGACTGACATCTTGTACTTTTTTAACCCCTACTCTTAATCTACCTGGCTCTATTGTGGTGAAAACCACCTGATGGACAAAATCAAGCCCCAACCTCAAATATTTCTCATTGATATCATGTTTAAACTGGAAATATGTCAAATTAGTAAAAATGGGATGCAAACAACATTTCCTGTTGACTTTAGAAGCCCTGGCAGTGTGATTACTCTTCTCTCTTGTTGGAGGATTTTTTTTGGGGGCTTTAGCATACTTAGCATCATGTGAAAAATCCCACTGCAGTCAAGTCACAGTGGTGTCTGCCTGTGTGCATCAGCAAAAACAAGCACTCACACATGATGCATGTGGAGACACTTTCATAAACGTCCTGCAGTGTGACTAAGTGTGCATGTGTTTTTTTTGATTGTTTATGTAAATATGCAGTTTCACATGAAGTTTACACTTGCACTGCATCTGGTATGAACTTGCTTTGAATTGTGGGATGTGCATGTCAACGTTTGACCTCTAGAGGGCAGGTTTGCATAATAGGGCAATTCAGAAAACCATAGGAGGACATAAGTAATAACATATTCAAAGGAGTGCCATTTATTATAAGTGTGTTCATTTTTGATGTATACAATATTTAAATGAACTATAATGTAATTTGGACATTTTATGAGAGCTAGATTAAAAATTTAATTTTTTTCCTGGTTATTTTAACCTGTGCACTGTAAATTGTACATAGGAATTTACAATACAATAAATCATCTAAATTAACATTAAAAAGACAAAACTTTGCAGCCTTCAGTGAACAGTAAAAATGAATGAATGTCAGGAATTCATAATGAACTAGAGTTTAATGACGTAAACACAATTTCTTTGTTCCTACACATTTGGCAAAGATAAGTGATTTTCAAGTAGAAAATGCAAAAATAAGTATCTGCAAAGCTCAACGATGAGTAGTGTGTAAGTGTGTGGGTGTATGCTGGTGAACCAGACAGATTGTGAAACAAGTTGTGAAAAGTGCACAGACACAGTACCTCATCTGGTGTGTCATGGGCCACACTAAATTTAAAAGAGAGAAAAAGAGGTGTAGAAACCCTGCAGGCACAAAACACAGCTTGGTTGAGTTTTAAAACATGTATGCACTCTCAATATATGACAGAAGACGTATACATAGGTCTAAATATTGACCGTATTTTACCTCTACCCAGACAAAGACCAGTGAAACACAGCAAAAACTGAAAAAAAGATGGAAAAAAATATATTGCACAACTGTTCCTTGTTTAGACAGAGTGTCTGTTTGGCCTGACCAAAATATATGCTAATCAGCACAAAAAAAGAATTTGCTGTCCTCTTTATTTCTAGCTTTATTAGCGTTGCCATTTATGCCCTGAAACTAAATAGAATAGATATACATGAAACTTAGTATGATATGACGAGAACACATTCTCGCTCATAGTTGGCCTATGTTTAGATTCCCACAATGAGCAATTTGAAGAATTAAGCTTGTGTTGACACGCGTCTCCAAGGTGCAGTTGCTCAAAGTGAAGAAACACATACACGACGTTACACTATTTGTATCAGGAGACTTATTACATGACAAAATGAGTCTTTCTTTCACTAACATAAACATACTCACAGAAACTGACAGACCAGCGTATACAAACACGCATTTACACATCCAAAGACACTTCACATTTAATCAGCAATTTGTACCTACGTTAACCTTGCACTGATCTTCTTGGCTATTTCCCTCAAGCTGAATTGAGATGCTTCTTTGCTAGCTATTCAATACCGTATTGATCGCCACTATCTGGGAGAGTTATATATGGAACCAGTTGGTCTTTTGTCAGATCCATACAACACATTTGTTCATTACTCATGCCTCATGATAATAACACATTTTTAAATCTCAGGTGATTTGGATAAGCTAATTACAGCATTCCACACAATGGTTTTGATCTTATTTTGTAATGCTATACATATAATGCTATTTAAATAAATAAGTAGGATTGGGTGTGATATAATCCATTGGGTTTAGATTGGACTCTGAAAAGTTATCAGTATCTCTGCTCTAAAAATGAATTAAAAAAAAATAAATAATAATAAATAAACTGGTCTTAGCTATCTTAAAATTATCTCACAGCCTGTCTAAGCTGGTCTTCAGCTGGTCTACCTGTTCTCCCAGATTGAAAAGTGCTCAAACCCCCCTATAACAAGCCAACAGACCACCAAGCTAGGAGTCAAGCAAACCAATTTGTACAAACTAGTTTAAGGTGTTTCCTTGACAGGTGTTTATAAAGGAGAGGTTGAAAAAAAATAAACATTGGTGTAATCAACTGAAACTGAAAGTCATTATGATAAGATTTTACGAAGACAAACATTTTCTTTTGACTCTGGAAAAAAGTGCAACAATTAATTGCTCACACGATTTCACCCACAATTGCTTCATAATAACATGTATAAAGAAAATAAATTGGGCCAATTTTGATAATGACTTGACAATCATAATCATTCTATAAAATATCTAACTTGACATTTTCATAAATGACATGTTCTCTTTAATATGTGATGATGTATTTTGCTTGCCATTCAATTTGCAAATTTATTTCAGTTACTCTTCTATGTGCTGAAATGTAAATGCCTGCCAGTTTCAGAGATAGGGAGAGAAAGATAGCATTTAAACACCTGGGGCATGTGTTTTGTCCTGACTGGGCTGTGATCGGCTTAAAGTGTGTGAATGGTCCTCCCTGGCTCTGTCAACCAGACTAGAACCGAGTCTAATACCCTTACATGGGCTCTCCAGCATTTTCCGGTCTTTTGCCCTGGCAGTTTTAGGCTTTAGATAACAAACTGGACTCCTGTGCAATCAAGCAACAAATGTCATTTTAAGCCAGGATGTGCTCTATCTCCACTCACAGACTATCTTGGTCCTTCTGATGTGGACCACCTAATATGATGGCCACACCTTGCAAGAGCCCTGTGGATATATTTGTTTACTTCACCATTAAGAAAAGGCTTGATAATAGTTACATTATATCTTCAAATGGCCTGTAGTGAACATGGCAAAGCTCTGGAAAACTGTTTGCATGCATGGGCACTCCCATATTATTTACATTTACATTTATTCATTTAGCAGACGCTTTTATCCAAAGCGACTTACAGATGAGGACAGTGGAAGCAATCAAAAACAACAAAAAGAGCTATGATATATAAGTGCTATAACAAGTCTCAGTTAGGTTAACACAGTACATGTAGCATGGGATTTAAAAACAAAAAAAAATTTCAACAAATATACAATTTTAAACATAAATATATATTTTTTAAAAAATAAATTTAAAATAAATTTTTAACTTATAACTTATTGATATAAAATATCAATATATGTTATATATCCCATCATGCTTTTTACAGAGTGGTTTGGTAAGACTTCACTTAAGGAAACTATAGGTTATATGCCAGATACTTTGAGTTTTTTTTTTTCTTTTAATGCATATACATGTACACAACATACCTGCCTCAGCTGGACATGAATCATTAGAGAAACAACCACCTCACACAAACAGATGTGTTAGAAGTACAGCCTAAAATAGCATGTGTTTTTTCCCTTTTTCACACTTTTAGTGTTTTTTTTTAGAAGACAACAAGCTAAAACAAAGGCAGTGAGATTTCTATCCTGGTGAGCATAGCTAGTATGCATGCTATAATACTCTAATACAAACACATATGGATTTCACAAATTATGTTTTGTTGTACTGGGTTAAAATATTCCAGTAAATATAATCAGCATTGGCATGGACGTCTCCGTTTGCCAGCTCTGTCCTAGCAGTAAGCTCAGTGTTCACATCAATATAATTGTTAACGTTATTTAATCATTGCTTTATTGCAATGAGTCTCATATCTTCTAACGATGCTACCCTGAAGGAAAGATGTAATTAACTCAAGAGGTTAAAACAGAGGAAGGTTGAACATCTAGCCCTTAACATTTTAGTAGGCTTGTGTGATATCCTCACAGCCACTGGTAATGGGGAGTCAAAAGTTTCTTGCAGCTCATAAGTAAGGAGAACTCCGGAGATCTTTATCAAAATGTCATCTTCTTGGCTGAGAACGGCTACAGCAGGTTTGCAGTATAAGGATATTGTGATGTCACATCTATTAGCCAGTTGTTGGAGGTTCAATAATGTTAGCATTTGAGAAGCTCTCCAGGAGGCTGTTAAACACCACATGCAGTGGTTCAAGGAAGTGGACAGGAAACCCCAGTGGCCCCTTGACAAAAATAAATCAATGTCTTCTACTATTGATTCAGATTTACATAGTAAGTTTCCACACATAATCCAATCACAAGCACCTCTGTACATAAATTGAAAATACCAATACCAGATTGACTTAATGCAGAAATGACAAGTTCATCGATTCTTAAATACACAACTATTTAATCCAGTTTGACTGACAGGCCAAGGGGAATGCCTTTTAATCCAAGATATCCTCAGCAAAACAATAAGTACTGGATTTTCTTTATTTATTTATTTTTTTTTTACTAACAGATGCTTTGATAGGTAGCGAAATGCTTTTGTAAACACAAATATTTGTTTTCTAATACCTATATGACTGACTATTTACTTTTTAAAACACAAAATAATCAAATAAAATTTGTAATAAATAAATTAAAGACAAATTCTTTTATAAAATTGTATACAATTTATATATATAATTTATATAAAATAATATAATTTTATAAAAATACCATTATAATGAAAATCATGTCAGTATAAGCAGGATAAAAAACTGTAGCATTTATTTTATATTTATATCATATTATTATATTATATATATTTTTATTTTATTTTATATTGCAATTTTAAATATATCTATCTATTTATTAATAGGACAGAACTGATGGGATGGTAAATTGCATCATTTTTGATGACTCTGCTTCTCTAAAGCTGTCTCTGACCTAGAGTTTGATTTATTTATCTGTTTTGCGAGGTGAATTTCATACAGGGTAACAAAAAGCCCCGAAGAGCAATTTACAGTTTTTCAACACCCCTTGTGAGGGGCTCCAATTGCTGCAGCAGCACGATTGGCCGCCCCCGCTGAGGAAGTGAGGTGGGATCAACATCTCTGACTGTGAGAATCAAAGGCAAAATCTGAAAACCCCACTAATTATGCAGCGACTAACCATACACTTTACACAGAGCTCATCAGGAGGAACGAGCTTGCGTTAATTAGGGATAAAGCAATAGAGGAAGAGAAACACTTCTCTTGTTCCTTTCACCGATAACCCTCTGTTAAGAGTGCAGCCAAGAAGTAGAGTGTAACTCAACTGCCATTTCCTTACGCTCCTTCTTTCCTTACTATCAGGTTCAGTGAAGCCTGCAAAAACTGATTTTTTAAAAATAAAATTAGTTCAACTAGTTCATTGGGCCAAGCATAATGGCATGTTTCTTTGTTAACTGTTTTAAATAAATAGTTCCCATGAAAAATTAATTGATGAAATTAAAATAAAGAACTGATCGAGTCTAGCATGCACTCACATTTAGAACTCAAAAGCCGTGCATAACGTTTGGCTATAATACCTTTATTGGCATCAAAGCACCAATTTAGTTTTATTTAATAAATATTGTAATAAAGTCATTATAAGACAGGGATAGGGATAAGGCTGCAACATAAAATCAATCAATAAATCAATACAATTGATAACAATCGATAATGAAAATTTTAAACCGATTTGGTAATCAATTAATCATGTTTGTGTGCACATCACTTTACAGTAGTGAACTTCTGACCGAGCTGCTGTGGTTAAGTTGAACAAACCAAGCTATCCTAGACATAAGAATCCTTTATTATTTCTATAAGCAAGTCTCTACTGAACTAAGACTTAGTTCAATAAATTATGTGTGCAATTTTCTGCCTAAAATAAACATTTTATGTTAAATATAGGTAATAAAATGCTACACAAGCAATTGAATTTTATAAACTGGAGCAACTTCACTCTTTCACATTGCTAGTTATTTGCAAGAACAATTACAAAAGAACCAGTAAATTAAGATTTGAATTAAATGCAAACTTGTGAACAGATTCAGCGAAAATCGACTGATATCAATTTAAAACAGAAGATGCTATAAATATCATTTATAAATTCTGGCTCAGTATCTGGAGCTAGAAATCCTCAACCTTTTTAAAATAACAACTAACTCAGCCTTTAAGCCCTACAGGGTTTTAACATAGTATCTCATTTCATGTGGTGAGATTATTGAACTTACTTACATTTATGCTCACGGCAGAGCTTTCTTTCTATAGGGAACTACACTTATGCGTAGTTCCCTACAGTATTATTATTTTTTTTTATAAGGAGTCCTGCTGTGAGACTTGGAGGCAAAGTGAGGCTGGAACAGATTTGTAGGTTTGTCTCTCTGTAGGAAGTTCTAAACAATGAGAATTAATGGCTTCTGGGTGTCATTCGGCCACCATTCAAAATGAATGAATAAGTTAATATAATTCATCAAGTTAATGTGCTACATAAAATGCTGTTAAAAGAGAATATTAACACACAGTAGCAGCTGAACTGGTGGAGGGAGTGAGACACAGAAATGCGGAGCACATGCAATACACTTCTGACTTGAATTACCTTTTAAAGGTAATAGTCAACACTTGAACGCTTGGCACAGCTGGTCCAGCAACACAAGCCCCGCACAAGTCACCTTGCACAATGTTACTAAATGCATTTTTATATAATGCAATTTGGACTGGAGAGCCTCTCATGAACATCATAAACATCAGTGATCTTTGAGAGATATACCTTAGGGATACAGAAGGTACAGGAAGGCACTTTCCACACACTTTGGTGTTCCTATGACTATAAACTAAAGTAGTAGAGGAACAAATCCAATGTTTTATTGTGATAACTATGATATATTTTATACATAAACCTAACTATAGCTAAACATGAAAGTTAGCCAGTTTTAAAGATGTCTAGAGCCTGTATTATTATTTTTTTCTGTATTATGATTTCCATTATTATTTTAATTTTTATTTTTAATGTTATGATTATATAATTGTTTTTTTTTTAATCACCAAAAAAATTAAAAAAAAATTATATAATCATAACATTAAAAATTTTACTAACAGGATTTCAAAAATGGCAAAAATCAGTACCATCAAATCCGATGGCTTCCGATGGTTGAGGAGCAACATTTTCGGAAGGTTAAGCATTAAGTTGTAGCCTCAAAGAGCTATTGTCCTATAAACAATTAAAAATAAAGATATAGGGGAGAGGAAGGCTAGAACAATTGTCAAACGTTAAAGCATCAGTGGTTATGCTAATATTTCCTGAAGGTAGTGTAAAAGCTGTATGTAATTATAGACAGTAACAAAGCCAGCCAACATATCCAATACGTCAGAAAATGTAAAAACGGAGAGGAAACAGATGCCTTCTGTTCTCAGCGTGAATACATTTGGAGTGTCAGCAGGAAGCAACAGCAAGCGTGTGTATAGCCCGTGTGGTCTCAGAGAGGCTGGGGCCGTGTGGGAAGCTGAAGTGTGTGTTATGAAGTCAATGTGCACACACTCACTCACTTAAGCGTTTTAGTCATGAATGTGGGCTAGACTATATTCGGAATACATCAGGGGTGTATGATCACAAACTCTTGACTTTGTCCAACAACAGTGACAGCACAGGAAACTGACAATCTCCCCACATCCCACAACAAAATAGTACAGACCTGATTTGAATGCAGTTAGATTTTGGAAAGTTAGATAATGACAATGAAGCCTGTCGTATAAAGCAGTCTCTCTTCTCATAGGATTTATGCACACATTTGAGAAGAATATTTTTCAAATGACATCTTGTAGAGTATGAAATTACATTTCCAAAGGAAAGCACTGAAAAAAATAATGAAACTAGAGGCATCAAGCATTAATGATACTTCAAAACAACAGCTCTCAAGTTTGCCTCCTCAAAACACAGCACCAGCTCCATCTCTCTCGCTCTCCCACATCCTTTACTCAAGACGAAAAACGAGAAACAGCCAGTTAGAGATATCCAATCCCATCCAGAGCCATTATCATTGCTATAAGATGTGCAAATATTCAGAGAAGCTCATAATCAAATGAAAGAAGCAGCGTACCAGCTTTTTCCATCTCTTCATCCTGCCCGAGCAGTGCCTTTGACAAGCTCTCACTAATCCCAGCTGGAATCCAGCTCAAAAACAGAATGGTCCTCCATCTCTTTCTGCTAAGAATTCTACTCTTTTTGCTATCCATCCATCCATCCATCCATCCATCCATCCATCATTATAACATTTTTTTTTATGCATTTAGCAGACGCTTTTATCCAAAGCTACTTACAGTGCATTTAGGCTAATTTGTACCTATCATGTGTTCCCGGGGAATCGAACCCCCAACCTTGTTAAGGCAATGCTTGTTAAGGCAATGCTCTACCACTTGAGCTACAGGAACATATAATACTAATAAAAACTAATTAAATACATTTAAGCTTAAGTATTGACTGCAAGACAGAAAACCTTTTTTAAACATTATCTGATCAAATAAAAAAAAAACCTAATTCAGGTATTCATGGTAAGCTTCTTTAATAATATTAGGAGTCAATGTCCTTCTTGGATTTATGATGTCAGGCTGAAGTGGATGAGCATCTTGTTCATCTTTTTTTATGGATGTTGCTGGCATTAGAGACACTCTCTCTGCATATCAGTCACTTAAACAGAGATTAGCATTTCATTTGAGAGCCATTTACAGTAAATAAGTTGAGTTAAACATTCAAATATAGTCCATCACATCCACGAGACATCTGTTTTTTAATGATCCTTGAATAATAGATATGAATTGTATCAGTAAGCCACATGTCTGCGGCTTTGGATAATGCTTGTAAGACCAAGTCCATCATCTAATCTTTTGATCTGAAATGTTTTTTGGAGAGTGTGCTTTTTGTCAAAAGAAAGTGAAAGAGGCATAGGGATTTTGGAGCTAAGATGACAATGACAGACAAATCGTCCTGTTCTCTAATGATGTCTCATGTGATTTATCTGCATAAATTTGTGGTTGATACGTTACAGCACATAGATTGCTGTATTCTTTCTAATGAGGGTTACTGAGATAATCAACTTGGATGAACTCTAGTGCCATATAGTGCGGTATAATAATAAGGGCTGTCACAGCAGTGTGTTTTCATTCGTCATGTCTGTCATCAGTTTGGATGAGGTCACAAAATGCTACGAGTTGATATATTACAGCCAGTAGCTTTAATACAGTATGTGAAGGAAAACAGCTGCACCTATCACAAAAAATCCAGTGCTGGAGTGCTAAGTACAAAGGCTTGCTTTTTATCTGCCTTCTGCTGACACTTTATTGAACTTTATTGAATGTTGAGAACTTTCCCAGTGCTCAACATCACCACAATAGCGCTCAGAATAACAATGCTGAGGGTTCAGAATGACTGTGGTAAGATTCAATATTAATTCTGTTTTCATTATTGGAAAATATGGAAAATAGTATGGCCCTGCAGATATTCAATATTACTACAAAATTCAGAAATGCATATAAAATTTGATCTATTTCAAATCGTAATGTAAAACATACATATATACATATATATATATGGCATATAAACTTTCAAACAAGGTTCTATTTAAATTAATTAATTTGAATTCAAATTGCATTTCCTTACATTCAAGATCAAATTGTACTTTGTGCACTTCGTGTTCACAAATCGGACTTCATGTTCACAACTTCCTTTTATAATAATTTTCAAATGCAGGCATTCTTAAATCAATTCTGTATTGTGCACAACCCTGTTCAATACTGCAGCATTCAGTAGGATCATGTGTTCCTGTGCCATGAATTTGTTAAAAACTGAAGCATCCTCACAATAAGGCCATCATTCCCTTGTGTCTCTTAGTAAGCAGATTAAAAACAACCACTCTTTTTGAAAAGTGACTCAGTGATAAGACTAAATTAAGATTTTCCACGCTGACCCCTGGCCCCGGAGGACCCTTAACCCTCTGGGCTTCTTCGTAAATGGGTTACACTTAGCTTCCTCCGGGTCAAAAAAGACCGAAGCCTTAAAAATGTAACTTTTTTTTTCCCAGGAAAACCAATCAAATATATTTTTGTTCAATAATATTTTTTGTATATTATTTAGAATTTTTAAAGATTTTTATGATACTTTGCATTAATTATATATTTTTTATGAGCAATTTTTTCCATTAGAATTAATATATATATTTTTATTTTATTTTAATTTTAATTTTTTTTCAATAAATGCACCATTGCACATCAAAATAGAGTGCAGGCCTAAAATAAAAAAAAATTCAAGTGAGAAGAGCGCCATCCAGTGGCTTTAAAATATAATAAATGTGTGTAATGTCCTGTAACCGCCTATAGGCTGCCATAGCTTTTTTTTATTTATTTTTTTTATTCCCATTTGGAAAGAAAAAAAATCGAATTACTAAGCAACCACTGAATGGAACAACACAATCTATATATCATTTTAAAGCTTAGGATCTCAGCTTTTTAATGCATCTAATCACATTTATTAACTCTTAACGAGTGCTGAGTAATCCCTCTAAAACCGAGTGTACCGCCAGCAGGCGCCACCTAGCTGCGAAAATATTCATTACCATATTTTTCAAAAATATTGCCTTGATTAACACAAAGTTGATGTCATTTGAAAGCTTAGGGTATGACCTTTACAGTGAATGTATCCACTTTGAAAAAATCTTAAGTATTGCTGAGTTATTTGGTGATAAATACAATTTCTTTTTTTTTCATAATCTATAAAATAATGTACTGCAATGTGTCAAAAACATCATACAGCTCATGAAACATTCACAGATCATTGAAAATGGCACTTCATTTTTTACAGCATATTATTACAATTACAATGAGCCTAAAATTAACATAATCTATTGCTTTTATGACTAGATATTCTTCATGGAGAAACAATTGCCCATGAGGGGGCGTCAAAGACTGTACAAAAAGGCTATCTCTGTTCCAAATGCTGTAACTTTTGATTCCTTTATCCAAATTATTATTATTTTTTATCCAGATGCAGCTAACATGTAGGGGGACTTCACTAAAAAAGAATTTTCCTCCTACCTTATTTCCTTCCTGAGTTATTCCATGACAAATAAGAAAGATATGCAAAATCATAATACAAATTATATATATATTTTGTCTTTTATCCGCAATTTCTCTGCAGGACAATGTCTAAATGTAATCTAATTTATATTTTTGAAAAATTTAAAAAGAGTTCTTTCAAACGATACCTACCTTTTGACTCTCCTTGCTATAGTTTTGGAGTTATTATGATTATATAGTAAAATATAGCAAAATTTGCTGTTTCAGTCTTACCAGTTAATTTCTCTGTGTGTGTGTGTGTTTGTGTGTGTGGGTGTGTGTGTGTGGGGGGGAGGGTGTCTTATTTGCACTCTTGATGTTTTAGAGTGTCACCCCTTCATTGCTGTACACTTTTTTTCTGCACAGTGGCTGATCTGTAGTTTGTACCACCAAAGTTTCTCTGAGTTTTCGGATTTTCTTGTATTTCCCATTCATTTCCTATGTGGGTCATTTTTGACCCGTAGGAAGCTAAGTGTGCAATTTTTTTTTACGACCCTTTAACATATCAGAATCATCTCCTTGATTTTTTTGTGTGTTCACATAGGTAATACAACAAAAGTCACCAAGTTTCATCCCCCTCCGATGAAGCAAAAAAATTTAAAAATTTAAAACGTACATGGTTTCGGTCTTTTTTGACCCGAAGAAGCCCAGAGGGACCACACATGGCTAATTCTCTCTGCTACTTTATAAGCAATGAGTTAATGAACCCATCAGAGGCTGAATGCATGAGTTCCTTCAACAACTCTCCATATTTTATGTCTCTATCTTATTAGGTGGCAAGGAAGAGCTTCTCGAGGGAATACTGTCCTATTTGCTGTCCAGAAGATTGATTAGTTATTGATTATACCACAGTTTGGAGACTGAAATGAAAACATATGAGAAATGAAGATTATGGGCTAATTTCTCAGATTGCTGATCCTTGTCTTTGTAACTGTTCAATCAATATGGCAATATTTTCAAGTTAATGCACCATGACAACCAGTGTGCCTGTAATTAAGACTGGAAATGGTATCTAAAGCAATACACATACAGAACCAATAGACTATGAGAACAAAGCTGTATTATTTTGTACCATGCTTTAAAATTAATAGTCCACCTAAAAATATTGACATACCCTTGTGTTGTCGCAAACCTGCCACAAAACTACCACATTATTCATTGTGATGTTGTTCACCATATATAGCAGAGTCATTCAGTTAGCTTTCATCTATCTCAACTATAACAGACAAGATCTAGTCAAACATATGAAAAATACAACAATTCCCCATTCAGTTAAACTCACTTTGAACTTGCCTGCACAATAAAATGGTAACACAGTGACTCTATATGTGCATAACATGATTTTGTGACATATAAAACAGTGACTTTTTCCTATCTGAAGATATGATACATCTCCTTGTGTTCCCCATTGCTCTTTCTTATGTCTCTGCACTGTTTTTGCTCAAAAATGATCCTCAAATATGTATCTTTTCCTTTTTTGGCCTAATTCTTATGCTTGCCTCTGGGTTCTTAAACACGTTCACATGTCTGTATATTTTATGTGAGTGTGCGAGTGAGTGAGTGAGTGAGTAAAGGAGAGAAAATCCAATATGAGGCAAAACAACAAGAAGTATGAAAAGCAGTGAATGTGAGCATTTAGAGTTACACCATCAAGATAATCAAAGTCAAAAATTAAGTGTACTTATCTTTTGTACATCGCAAATCATAAGTCTGTTTAAACCCTAGTCAGTGTCCTTGAATATTGTACATTCTCTGCTATGCACCATAGAAATCGTAATTCTCCAGCACTCCCGAGAATGTTTTAAAGCTCACGGTGGATAATCAGCGAACACATTTTCAGCAGCCTTGAGCACAGGAGAAGCCACTCTGCATCTGTCTATATATCTGAAAGAAACATGTTTAACCCTCAGCTGGTGGTTAGCTTTGATAAAATGGTCACATGCTGAGATTTAGACTCTCTAACAGTCAAACATATCAGTTCACATGTGAAGAGCCGAGGCGGGTGTTGGGTCTGTGGGTGAAAGATAAGGTGGAAAAATGGGCTTCCCTGCAAACAAGCCCGTTAACAAGTCTTCTATCTCAGTCATTACCCATGGCACATTAGCGATTTCTCTTTCCTTTTCTGGCCATGCCTACTTTACTTATTGACTCCTGCTCTGGCTTCATTAGATGGACCTGATAGCAGACAGTCTTCTCAGCAGTGAGCTAAATGACAACTTCCAGCTTTCAACAAGGGAAGCCATGGATTTTTAAATGAAATGGATCGCATTGACGGATAAGATGGATCAAGACAAAGCAGGAGAAACACAATGAGATAAGTGGGGGAGAGATTTGTGCCGCTCTTCACCATCTACCTTCATCCGTAGCGTCCACCACATATCTCTTGTCACAGAGCCACTGCTTGTAAATGTCGGGCAGATAAACCTCTCCATCACCCTTAAGTGCATTGTTTTACTGTCAATCCTCTTTATCCTCCCCTAAATCCCTTCCCAATTATTCCCATTTTTGCTTCTCCTACACCACACATAAATATGTCCCCTATCCGCCTTTTATTTAGGAAACTGTCATACGTAGTAGGATCCCCTCCCTTCCTGGCATATGCAAAAAATCCAGTGATGCAACAAGCTTGTCAACATGCTTGTAATGATAGCCGTTCATGTCACAGTCCATCAAAATAACCTCAAATGACACAGTGGAACAATGTTTGCAGGTCTTCTTCCAAAAAATAAGTGTCTGCCATGGTCTGAAAGTCCTTTTGTCTGTATGAAACTGATAATTGCCCGGTTTGGGACCCTCACTGCTACAGGATATGCAGCCATAAAGATCAATTCACAGAGGGTAACGTTTGCCTTGGGGAAACTGTGTAGCTTTAACTTTATTTTAACTCAAGAACAGTGTTTTACAGAGTCTAAGTAACATGTTTTGCTCATTTCTTAGCCACTTAGGAATCTTGCGCTTACTCGTTTTTGCCATTCAGGATCTAGCAAGCTCAAACCAACAATTCATTAGCTATTCTACCTTAAGTGTTAAGCTTGAAACTGAAGGACTCTTTTCAGGTGTGATCAGGGCTGGTCACTTCCCAACCGAGACTCTCAAATTGCTTTAGGGTCCAGTGGCCTAATTATTGTCCAGATGGCTGGTATGCACAGAGTTAGTGATATCCCACAGCCCATCCCGTACTTATGTTTAATTAGCATTCTGCTTTTAAGGCCAACAAAGGGGTCATGCTGTGCTGATGATGGCTCGGCAAAGGAATCATATGGAAATAAAAAAGGTTATTTTTACATTCAAAGTTAAAAATAAATAACAAACACAAAATGAAACTAACTAACTAAATAAATAAATAAATAAATACATTTTGCTCTGTTGGGTCACAGAAAAAAATAATTTTATATATTTTTAATTTGCTTACTTTAATATTTTTAATTTGCTTGCTTACTTTAATTTGCACTATGGCCTTGGTCCTTGGTTTTAAAGCATTCCCAACTGATACTAATACTTATACTAATACAGTACTAATACTAATTGTGATACTGAGACTGAGACTGATACTAATACTAAAACTACCATCTAACTTAAATGGGTCCTATTTAGCTTTTTCCCTTTTTCAACTTTAGTTTGTAATTTTGCTATTTGAGCATAAAAAAGATCAGCACAGTTAAGAAACTCTCAAAAGGAGATATATTTTATTTAACAGAAAACATTTCTCAAAAACTACAACAAATTACTAGTTTAGAGCAAAATATCTTCTTCTGTGTTCAACACAAGAAATAAACTAATACAGGCTTGGAATGACATGAGGGTGAGTAAATGACAAAAGATACAGTATACTGTATGTCTGCGAAAATATACTCTACAGTCAATATATTTCCAAAGTTATTTTAAAAGAACATTTGGCCAGTATTAAGCATTTTCTGTTTCACTTTACATTGAGGAATAAAGGAGTAATGTTTTATATATAGGTAGGTCAACATCTCCTTGCTAAATTATGATTTCATACACCAGATTAATAATAATAATAATAAATCACCTAGTGTGATGACTCAGGTTTACACAGAGCTGCTTGATAAAAAATTAATATATAAACAAGACCGCATGCTGGGCACAACGAGGCGGTCAACTCCACTTAGCTTCCAAAGAAAGCAAGAGTTAAGCCATTGGTGCCTGCAAAAATATACTCCACAGATTTAAAAATGCAGTTTAGAGTAAGCAGAGAAAAGTGCTTTCCTAAATGGGTCTCAGTCTCTTAAGACTCCAAACCTGGTTCACATTTACTGCTCATCAGGATGAAATAGGGCTCTTCTCTACACAGAGCTATCGGCAAACCCATCTCGCTTTCATCTGAATTGAAAAGAGCTCGGCGAGCAGCAGCCAGAAAGAGCGCTTCTCGACAATCTGTGCATGTGTGCTCACTGGTACTATGGCACATCCAAGCAGGTGATGGGAACTGAACCATTTCAAAGAGCAGAAATGAAGTTGGCACTGGAAGGGAATTTAATAAGTTGTTTGAAGTTTAGAAGAGGACCACATCATGGACCCCTGCCAAGCAGCGGCCCCACACTGGAGCATGTGAAGAAAACACCTGGGAAAAGCTGGAGCTGCGAATTTCTCATCAACAAAACCACAGCCAAGATTGAGAATGTGTGAGAAACAGAGGACCGACTGACCTTTACCCGCACAATGAAGCTAAAATAGAGCTTCACTGTAAAGGAAGACTCCTATCTCTTTCTCACAGTGCTAAATTGGACATACTGTATATCACAAGAGTCCCAAGAGCCCCATTAACATATCCAAGACATTTTATTGTAGAAGTGAGGGGCTTCTGATGTCACCTCACTTGACAGACCCTGTGTGCATTTTGCTTGCATAATAGGATGAGGACCTCTCCAAAATTCAGCTCCAATTTTCTTTTCCTTTACTTTATGCGGCTATCATATATATATATCATATCATATATCTCATTACTATTTGTAAATAATTGCATATAAATGGAAACACACATTGTAATGAAAGCATCTAAAATATATGATATTTGTATTGACTGCATTTATAATAAATGAGCTCAAACATGTTTAAGCCATAATATGTTTTTAATGCATTTAACACTTTGCCTAATTTTACATTCTAATGGTTTTATGATGTTGTGTATGCTTTCTTATTAGAAGTTGGAATAAGTGTGACAGCATGTAGCCTACAGAATGACAGATACAGGTATTTAAAAAAATATCCCACCACTCACTGGCATGTCCAGGTCACACTCAAAATCAACATTTCATGTATGGTTTGAAATGCGAGCGTCTTTTGCAGCAGGGTAGTAGTTACAAGTAAATATTCAGTCATTTTCTTTGCATGACAAAAAGCCAATTGTGGACGTAACTTCAGTTACCTGTACCACTACTTTTGCAAATTTTTGTACGTTTTGTAAGTTTGAGTTTTCAATGTCTATCTACATGAACAAAAGCATACAGTATGTGTACACTTACTGTATACAAATGGCTATGAACTATTGAGATAATCCTGAACTATCAAACTCAATCTACAGTGAAATGACCAAAGCATTTCTTATTGCAGAAAAGATTAATGGAAATGGACTGGGGAAAGAAAGAACAAGAGAGAGTGAAAGGAAAAGAGAAAAAAAGATGTGGAATCACATGATTATATTGTGAGGCTTGTGAAGTATGCAGCACATCCTCAGTCTTAAAGCATGTGTGTAAGGGGATTCCACGGTTCTGTGAAGAGCATTACGTTGAAGCCTTCCATTTCATAAAGATGGAGTGTGTGCGGAAACTTATGGTAATAGCTTGTCAAGAATGAGAAGCATGGCTGAAGTGCTGTCCCCTATTGTTAACAGGGAGAAATTGAGGTACATTTTGGGACAGGGAAGGTTCCGGAAATTATTCCAACCACCAGAGACAAACAGCAGGAGTTTCTATTACAGCCAAAGCCATAATGCACTCTAATAGCCATGTAATGACTCCAGGATCCTTTTAACATTGTCTGTGTAGCCACCATTTCCCCGCTCAATGTCACTCCCTTGTTAAGCCTTTCGGACCTTTCAAAGCCTTCAAATTCATTAGGGGAGTGTCCTAGGTCCAAATCTTCTTATTCTTCTAGTTTTATTTTGTTGAATGGGTCGATTAGGGTGTCACATTAAACCAGAGCACTTGGAAGCCACACAAATACAGTGGAAAAGCTGATAATTGAGAGAGAAACGGCCCATATTTGCAAAGCACAGCCAAAAAAAGGGAGAAAAAGAAAAGATAATGTGTCCTTTCTTCACCAGCCTAAAATACAGCTTCCAGTACTTTTTCAAAATATAAGAAGTCCACTTTTACGCATCAAAAGATTTTGTGCACCAAAAGATGCATGGAAATACATCCTTATTGTAACTTAAAAAAAGATTGTAATAAAAGATGCACTTAAATATATTTACATCATACTGTTATTGTCATACAACAAAAGTAATTGGGGCTTGTTAAAAATGTGTAAAAATGGGTATGTTATGGGAAAATTCACACTTCATCTCTTCAGATGTAGTTTAGAACCAAGCAAAAGAAAGACAGATGGACAGACTTTGTTTTTAAAGCAGCCTGGACACCATGCGCAGTCACTTTAACAAAATCTTGTCTCAACTCATCAGATTCTCAAGGTGCAGCCAAAAGCAATTACAGGGAGGTTGGATGGGAAAGCCTAGTGAAGCCTTTCCCACCCAAAAGCCCCCATCCACACTCTCACTGGTCCTAATAAGGCCTTGCCTTCCAAACAAGATGAATCATGTTCCACTTTTCTCCGCGCCTCAGCACTTTGTGGTGGTCTCGCAGTGTAGCTTTGTAGCCTTATTAGCCCCTACAACGTAATAGACGAGCCAATAATGCTAGGGTTTTCTAAACTCCACCTGGAGCGATTGTATAATAAAGGAATGGGATAGACATGGAGCCCTGCAGGGTGTTCATTTATCACAGTTGTTGCTAATGCAAAGGTACGCTTCTTCAAACTGGATCCAAAGCTACTTGATAAAATAGCTATATTGCCACCAAAACAGGAACTCAACAAGTAAGAGTAAAGATAGATCTATCTATCTATGTGATTATAAATGTATATACTGTATGTAAATACATGTAAATATTTTCTAAATATATGCTGTATGTGTGTGTATTTTTATATACATAATAAATATAGACAGTAAACATACATATATTATGTAAACAAAATCATTTATTTTGGATGCGATTACTCACGAGTTATCATTTGACAGCACTAAAATTAACGCTTAAAACATTATTAACTTAATTAATCAGTTTAATTAAAATGTAACCAAAAAAGCTGGTTTAGCAGTTTTCATGCACATACTATGCAGTGATATGTTTTTTTCCCCCTAAATATAATGGTATATTAGTTTAAATAATTGAGAAATAAAAACTCTTTGAACTCACTATATAAATCAAAAACCAATCTGAACATCCCGAAACGTCATTCACAAAGGATTAATTCCTTTTAAGAACGTGTGTGTGTGTATTAAGATCTCCCGCTTCGACTGTAACGACACCATCCTATTGATGTCTGATATCTCTGCTGAGCTCTAATGAAAGTGGGCTAAAAATATCAGCGCCTCGTCAATATCTCACACTTCCTGCGTGTGCATCCTTTCTTGTCAGGAGGTGAGAGCTCTGTGACATTGTGACATGCTCATACACGCTGTCCACAATGCTAATGCCAACAGACAACTGCCACTTAGTCCTCAGGGTCAGATCTGACTCCGCATACTTGCTTTGAGAAGCACCTTCAACGAACCCCCGTTCTTTTCCTTCCACGTCACATTACATTACACACGGCAGAAGAGAAAATCAGTCAACAGAAAAGTGCTTCGGAATGTCTGCTAACAACTTGGAAATCTCTTTCCCCTGCATCGCAATGAGAGAAAGAAACTTTTAATTAGTTCTTAAAGATTTAGTGCAATGGACTATGTGAAACTGGGCTTAAAATTAGAACTCAGAGAAAGGAAAAAAGTGAATTTCATTAAAACAAACAGAAAACTTTATTCCATCTCTTTGATCTTTTTAAAAGCACAATAAAACCTATTGAAACAGAGACTAAAACACATCTAAAGTGAATGCAATAGCACCTTACCAATTCGGGTGACATATCAGTAGCTCCTACACAGTAGTTAGCCTCCTATGCTCCATCTTTACTACTGTCGCTCTCCATGAGCTATACATTTCTCACACCCTGTTTACATCACAATGACCGCCAGCGGCTAATCCAGATACTCGCATTTCCCCAACACGGATGACCTTGTTTCCACCTCCAAGGCTACAGAAAGCCTGTCTGTGACTGTATGTAGCTAACATGTTCTGTGGTCTGACTGATTGCAGCTACAGCAGGTTTTGTTAGCTAGTTAAAGATGGAGTTTGTACCTGTAATGAGTAATGAAACCCGCGGGGCCAGGCTTGGTTCCGCTCCTGATTACAACAAAAGCATATAGTATGTATATAACCCTAATAGGTCTACAGGGTTCAATCAAGCCAGACCCACCGAACACTGTATACTGCAGGAAAGTGGTGAAGTAAACACTGTTGTGCACCACCTCATGGACAGGCTTCTCAAAACACACAACGCTAATGGTGGTGACACATAATGAAAGAAAAGCATGGATGAAAGAGATATATAATTGCATGCATGCATATGTGCATTTGCATAAATGAATACATGCAAACACATTTAACCTCATGCTAAAGCTTTGCAAATGTAGCATGAAGGAAATCTTCTCAAAAATAAATGCAAAATCCCACGCGCATTACGGAAAAGGGAATGAGAGATTTCAAACCCTAACTGTGACGATAGCACTTCTGATTCCACCCAGATCTTCATTAGACTGCTGTGCATGGGAGGAGGTTGTTATGACTTTGAACAGCAACATCCCCATCTGAACGGCTGGTGTTTTGGTGCTCGATTACTCGTGTGCTGTTTTGTTCACCAACGTGCTCAATGCTTTCGTAACACACTGATGCAGTTGCAACAACAAAATAATTAATTTACTGCAACTCAAGTCTGCCAAGGCCAACTATGAAGTGAGCATGAATTATTGCCCCCTAAAAACAGCAGCGACCATCTTGAGGTGGTGAGAGCCTGGGGTGTGATTGACAGGTGTGATCCATGCAGATTTACCCTTGCAGAGGAGGGTGAAGGGGAGGACAAGCGAGGACCCAAATGTGCTGGCTTGTTTCTTATCGATTTTACAGGTGTGAGGGTCAACAGCAGGTCAAGAGCAAAAGGCCAATGTAAAACAAATGGTCTCTAATGTAGTTTCTGCACAAATGCCAAATAGTGCTGAATACACAGAACTGCAATGCTAAAATCTAACATTAAAATACCGTTAATTGGTTCCCTAGCATACGGTGAATAGATATGATAGGACAATACATGTAGTTTTACTGTTATACTAAACAAAACAAAAAAAAATTAAGAATTAATATTATTACATTTTAAAACATATTTAATAAAACAACACTATTATAAAATATTTTAATTATTGTTGTAAAAATTTTCACCTTACATTTAATCATTAATAAATTATTAAAAACAGTTACCTGAATCAAATGGAAAATAGAAAAATTTAATTTCACTGTGAATACTATGAAAACTATTTTTCTATACAAAACAAACTAATATATGTGACCCTGGACCACAAAACTTGTCATAAGGGTCAAATTCTGAATAAATAAGCTTTCAATTGATGTATTGTTAGAATAGTACAATATTTGGATGAGATATACAACTATTTGAAAATCTGGAATCTGAGGGTGCAAAAAAATCTAAATATTGAGAAATCGCCTTCAAATTTGTCCAAATTAAGTTCTTAGCAATGCTTATTACAAACCAAAAATTAAGTTTTGATTTATTTATGGTAGGAAATATCTTCATGGAACATGATCTTTACTTAATATCCTAATGATTTTTGGCATAAAGGTAAAATAGATCATTTCCCCATACAATGTATTCTGCCCTACAAAGACAAAGTGCAAATATGTTGTGGGTAAATTAGTGGCAATGCATTCATTTAAAGTCTTTTTAGGGTGAATTTTTTTATGGATAAAAACTATGACCATTGATGTGACCTTTGACCACTAAAATGCAGATATTGCACTCTGACTTTGTATGACCTTATACAACTGAAACACTATTGCAAAAGCAAAGTGCAGTATCTACAAACTAAATCAGATAAATAAAAAAACTAGTTAATCCAGTTTTCTTTTTGTGTTTCTTAATACATGTTGATTGTTTTTAATAACTTTAATAGTTTTATTGGTGTTTGCATGTTGTTAATGTTAAATTTACTCCATAGTAAGCCTCAAAATCATCTTATCGCTATGCTCTTTTCACCACAAAGAGTTTTGCTAATTTTATTTAAAAGGTAATTAATTACAGACCAAGTAGTTAAAATCCACACAATTTCAACTTTTCCTAACAATATAACTAGGGATGCCATAAAGGAAAATAAGGGATAATTGTGATTGTTTATAGGAAAATAAGGAACAGAATAAGGGATGCTCAAAATATTTGTACTGTACCACGTCCATATCTGCAGTTAAGCATATAAAATGTGTATAAAAATGTCTCCGAAAAAAAAAATAAATAAAAAATAAAATAAAATTATTATTATGAGTGGATATTAAGCAATGCAGGTAGGCATTTTAATCTGCTAGCGGCTGGCTAGGTAATGTTAACTGATTATAAAGCTGTCATTTGCCTTGCCAGGAGTTAATTTTTGCTATCTACCTTACCCGTCTTTGGATATTTGCGTTTAAACACAACTTCAACCATCATTTACCATGGGATACCAAGGCAGGCTGTGCAGTATCTGCATATATAGTTACTGTAATTTTGACACTCTTGTTTCTCTGAAATGGGACAAAATTGAACCAGGAGACTTTGTCACAAAACAGAACATATGTCACAAAGCCCATTTTAGGACTTAACTCATTTTTGACCAGATGTGTAGTTACTGTGCTATGCCTTTGGACGGCAGTATTGTTGGCTATTGCTACAAATATACCCTTGCTACTTATGACTGGTTTTGTGGTCCAAAAACAACGGTGCTCATCAATATATAGTTCAAAATATACTAGTAAGTATTGTTGGTTGGTTGTATATTATTTTATATCCATTAAAGGTAAATACAAAATCTTAAAATACTTAAAACATACACTACTGTCACCATATTTTACAGTGATATCAGGCAACCACAAATGCCTGTTTGTTACTGTAAATGTAACATGTTTTCCCTGTAATTTCACTGTAAATACTTTGAAAAACTTTTTATGTAAAATGTATATTATAAAATCTAAACAAAATAAAAATAAAATTTTAAATTCACACAAGACTTTAGTGAATAAAGCTGGTTGGTTTATTTCTGTTATATCACACAGTTATGGGCTGTAAAATACAAACAGGATTACAAAATCTAATACTGTAATACTTCAGACATATTCCACATTGTCACCATATTTTAAAACACTGATTTATGGCAACCACAAACATTTGCTTTGTTTTTACAGTAATTTTATCAGTGTATATGTGTGTACAGACACACAAGCAGTTTGTTTGAGTTTTGTTGACTTTTAGCACACACCTACTCAGAGAGACAAATTTATGCATAATTACAGTCTTGCCTTTGAACATTCCGACACACTCAAATACTCATACTCTGTCTCCCAGTGCATATATTTATACACACTCACACATATTCAATACCAACACATACTGTACACACAAAGCCATCTGTGTTGCAATATTATGAATAATCACCACCTAAATGGCATCTATTTAAGACTACACTTAATGTTTATAATATACCACGTCATGCAGCATCTATTGTTAAAACTGACTTCAGGACATATTGTTAAGTGTAACAGGGTATTTTGTGCTGTAAACAGAAACCCTGAGGAGTGGCAATGCTATGCTATACAAATCACCCCAAGTGTGAAATAAAGCCTTGTGTGTTGCTCTTTCTGTGACATACACGCAGAGCGAAACAACAGTCAAGAGCAGGACTGGATATTGCATTAGCAGGGGGCAACCCTGTAAGAATAATCACGTTTACCGTATGCAAGGATCCACGCAAACAAACCACTCTCTCCCCATCTGAAGGGCGAGATTGTGTTTGTCCATTGAGTGCACGCGGTAAATACTCTAACTCACACTGTCTTTTAAATGAGCATGGTTCCGTTGCAGAAAAAAAAACATTAACATATGCACAAAGATGCTTCTTTTTTTGCTTAAGACTTCAATTTTCCCTTTTATTCATTCCCCAGCTTCTTCTTCCCAGTGTGGTGTTGTCAGCTTCGATTCTGAATGAAATAGATGCATTTGGAACATGTTCGAGTTTCCATATGAACTATGAAGGAGAAGATAAATGGGCCAGAAATGTTTGTGCTTGTAGCAGCATTTTGCTTTGGTGATACATTTATCAGAGCTGTAAGTTTGTGTGTGTGCTTGGATGCTTAGACTAGAGAGTGGGCTGATAACATTAGGCTTATTAGAAGCTCTTAAGCAGAAACTGAGAGATGAATGCAGATTTTTACTGTGGTACCCATGCCAAACTTCATACTAAACTTGAGATTACATCTAGATAATGTGTCTGACAGGTTTCCTTTCTCTATAATTTAGAAGAAACTTAGGCCTGTACATTACATTACAAAGCTGATTATTGGGCTGTTAAGTAATTCATTTTTAAATCAAATGAATCAACTAATCAAATTATTTACAAATAATTATGTACAGTATCTCAATACACAAATGAAAATTATTTAAAAACAAAGGCATAAATAAATATTGAAGATATTGCAAAAAGAGTTCAGTATTATAATATCAGTACTAATTATTATTCTATTAATTTTTTTACAATTTATTAATGAATCATTTTATTCTATGTGGTTACTGATGTGGATATGCTATATATATATATATATATATATATATATATATATATATATATATATATTTATCTTCAATATTTTACTGTTTTTGCTGAATTTACTGCAAATAAATGCAGGCTTGGTGAGCAGAAGAGACTTTAAAAACTTGAAATATCTTACTGTTCAAAAACTTTTAACTGGTAGTGTATGCATATACACAGTATACATTCATCAGTAACCACATAGAAAACAAATCTAATAATACAAGATTAGTTAAATGCATGAAATAAAAAATATGTCACTCACTCTTAAAAATAAAGGTGCTTAAAAGATTCTTTACAGCGATGCCATTTTGGTTCCACTAAGAACCATATAGTCAAAGGTTTTAAAGAACCAACTCTTTCTTGCCCTTTTATAATCTAAATAACTTTCTTTCACCACAAAAGACCTTTTGTGAAACAGAAAGGTTCTTCAGATGTTAAAGGTTCTTTAAGTGAACCATTTAGATAAAAAGGTTCTTCTATGGCATCGTGAAACACCTTTATATTTAAGAGAGCTAAACACTCTGAACCATATTGATTTGAATAATTAAAATTTTTATGATTCTAAAAGAATAAATGTAAAAACTTAATTTTTTTATTTGCTGTCAGTATATTAATAATATACATCTGTGCAAATGTGAATAAACTAAAGATGTAGGTACAATAATCTATAATAACCAATACAATCATGTTGGATTTAGCGATGCTTGACGTCCTGGGTACAAAAATTATGGCTCAAGGGATATGATTAATTTTATTAATTGTTTTATTGCACTATTTTCTTTATAATTAAATATATAGTTATAGTTAAATTGACATCCCTATTAATAATGACTTATTAATTTTAATTCCAACCAGGTTAGGAAAATGAACTTTTTAACACTAACTGGAGGCCAGAATTATTAATGGAGTCACCTTCTTAACTGACTCAGACAGCAAAAGACGTCTGAAGCCCGTGGCAACAGTCTGCCCCGGCTTTAGACGTGAAGTCTCTGTTTACTGAGCACTGACCGCACGTCTACTGCTGTGTACAGTAGCAGCAAACTGGGGCTGATAGCAGCAATCTTATCCAGAACTCTCTATCTCTCTCGCACCCAAACAACTGAGCCTTTAATCCAGTGAGGTATGGACAGAGCTGCGGGGATTACTGTAAACAAGCGGGGAGCTGAAGATACACTAAAAATGAGCATCGGTTATGCTTTCTCTCTGGCTAGAAAGATCCAGAGCTTTTGGATTGATCTTCAATGCTCTGGTTGCTTCTGCCAGCCCGTCCCGCGCCACCCTATCACCCCGTGCAATTGGTCAAGAGGCCTTGACTGGCATGTCTTTAGGAGAAGCGAGGATCTTTGCAGGGTTCATTAAATCCCGGCTAATTGCAGCAGGCAGGCTTCCTTGGGCGGGTGTGTATGTGTGTGTGTTCTGTCAAATGGAAAAGCAGCCGTGATACGGCACTGGCAGGCCCTGCTTGGAGTGCTAGCAGCAACATGGCGTTAAATTGAACAGAGGTGATGTGAGAGGAGAGGAAATGTACTAGACCGGGACCACAGTGTGGAGGCGCACTAATGGAATGAATCTAGAGTTAGGCAGACATGCTGTCTGTGTCCCTTCTGCAGTCTCACCATTAATCTGACGATTTCCAGCTCCGTGTCCGGATCACTTGGTGGCACAGTATCGTTTGAATCTGAATAAGAGGCAATAGGATCTGACAATATGTTTCGGATATGATAAATGTAGCTCGGCTTTTGCTGTCATGGTGGTGCATGTTTATCTACATCAGCGCTTCTCAACTTGTTGGCCGCGAGTCTGTTCGGGGTTGTGGAGAGTGGGGGAGAAGACAGTGATGATAATGCAACTAACCATAAAATCAGTTAAAAGGTTAACACAATATTGAATTGAAAATATGGGTTAAATAACAAAAGCACATAAAGTTACTAAAATGAAACAAAACTGAAAAAGAACGGAACAAATCTAAAATATAAACTGAAACAAAATAAAAGCTATTATCAAAAATAAAGTTTTAAATACATTTTAGAAAAGTCCTAAAATTAAAAATTAAGATTAAATGACAAAAGCACATACTGTAACAAAGTTACTAAAACATAAACTAAAATTAAAAAGTAAACTAAAAGTAAAAATTATAAACTGAAAACAAAATAAAAGCTAATATCAAAATAGATAACAATAAATAATTTATTCATATATTATAGTGTATAGTGTTTTTCTCTGGTTAGTAGATTTTTACAGTACTTTGATACAAAAATAAATAAATAAATAAATAAATAAATAAATAAATAAATAAATAAATAAATAAATAAATAAATAAATAAAAAATCAAGTACACTATGTTGGGTCACCACTTGACACCGCAATGTAAATCTTAGTTCCTGAAACTAAACTAACTACTAAAACAACCACTAGTTTAAAATAAAACAGAGAGTTTTGCATCTGTTTATACTGGCTGACACACTGACAAAGTTACAGATTTACATATCAATCCATAAAGTGCATTAAATACAGCTGTCTCCTTTTCCACAACTCTTCACCTACATCACTCCTTCAATCTATCTCTATTCTTTTCTTACATTTCCTTGCCTTTTAACCAGCACAATTTTTTCGGTTAGCTTAACTTCAGAGTTGCACAAATGTAGCACCAATTTTTAGTAATGCCACACTTCACAGTCTTTCATCCTTATAAATCAATGATTTCTCATTCAGCCCTGATGAGACAGCCTCTCTCGGCTCAATCAATGTTTCTGTAACTCCTTTTCCAACGGTACCCCGTCTAGTACATTTAGTGTAAACACACAAATTAGCCCAGGCAATTTTCATTTGAACGCCAACAATAAGGCAAAGATTTATGAACAGTTACACTTTGCAACCAATCATATAACATTCAGCCATGAAAGAGAGCTTGCTAGAAACACGCAACTAAAGTTTCATAGCTTTTTCCAATAGTCTTAGACTTATCCAACAGCTCTCTGAATGGATAAACTGCAGCCTTCATTAAAGTGCATCTGTGTAAAGCTTGGTTTATGAAGCGCAACCCTCAGATGTACCCTCAACTGTAGCCTATTGGTATAATGGAGCTAAACTTTAATACTGTAATTCATCTGATAAATAAGTCAAACTATAACAAACAAACCTAATGGAACAATTCTGTAGGGCATGAAAATCACACTGAAATATGTCAACAAAACGCTACATAACATTCCCATCTATTGATAAATTCAGACAAAATATTTGTAAACTTTTGTAACCGTTATTATCCAAAAAGTGCTTTGTCCATAACAGTTAGGGTATAAATCAGACTGATGCCAAGTACATATATTACACCACTATATGGCTATAGTTTTATTGCAAGCACACTGGTTGAGCAATGGTTGCATTCAGAAAAAAAAAAAACACTTGTCAGTCCATTCTAGCTGGAACAGATGGTTTCCAATGTCTATTTTACTTCTTTTTCTGGCTTGGAGAATAACATGACGACACTGCAAAAGCTACCAAATATTTTAAAACTGAAAGATTGACAACTTAGATGCACATTCTCTGTAGAACAGGGTGGATGCTAGTGTCTTACAGCAAGCAGTAGTACATATACTAAAAAAAAGCCTTCATTGTAAGGTAAGCTGTCTAGGAAAAATGTGGAAAAACAACTGGCAACCTCATGTGGGTGACTTATATATACTGTATATATATAAAAAGCTAGTAAAGATTAAAAAAAAATGTTTGAGATCAAATGTGGTTGCTGTTAGGCATAAATCTGGTATGCTTAACTGCTTGGAAAACAATCATGATACATAAAATGTGGGCTGTGGACCAAAATAGATAAATAAATTAAAATTAAAAATTAAAATTAGCATAAATGCCTCACAGAAAACAGAAATTTTAATATATCTACCATTCAGTTATGACCACTGGGCGCACATTAATTAACATTGATGAGTCAGGTAGAAAAGGTTCAAAAAGTGTCCCATATCATTATATGCCCCTGTATCCTGCTTTCAGATACACAATGAATGCTATGAAAATAGGCCTGCGATCAACTTTAGGTAAGTTTGAGAACAAGCGCCTCACAGACACACACATACACACACAAACAAACACCCAGCATCCACTGTTTATGCCTAATGGGATAGTTGGTGGCACCAGTTTGGCCCATTTTTATAGCTGCTTGCATTTCCGAGCGGTAAGAAACAGGTCTGCAAAACACCTGAGGCTTTCTGGAGGCTAAAGACTGCTGACCTGTCATTCTTACCTCTATCCTTGCCTCATACAGATATACACACACCCACACAGCTCGATATTAGTTGTAAAAGTTTTGGAGCGGCTTTTTCTTTTTCACCCTGACACTGCTTCTACACACTGTTCTACTTTTAGAAGTAGCCTTGTAAAAACCCAGAAACACTGTACTGTAACAATCCTAAAGCCTGAGGCATTTATCACTCACAGCACTTTGAAAATGCCTGTTTGGAATGAAACAGAACATGATGAAAATAGATTAATATACAGTATACTGTATGTTTAGGTTGCACCAAGTAGACAAAGGGAGAGAAATGCTCAATATAAAATTTTTTTGTCTATATATGTGTATATCTGCATATTACAGTAATAAGTTCCCTTTATGAACTACATGAACACTTTACAAAGACACACGCATTACCAGCATGACCAAGGAACTGTCCAATTTACATAGTTATCTATTATTTACATGATGAGCAAATTCTCATTGCGAACCTAATTTGTAATTTCCTGGCACAGCTCAGTTGTTTCCTCCAGTTTAGATTTAAGTATCTCCCTCAATGTCAATTAAATTTATTATCTCATCCTCCTTTCTCTGAGTTTCCTCACTCCTGCTTTGTTTGAACTGGTTACTATTTAGAAGGAGTTTAATATAACATGCTTGCACTAAAATCTTTAAGATATGACCAAATAATCTTTTAGATCATGCTGAATGCTGAGATATTCAAGGCATATTAAACAGCCAGTTGGTAATTATCTCAAAATAATTTGCATCTGCTACTGTAAAGCTAAATGATTTCAAATTATAGTCACTTAAAATCTTAGACCTCGGGCCTAATTTTACCTTTTCACTTCAAAATAAAAACCTTTACATTCAGCATATGCCACAATATCACAGATGGCTATTTTTCAGAGACATAAAATTAGGTAAATTAACCTTAAACTAACCTTGCTGAGTAAATCTCACACATATTGATGTTCAGATGAAATTTCAAAATTAAGTATGGCATAGTCATAATCATCTTTGGTCAAGAGAAAACAATGAGGTGGAGGAGCCATCTTCCCCTACATAGCATACTACATTTTTTTTCTTTTCCTCTCCTCTTATCGTGCATTTTCCCTACTGCTTCCTGTTCAGATTTTCACAGTCACACACAATGCTACAACTTTGATGAAACAGGTTTTTACCATTTTCATGGATTATTATATTTCAGAGCTGTGCAAAGGAAGACAAAAAGTGAAATACTCCTGGGCTTCTGGAGGCTACTAACCTCTCTTTCATACACACATTCTAATTCTAATATTATTTCATACCATACATGCACTGTACTGCAGAACCAGTCTTATAGTCTTACTCTCAAGCCAATAGTCTGAAAACCATTAAATGCTCATGCACTATAATGCAGAGTCTATAGGGGAGATGTTTTTTATGATTACAGAGGTACGTATAGAATGTTCTGGTACATGTTCTGGTGCGTGTGACTTCTGGGAAATTAAGTCTGGTAATGGGTGGAAAACTGACTCTGTAAAACTGCATTGCCAAGACCTGAGACATCAGCTTCAAAGCTCCAATAAAGCTCCATTCACTTCCATAACAACAACAGAGGATGAAGTATTCTGGTTGGTTGAAATGTCAGGAATGTCTGAATATTGAGTATGCATATGTATGAATATTCAGTAGACCTTCTGTAGAGGTGTGGTGTAATACACATTTTCAAAACATTCTCATATACATTATTCTTATATTCATTATTAATATAACTACTACAATCAGCCAGAGAATGTGTCCCCCATTTTTTTTACTGTGCTGACAAGGTGAACAGGTGCTTGCAGGCTGTTTCCATTTGCAGACGGGAATTTGTGACACATCACAGTTTCCCGTTTTCCTAGAAACCCTGTGGTAATGTGGCTACTTTAAGGGAGGAAGCAGATGATTGCCCACCTTCAGTGATTTACTGTTGTTTTTAAGATTTTCTTCTGCAGTCTAATTAAAAAGAACATCAGCTGTTATCTTTGTTAAAGAGGCTCTTAACTTTAAAATCTCTTAGCTTTATGTTTCTTGCTGTGCATATTAATATTTCAGTCAGCACAACAAAAAGAACCTTTAGAAAAATTGTAACTTGTAGAAAAATGTTTATCATTTATATGTATTGGGAGGCCAGGATAAGTTGTCCAGTGTCCTTTTTTTCTCCAGTGAAAATTTTCTCATGGTAAGCCTATTTCTCTGTATAGCTACATACTTTAAAGTTTCACCCCCCAAAAAACAAATAAATTAATTAATAATAATAATAAATAATTAACATGTACACTGTCCTTACCATAAAAAAAGAGAATTAAACTGACCGATAGGGGTCATGTTTTCATTTGATACAGTACGTGGTAAGTTGTCAAAATTTAATAATAAGATAATATATATATATATATATATATATATATATAAAATATTGTTCAAAAAATCCTTCAAAGAAAACACAATTTTTGTATTTATTTTCTTTTTTTATGGGACTAAAAAACAGTTACAGTCTGAGATACAGTCCATGTGACTTTTCCATGTTGAAAACTAGCTCTAATCTCCCTATAAATATGCAATTTCAATGTTTTCTTTTCTGTGAAATCAACTTTTTTCAGCTTCTGTTTCAGTAAAAAAAAATATGGGACAGATTAAAGTGATCTTTAGGACTCTTTAGGACTATGAGAGACTTTTCTTGTTTAAGTGCATCATATCAAAAAGCTTTGAACTGTACTAAATATTGAAAGGTTCAAGGGTGTGTTAAATACCTTCCTAATATTACTGTAGTTGCTGTATGAACACCTGTAAATATAATTTTTCATAGCATAGTGTTCCCCTTTGTATTGGTGGAATGCAGTGTGTGTGGGTGGAGGTTGAGACTGGTGTCAAAATACCCCCTCTTATTTCAAAGGATTTAATCTCTCCAACAATATCGTGCCATTTGTGAAAGGCATGACCAGTTATCTTTTCATATGCCATCGGTTTCAATTTCCTCTTTTGCCTGACTTCCTGAAAATCTCTAGCGGGGTTTCAGACCCCCTTCCAACCCCTGCACGTTTTTTTGACAGCGGAGTGAAAATGAAATACAAAAGACGACCAGAAGATCAGATGGAAGTCGTTTTCACACCTCTGTGGGTATACACACCTGCTCAGTAGCAATTATTTACACCTACCAACCTGCCTCTTGAGGGTTTGGTAACAGAATAAACAGTAAAGAAAAACAGAATGAGAACTTTGATCTCATACCTGCAAAGACAAATAAATATTTCACCCCAAAATGAAAAGTCTAGTATCATTTATTCTCCTTCCTGTTGTTCCACACCTGTATGACATCATTTCTTTATTCAGTTCTGAATAATATTCTAGTATTTATTTCCTTTCCAATTGCATATATGAGCACCAAATCAGCATATTAATTTTACTGAGTAAATAATTAGAAGATTTTCCTTTTTTGGGTAAACTATCCCTTTTAATTTTCAGTTGATTGTTTTTTTTTTGAAACTGTGTTTTTTTTGTGACCTCTCAAATCTACTGGTTGTACGTTATCTCAGGGCGCACATTGAAAAACAATGATGTGTGCTAAAATTTATGGAGCGAGAAACATTCTCTCATTCTCTCCCCTCACCTTCTCTTCTTCTCCCTCTATTGTCTGGTTTCTTGCCAATCATCACGTCTTCCCGCACTCCCACACACATCTTTTCTTTTACTTGCTCTGCTCTTCTCTCTCACATGTAATTTCTCCTCCCTCTTCTTTGCGTCTGCCTCTCTGCACCCTTTTCTCACCCTCTCATTCTCTAGAGGTCCTTTTATTTTTTCTTTGCATCCTTGAAGTCTCCACTAGCTTTGCGCTTTCTCTCTTTCACTCTTCTTCTCTCTCCCATTGCCCAAACAAGCACGCATGCACGCACACGCGCACACACACACACACGCACGCACGCACGCACGCACGCACGCACACACACACACACACACACACACACACACACACACACACACACACACACACACACACACAAAGCATCCTGCGTTAATGAAACATTAATGGGGCACAGTCTGTGCCTCCTCTGCAGTCAGAGTTTGATCCTTACCCTTCAAAGCAAAGCACACATACGCACACACAAGTAAAGCGCGAGCCTCTGCATTACCAGAACATTGTGTAAAGATAAAACACCCAGCGCGTCAGATACTTCTATGTTTTTAGAACTTTTCTCTCTGAAGAGGTGATTAGATATCCCCTTTCAAGTTACGTTAGGGTTGTCTGTGGCCTCTTAACCAGCAACATCAAACATGCTTATAAAAATAATAAATATAAAATGGATATATACAAATAGTGTTCACTCATTTAATTTCACAAGTTTTTGCAGGTCTGTTGTGGTAGATTCACGGAGGAAAGATTGCTAAATGCCACACACACACACACACACACACACACACACACACACACACACACACACACACACACACACACACACACACACACACACAATCATATAATCAAGCTAGTAATGCATAGCATAGGTCATGAGTTTGACATGCTAATAAACACATATAAATGCTATGCTTCAGTTTTATACAAATGCTCAAATGCCGTTTTTGAGAAAATCTTCCCCCACACCTTTAAGATGCGTTGCAAATGAAAATATAACAGTAAATACATGAATGGAAAATAAAAGCTTATCACCTATGATATATATGATAAAAATATAATCCAGATTTTCTACATTGTAGATGCGGGTTTATTAAACAGCCAAGTGCCATGAAAAACTTGCCTGTGGGTGCATTTTTGCAGAATAATACTGCATGATGTAAGTTTGGAAATTAAATGTACAGTGCTAAAAGGTCAATGCTTAATCGTGTTTGAAATTAAGGCACTCACTATATTAAACTCTCATCTAAACCTAACCAATAGTGTGAGCAAAAGCAAATGAGATATAAAAATGAATCTGCTGAATCAACCATGCCATTTTAGCTTGCTTTTATGAAGGATTGGCGTGAGTAATGTTTCAAAGGACTCACCAGTGGCGGACTGGGACAGTAAATCAGGCCGGGAATTTGACTCCACCCCAGGCCACCTCTGTTGCTGCAAATGAATTGACTGCTCTGACTCAAAACCTGAACTGTCTTTTTCAAAAGCATGCGCACTTGCAGCACTAGTGCGACTGTCTCCTTCGTCACCTTCAAAATAAATAAATAAGCAATGTACACTAGGCTACATATAGTAAGCTAGAAATGGAAAATCAACATTTCTGGTCAAATTTGCCACTAGAAAAATAGTCGCTTTGAATGAAAGCGTCCATCTGCCAAATGATTACGTAAATATTAGGGTGGAACAGTTCAACTTTTTCACAGTTCGGTTTGTTTTACGGTTTACAGTTAAAATCATAGTTTCGGTACCGTTGTATGTGCTATTTTTATGGAAAAACTAAACTTTCAAAAAAATTATTTTAAAAAATTAAATTTATCATATTATTAAGAATATTCTAACAACAAGCAACAGCACAAATAAATACAATAGAGTAAAGATACAAATAAAATAAACTTACTTTCAGGCTTTTTTAGGGAGGTCTAGCATTAGTTTTTATGTACAGAAAATGAATAAAGTAATCAAATGTAAAACAGCATTGCATTTTGGAATATATATTAAAGATTATTCTTTATTAAAGTTACAAAAGCTTTTCAATCAAGATCAGTGAGTGATTTGTTTGTTGTTGCTGTTCGATTAATATAAAGACTGTCACTTTAAGAGAATGCACTGATCCAGTGTTTGTATTAGTATTGAACAAGAGTGAATGGTTTGTCCAGGTTTTTTTTTTTCTTTTAACACTATTGTTGTAATGTCTGGGAACCCAGAATGCTCATCCATCAACAGAAACATATATTATCTGAACCCTGTTTGTTTTACGTGCTATTTATAGTAAACCATATTACAGATGCTTTGTCAGATTTAAGCTGAACCGCGTCCCAGCGCATGCCGAACCGTGTGTGGAGAACCGAGCGGTTCGGTTTTTTCAGTGAACTGTCCCATCCCTAGTAAATATAAATGTAATTCTGACCGACCTGCTCCCTTACTGGCGAATATGGCTGGGATTTTGCAACAACTTGCTGCGTCTGTGGCCAGGGCTTTTCTCCTTTTCATACGTTCCCTCTCTGCTCCTCCTTTGCGTTTACGCTCCATTTTTTGTGTGATTTTCTAAGATAAAGCCTGCCTCTGGATATAGCCAATTAGGCAGTGCTTCGCTGATGTTTAGTCGTGAGGTGGTGTCATTTTCACTCCGCGATCGCCTGATTCGTAGATTCATAAGTCCGTCAATTCATAAGTCAATTAATTCGCAGTTGCATACCAGCCTATTGCACGTCAGGCTGATTGACTCCACAGCGGCAGCCCAGAATGACCGTCAGGCCACCGGGAAATGTCCCGGTGCTCCCGATGGCTAGTCCGCCCCTGGGACTCACATATAGTGTAAATTTGTACCAGGTCAGCTACTGAGCAAGTTTACAAGATTAGAAAAAAACTAAAACAAAAAACATATGCACATACATCTGTTTAGACACTTGTTGGCAATAGCTATTTACACTAACTCTACCCACCAATGTGTGTTTGGTTCTTGACAACATTACAAAAGACACCTGTTATATAACAGTAGCTGTGGTGTAGGGAGTAAGGCCCAGACGCTAGCTTTTCATGCGATCAGTCCAAGTTTGAATCTGCTTTTTGTCAAATTCATTCTTTTTACATAACATGTCACTGATCAGAAAAGCCTTTGTTTTTAATAAAAAGGAAAGAAATGCTTGAAAAGTGTAAATAGAGTGCCTTAAGGGTGTTTATCGGGTAGGGTTAGGAGTAGGTGTGGGAAGGGCTTTATTGTCCCAATAAGATATCACTCATTTAATAATTTTAATAAAAATGATAATTTACACTCAATAAGTGCATACTATTTTTAAATGTACTGCAATACTGAGGTGCAGACATCTGCCACTATTTGTATTAAGAATAAATAGCAACTTTAATTAGTACTTATTGCAAATAAAATACTGCTTTTACGTCCTAACATAGGAACTATGTAAAAATACAACTTTTTAAATTATTGCAAATAAAATACCGCTTTTACGTCCTAACATAGGAACTATGTAAAAATACAACTTTTTAAACCGTAAATCTGCACCGTGTTCATTAATATGTGTGACAAAGAACAAAAGTTGTTGGTGCTTTAAATGGTGTCTGTTGCATCACTGCAAAACCAAAAGGTTGGAACCTTTTTTTTTAAAGAGTGTAATTGTGTTGGGTCCCCAAATATCTGGGTCTTGAAGCAAAACCATTTGGGAAGCATTGCATTAGACTCTTCAGCCAGTCTTATGTGCTTGTAGTAAAGTGAAACCACCAGCATATTTGGTGTCACTAGAACAGAGGTGACTGGTGAAAGCTATGAGGCCTTAGAGCTTTGGTTTGCTGCTAGTTTCTCTCGACATTAAACCTGTAATTGTGACAGTGTGCTAGTGTATCTAGGGAGAGGGTGGTGGGGAGGAGAGCTTATAAAAAAACAGGCCATGAAAAATCAAATGTGGGACAGAGAGGGTTCCCTTTCCTATTTCTCAACTTCCTCGCACTGCTGTGCGGCACACAGTTTATGCGTTTATGTGCTTTTGACAGTCAAAGGCCACACTACTGGGCCTCGATGGGGCGCCTGAGCCTTTCACTGACACTCGCTGTCAAATACTCACTCTTTAAATCCCTCCACTTCTTCTGCTTCTCTGCTCTTTGTAAAATAAGTTTTCAGAAGCTCAGGTTGAGGAGCAAGTAAGGCCAGTGGTAGGACATTGTGATACACTAAACCCCTTGACACGGAGATATGAAGCCTTTGCCTTGCACTTGCTTACTTCATTTTACACAGACTTGCCTCAGAGTGTGGTTAAGTAAACAAACACACACACACATGCACACACAGGTACACAAGTGGATGTGGACTCCTTCAAACAGCAAACCCCATAAATAAAAAAGAACAGAAATCCCATATATTTTTTTCTACACTACTGTGAAGTTTGGGGTCGAAAAAAAAAAAAAAAAAAAAAAAAAAAACACGCTGAAAATTCTGATTTGCCATCCAGGAATAAAATACACTTTAAATATACTGTATATTAAAATTTAAACCCTCAACAAAATATTGCTGTTTTTACTAAATATTGCTTTATTTTTAATCAAATAAATGCAGCTTTGGTGAGCATAATACCCCAAACTTTAAAGGAACATCCTTTTTTTTACCCATATTAATATGCAACTGCAAAAAAAAAAACTGCAAGGAAACGAGTTGCCAATATATAATTTAAAATGTCTTGTTTTGTGTCTGGATTTGGATCGACAAAAGAGTAAGCAAATGGCAAGAATATTTTAATTTCTGGTCAGCTATGCTTTTAAATGTTTAGTATAGCTTCCATGTAGATCCCCAAACCCTTGTTGTATTGCCTAAATGTTTATATTTTATGGATTTTTAGATGTTTCATTGTTACTGAAGAAGCATTTGTTCATATTTTTATGACAGAAGCCTCCATAGTGTAAATAAATTGGTAAAATAAATTACCATTCCTTCTCTTACACTCAAAAAAAATCATAAAATTCATATTATATTTAGTTCAATATTCAGGCTCTGATATGTTCATTACATGATGCCTTAGCAGACATTCTGGACTCCTTAGAACCTCAAAACATAAACGAAGATGAACATTTATGTGTAGCTCCACTGCATTTCAGCTTATCTAAAATGATGTAAGATTTTGGGCCTTATCAAAATTTCATAGCATTGACAAGTAAGTGGGCTGACTGGTAATGGATTCTAACCTCATACAAATTTTTCCTGGTCATTTGGAAGTCCATAAATGGAAAAGCAGCAGTGCATATTACATGATCAGGCTTTCTGCCAGCAGTGGTACTGTAGTGCTGGTGTTGATCTTTGCTTGAAACCAGACAGATAATTCACATTTTTGACAACATGTCTGTGTTGGTCCTGTGCCAGGGAAGGATTCATCCAAGCTTCAGGTTGGCGAGGAAGAGTGTTGCTTCGAGCACATTCTAGCTTTTATGAACAGTGACACTTTGGTGGAATCTGAGGATTCAGGTATGACAGTGTTGTTAGAGCTTAATGATACTGTGAATAATGTCATTCAGATGCGTTATGCCCAACCTAAAAAGGGTGCAGCCTCATCAGTACTAAGTGAGAGTATGTCAGTAGGTCAGCCAGAGACAGTTACTGATAACTTGACAACTGATAATGTGACAGTCTGTGGTTCTAATACTAACCCTACCCACATAGCAGCGGTTAGCGTAGCTACCTCTTCACCAATCACTAACCCTCCATTCACACATACTGATGTCAAAACTACACAGAACACTGACACAGAGTTACAGAGAATGCTTTCTAGCTACGCTGAGCTTAGCAACAAAGTCCTATAATACACAAACAACCCCACGTCATCACCTACACTCACACCTACACCAGTACAATCTACACTACAATATAACAATACTCACACACCTGAACAACATCCGCATGGATAATATGACCGAGTTGTCCCCCTTCGAGACCTTTCACTGCTTCGTCGTGAGTTCAAGATTCAAGGTGAACAGATCAGTGATCAGAGCTCAGATTTAAGATACAACCCGAATTCCGGAAAAGTTGGGACGTTTTTTAAATTTTAATAAAATGAAAACTAAAAGACTTTCAAATCACATGAGCCAATATTTTATTCACAATAGAACATAGATAACATAGCAAATGTTTAAACTGAGAAAGTTTACAATTTTATGCACAAAATGAGCTCATTTCAATTTTGATTTCTGCTACAGGTCTCAAAATAGTTGGGATGGGGCATGTTTACCATGGTGTAGCATCTCCTTTTCTTTTCAAAACAGTTTGAAGACGTCTGGGCATTGAGGCTATGAGTTGCTGGAGTTTTGCTGTTGGAATTTGGTCCCATTCTAGCCTTATATAAATTTCCAGCTGCTGAAGAGTTCGTGGTCGTCTTTGACGTATTTTTCATTTAATGAGGCGCCAAATGTTCTCTATAGGTGAAAGATCTGGACTGCAGGCAGGCCAGGTTAGCACCCGGACTCTTCTACTACGAAGCCATGCTGTTGTTATAGCTGCAGTATGTGGTTTTGCATTGTCCTGCTGAAATAAACAAGGCCTTCCCTGAAATAGACGTTGTTTGGAGGGAAGCATATGTTGCTCTAAAACCTTTATATACCTTTCAGCATTCACAGAGCCTTCCAAAACATGCAAGCTGCCCATACCGTATGCACTTATGCACCCCCATACCATCAGAGATGCTGGCTTTTGAACTGAACGCTGATAACATGCTGGAAGGTCTCCCTCCTCTTTAGCACGGAGGACACGGCGTCCATGATTTCCAACAAGAATGTCAAATTTGGACTCGTCTGACCATAAAACACTATTCCACTTTGAAATAGTCCATTTTAAATGAGCCTTGGCCCACAGGACACGATGGTGCTTCTGGACCATGTTCACATATGGCTTCCTTTTTGCATGATAGAGCTTTAGTTGGCATCTGCTGATGGCACGGCGGATTGTGTTTACCGACAGTGGTTTCTGAAAGTATTCCTGGGCCCATTTAGTAATGTCATTGACACAATCATGCCGATGAGTGATGCAGTGTCGTCTGAGAGCCCGAAGACCACGGGCATCCAATAAAGGTCTCCGGCCTTGTCCCTTACGCACAGAGAATTCTCCAGTTTCTCTGAATCTTTTGATGATGTTATGCACTGTAGATGATGAGATTTGCAAAGCCTTTACAATTTGACGTTGAGGAACATTGTTTTTAAAGTTTTCCACAATTTTTTTATGCAGTCTTTCACAGATTGGAGAGCCTCTGCCCATCTTTACTTCTGAGAGACTCTGCTTCTCTAAGACAAAGCTTTTATAGCTAATCATGTTACAGACCTGATATCAATTAACTTAATTAATCACTAGATGTTCTCCCAGCTGAATCTTTTCAAAACTGCTTGCTTTTTTAGCCATTTGTTGCCCACGTGCCAACTTTTTTGAGACCTGTAGCAGGCATTAAATTTTAAATGAGCTAATTAAGTGGATAAAAGTGTAAAATTTCTCAGTTTAAACATTTGCTACGTTATCTATGTTCTATTGTGAATAAAATATTGACTCATGTGATTTGAAATTCCTTTAGTTTTCATTTTATTAAAATTTAAAAAACGTCCCAACTTTTCCGGAATTCGGGTTGTACAATAGCATATGCAGACAAATTGATGAAGGTGTTAAAGAACGATTCAGTGAGACTGAAATACTGAGAGCCGTTCTCAGAGTCATAAAAGCGGGAAACTTTAAAGACATGCTAATGCACAAAGATGATTTGACCATAGACGAGCTGAAAGGGTTTCTGCAATCCAATTTAGGTGGGTGGAGCAACACAGAACTTTTCCAAGAACTTATGTGCACAAAACAAAACGACGGTGAAACTCCACAACAGTTCTTGTATCAGGTAATAGGCCTCAAACAAAAGATCCTGTTTGCTTCAAAATATGCCGACACAGAAGTGAAATACAATGCTAACACAGTTCAAGACATTCTCCTTCACACCATATATCAGGGTCTCAGTCATAAGCATAATGACATACGTTGAGAACTTAAACCATTTCTCTCGGATACTGATGAGACAATCCTAAAACAAATGATGAAGAAGACAAATACTGAGAACGAGAGACAGAGACGTTTGGGGTCAGTTGTGAAGCAGAAACAAGTTAGCGTGCATAGCACAGAACTCAAAGTTGCAGTAATACAAGGCAGTAGCACTAAGAAAGATACTCCAGATAAACAACCAAAGGCTGATGCACTCCAACAGTTAACTGAGAAAGTAGAGGAGTTAATTAATAAAGTTGAACTGCTGCAACGGCCACAGCAGATTCAGAACCAAGAATCTTGCCATCATTGCCAAGTTAAGGGGGATCAAAAGAAAACCAGATCATATAGCTGTGCTAATTGTCTCGAACAGAATCACCCAGGTTGCACTCACTGGGCGTCCGGAAAACTGGAGCCGGTCCCTGCCACGGGACAAGCAGTGACCGGGCTTCACGTTCAGTCCCACAGTGCTGAGTGTAATGTATGGGGCTCTGAGAGTCATACAAAGACAAGTCAAGTTAATCAGAGACCAAAAGTAAATAACAAACAAGTCAATCCCCAAATTCCCCTTTCCCTACCAACCAAAAAAGTAGACATCTAGCCAAGTTTATAGGAGCCAAAGCCCTTGCGCGATGTGACCTTAATGGCTTAACAGTCAACGCATTACTAGACACTGGAGCTCAGGTGAGCATGATCGATAAAAGCTGGAAAGAGAAATATCTACCAGACGCACCCATTAGGCAACTCAGTGAAATATTTGATGAGAGAGAAGAGCTGGAAGTACACGCTGTGAATGGATAAATCCTCCCTTTTGATGGCTGGGTCCTCATTGCAGTCAGCTTCAGTGGAAATGGTGCTCTTAGCCAGCCTATCACGGTGCCTTTCCTCATCTGTAACATCCCGCTTGCACAGCCACTACTTGGATTTAATGTGCTAGAGGAAGTGATTCAGAATCGGCCAGCAGAACTTGCTCCAGCCCTCACCACACTCCTTTCTGATGCAATATCTGTCCCTGCTGATAAAGTTGAGCTGCTGGTGAACTTCATTCAGACTGACAAACCCTTCATGTATCAGAGACTGTTAAAAACTGGAAATTATAACACTGCAGTTCCAGCTGGACAAGTAGCTTGGGTCAAGTGTCAGATTCCATCCGCTGTAGATCAGCCAGACCCTCTTCTCTTGTTTGAACCTGATGGAAACAGTGCCCAGCTCACAGAGCTTGAGATTGAGAAAGGCCTACTAGAAATACAGACTGCAAAGAGACCTTATGTCATTAAATCAGTGAAAAATAGCACTAAACATTCTGTCACTATACCAAGGAAGACAGCCCTTGGCAGCGTCCAGACTGTGGCTAGGGTGATTGAGACCAATCCACTAGAGAGTTCTAGGCCCAGAGGAGTAGTAGTTAGCGCCGCAACAACACCAGCTGCTCAAACTGCTTCAACCTTGTGGCAGCCTCCTGTGGATCTTAACCACCTTAGTAATGAGGAACAAGAAAAAGTCAAGAAAATGCTGTGGGAAGAATCAGCTGTTTTTGCACGAGACAGTCATGATATTGGATGCATTCCTAGTTTACAGATGTCAATCACCCTCAAAGACGAGATTCCAGTGCAGAGAGCCTACTCCTCCCCAAACCACTGTTCAAAGAGGTGAAAGAGTATGTACAAGATCTGCTCATGAAAGGCTGGATTGTGAAATCAAAGTCTTCTTATGCTGCACCAGTGGTTTTTATCAGAAAAAAGACGGTACACTCCGCCTTTGTATAGATTATCGTCTCTTGAATCAGAAGACTATTCCTGATTGACATCCCTTGCCTAGGATACAAGACCTGACTGATACTCTCAGTGGCTATTCCTGGTTCAGTATCCTTGACCAAGGAAAGGCCTATCATAAGGGTTTTATCGCCAAAGACTCCCAGCACCTCTGCTTTCATTACCCCCCTGGGGGCTGTATGAATGGATTCGTATCCCATTTGGCCTCTCTAACGCCCCAACGGCCTTCCAGCGGAGTATGGAAGAGATTCCTTGGGTTCCTTGAAAGATGATTGCTGTCTCCCGTATCTTGACGATGTACTTTGCTATGCAAAAACGTTTGACGAGCACGTGGAAGGTGTCCGCAAAGTACTCCAAGCTCTTCAGAGACATGGGGTGAAACTGAGACCTGAAAAATGTGAGCTATTTCGACAGAAAGTAAGATATGTGGGTCATCTTGTTTCAGCTCAGGGAGTGAAGATAGATCCCAAAGACCTGGATGCAGTGCGGTCGTTAGCCAGTAGAACACCACAGACAGCTGGAGATGTGAGAAAGCTCACAGGGTTCCTGGGCTATTACCGTTCCTACATTCAGGACTTTTCAAGGATAGCAAAGCCCATCTATGAGCTACTGCAAGTCAAGCCAGGACAAGCAGCTGTAGCACGTGGTAAAAGCAAAGGTCCACAACTACCATCCAGAACACCTGTAGAGTGGGACACCGAACATCAGAAAGCCCCAGACTGACTCGTGTCTCTACTTGTTAGCCCCCCCGTGTTAGCATACCCTAACTTCAACTCACCTTTCATATTGCACACCGATGCTTCAGACCAGGGGCTGGGCGCAATTCTTTATCAACACCATGATGGCAAGTTGAGAGTTATTGGGTACGGTTCTAGGACTTTATCTGCAGCTGAGCGAAACTTCCATCTGCATAGTGGGAAATTAGAGTTCCTTGCCCTGAAGTGGGCTGTGTGTGAATAGTTTAGAGATTACTTATATTATGCACCTCACTTCACAATATATACAGACAACAATCCACTGACCTACGTTATGACCACAGCAAAGCTAAATGATGTAGGCCATCGGTGGGTTGGGGAACTCTCTGATCTCAGATTCGACATAAAATACAGACCTGGAAAGTCTAACATAGATGCTGCCACGTTGTCACGTCTCCATTTAGACATTGAGGCATATGCGGAGTCTTGTACCAAAGAGTGTTCCGAAGACGTGGTTCGTGCAGTATGGGATGGAAGTAAAGTAGCCAAACAGAAAGATGTAGCCTGGGTGGCAGCTCTCAACATCTCCTCCCAAGCCGACCCGTCTCTTTCCTTCGATCATTTAAATGCAATTAGCCATGATGAGCTTATGGAATCACAACATGCAGATGAAGCCATCAGTGAAATAATCAAGTTAAAAGAGGCTGGTACACCTTTAACTGACGAGATACGGAAAACTGCTAGTGGAGCCACCAGAAGACTATTTCATGAATGGGGAAAGCTAGTCTTGGAGAATGGTCTCTTGTACAGGCGTGCTAATGAAAGAAAGCAGTTGGTGCTCCCTGCAAGTACAAAGATCTTGTCTTAAAAAAACTCCATAATGAAATGGCCCATGTTGGCACAGAAAGGGTCCTTAACCTAGCTAGAGAGAGATTCTATTGGCCTTTTATGGCCAGAGAGATCGAGGACTATATCACTAAAAAATGTCCATGCATAAAATCAAAGAAGCCAGTTACTCATGTTCACGCCCCAATGGGTAGTATCACATCAAGCTCGCCACTAGAGTTGGTGTGTACCGACTATTTACATCTAGAGATCAACTATCTACAACGGCTGTCAGGTATTCGTCATTCAAGGACATCACCATACCATCCCCAGGGCAACCCTGCGGAACGGTTTAATAGGACGTTACTCCAAATGTTAAGAACATTGCCAGAGAAAGAAAAGGAACGATGGAAAGACCAAATTCCAAAAGTTGTACATGCGTATAACTGTACTCGGCACGAGTCGACAGGCTTCTCACCGTTCTTTCTTCTTTATGGCTGCCATCCTCGCCTTCCCATTGATTTACTGTTTGGGTTGGTTGAAGAGACAGAGCCTTACTCACCAAAGGGATATGCAAAGAAGTGGGCAAAGCAGATGTCTGAAGCTTATCGGATTGCCAATGAGAGCAGCAAACAGGCCAGTACAAAAAGCAAAGTGCTTTACGACAAGAAAGCAAGAGGAGTGGTACTACAGCCTGGTGATAGGGTCTTAGTCAGGAACCTCAGTGAGCGTGGTGGACCAGGAAAACTGCGTTCATACTGGGAGAAGTCCATCTACGTTGTTAAAGAACAGTTCGCGGATAACCCAGTGTACGTAGTATACCCTGAGTCTGGGGACAAGAGAAAGACAAGAACACTACACCGCAATTTGCTGTTCTTAGCGAATGACCTCCCAGTTGAAGCTCCTACATGCCACGACACTCCTGAAAGAAGCACAAAGAAAAGTCAGAATGTCAGACTCGACGTACCAATGGTTCAGAATGTGCAGATCTGCAGGAAGAAATAGATTCAGACTCAAATTCTGATGATGATTCAGATGGCCATCGTTATTGGCTGAGGACACCAGCAGAAAGGATACAGGAGATACCCGCTGTGACCCGCTGTGACAACAACGACCTGCCCTCACCCTGGGTCGCCCAACTCCAGTACCTGCCCAGGAAAAAGAGAGTTAGGATGCACTACTTACCTGAAGCAGATCTGATGCCTGAGAAAGATGCAGAGATAGAGGAACCTGGAGAGGATGAACATCAGTCTGTTGTTGCTGAACCTGAGGAACAAGATGGATATGACGAGGCCCTAGAGCCCATTCAGGAGGAACAGCCTCCAGCCAATATGGTGCCAGACAACCAGACCGAGGTCAGGAGGTCAGGTCGGGATCGACAACCTAGACAGATTTTTACATATGAGAACCTCGGTCATCGCTTATCCCATATTCATCACAAACATATCCACTTAACTCCTATCCTATCATTTACCCGCTATTTACATACATACCTTACACTCTAACATCACCACCGTACATATTACCTGTTCCTGTTGCCTGTTGAAAGAGAAAAGAGAGTTTTGGTAAAAAGGAAAAAAAGGCTGAGCAGAAAATGGTGGGACCCATTTCTTTTTATCGGGGAGTGTGTGACAACCACAAAAGTGTTGTATTTGTGTTTTAAGAATATTCACAATTATTGTCTTTTATTTGAACACAAGTTATTGTATTTTTTATTATTTTTTTATAAAAAAAAACAAGTATCTCAAGGGTTTCTATTTTTATGTGATTTTCCTACTTCAAATTTAATTGTGTAGTGTTATCTCCAGGCCAGCAGGGGCAGGGTCGGGTGACAGGTTTACTGTAGCTGTGTGAGTTGTGAGTTTCTTAGTGGTGGAAATTATGATTCTTTCAAGAGATTCGTTCATTTTCAGTTCGTTCACCAAAATGATTCGTTCAGAATCGTTCACTGATTCGTTCAGTGATCATTTCTTCGTATTACACAAAATATGCCAGCAGGTGGCAAAAAAGAGTGTATTATGTGTTATGTCTTAAGTCAACGAACGTATTGACTTGTTACAAAAACTGATCTAGCTTTATTAAAATGTGTGCATAAACGCATTCAATATATAAAGTCTAATTAAGTTGTTCAGATGAACAAAGCACAAGGTTTTCTTACCTAATTAGCATTTTAATTGTTTGGTCACAGTTTGTATATTATATATTCACATTCATAAATCGGGGATTAAACGTGGAGTTCTGTATGCTAAATATCAAAACAAGCAAAAAATGCAAAGAAAATGCAAAGCCTATAACTAGGCTTTGCATTTTCTGAGATTGACATGCTAAATAGCAGATTAACCCTGATTACTCTCATTCATTTCGTTCACGAACGAGATAAGCTATGTACCAGTTCATTTCATTTACGAACGACACGTATCCGTTCATTCAACTCGTTCACGAACGACATGTGTACCAGTCAGTCACTTCATTCACGAACGATAAAATCTCCAGATCTCGTTCAGACTCATATGAAACTCGTTAATTGAAGGGCGTATTCGTTCACTACATTCAACAAATCACATGCTCTGTCACATCTCATACTCGAAGGCTATTGGTTCGAGGTTGAGTAACTCTTTGACAGGATGAAACAGTTCAGTTACCTGGTTCACCGAGCTGCGCATGCGTTGCTAATAGCGCCGCGCTGCTGTGGAGGGAGGAACTTCAGTGAACGAGAAATATGAGTCAGTGGATTGCGTGAATGAGAACGATTCGTTCACCTAAAAGATTCGTTCAAAAAGAACGATTCGTTCATGAACGACACATCACTAGAGTTTCTCATTACTGCAGAGAGCTCGAACTGATAAACTGTCTCATCGTTTCTCTCCTGTTTTACAGGTGGGTAAATGTACAAAAACAACTCAGAGTTAGAATTTAGCCCTGCTGAAATGTACGTGGGATAGTGATCCGTTTTAGCAAAATCATTTTCATTAGGGTCTGTTTCTGATTTTGTCTGAAACGAGTTTGAGATGAGAGGCAAAGTCCAACAGAGTAATGGCCGACTGATAACGTGCACATTACGTTATAGAGCATGTTAGCTCAACACACACACTTTCCCATGCACATGAAGATATTTTTTGAGATTGCAATGTTAACAGATATGTTTAGCTCACTATATGTTAGTTCCCCACCATTGGTTGGAAATGTTTTTTGCTCAATGAGTGTAGAAAAAAATTGTTACAGTTTAAAATTAAGTTTAAAGTTATATTTGAAGCACTTTCTTTATTAGTTCTGAGCATGATTTTGCAGTACTGTATTGACATGATACTGATAAAATACTGTGAATGGAAGTTTCTAAGTATCTTAAAAAATAGCTGGTGAATATTAATATTGTCTTTACATTTCATTTTGATAAATAGTGTAAAATACAAGCACGAAAAATAAGTGAACATGCATTTGTGTACTGAGAGGTTTATTTTATTATGGATTTTGTATTGACATGGACACTGAAAATTCATTGTAATGTTAAAAAAATACAGCGAATATGTAATTTGTGAAACATAAAATGACTCTTATAGAGATGGGTTTGCTGAAGAAGAATCTTAAAATAAATTACTACAGAGAGCTCGAAACTGATACAATGTCTCCTTGTTTCTCTCCTGTTTTACAGGAGTCAATCTGTTCACCACGGTGCCGTTGCCACGGTACCCGTTACATCTGCTTTAAGAAGACCTCAAGTTTAATGCATTTGTTTAGTAAAAAACAACTGTCTGTGTGGGTGAACTACTGGCTGTTAAAAAAGCAGGCAAGATGTAAATAAGATACTTATTCAAAAAGAGCAGCCCAACAGATAATAAACTGCTGAAAGTATCTCCAGAGACAGATACTTGTACAAAATACACCCTAAAAATCTAAATTTTTTATTTATTTTTCTTTATCTGTATATATGCTATATGTCTATCTATCTATCTAATATATATATATATATATATATATATATATAATGAATCATCCACTTTTCTAAACCAGTCAGAATGATTTGTTCATTAATCAAACTGAAGTGATTCTTGACTCTCACTGATCCACTTAACCATTAACATAAAAAATTAATAACTATTAAAAATAGTCCAAATAAAGCTATCGTATGACTTCCGAGGTGTTTTAAAGTGCACAAATCTTATGTTGGCATCATTTTTGAAGCTTTTACGCTGCATTCCCCATACATTGTAATTGCTCTATTTATATTCCGCAGCAGAAATAAAGTCATATGTGTTTGGAACGACTTTAGGGGGAGTAAATGACTGCATTTTTGAGCAAACCATCATTTTAATTTTTGAGCAAACTATAATTTTAAGTATTTTTGAAGCATTTGAACACCACCGTTTCTGCTATTTTATATAACCACATAGTTTTGGTTTATAATGTTTTTGCTATTCGGCTCCGACTGGTTTTAGACTTATACTAACTCAGTCACTGCACTGCACTCATACAAACACACACACATCACCACCACTCTCTCAGTCAGTTTATTTATTAATCTTTATATGCAACTCTGAGCATCAGAGTTGCCAGAGATGCGGTCGACAAGTGTGGTTGCAGTCAGAGGAGAGGGCAGTTTCCATGGAAACTGAAAGACCAGACCCAACTCCATGTACCAGAGCTGCCAATCAGACCGCAAAAAGAGAAAAGAGAGAGAGAGTGCAGAGAAAAAAGACGAAGGACGAATATCTTTTCATGAAGGTTGAGGAGATTGAAATGCCATCATCCTTTCAATCCAACACAGCACACGAACACACACACAAACACACACAGACAGACAGATGTACACATTCACTTTCACCACCCCATTCAGAGTCCATTCTTCAGAGTCATTTACATAAGCTGAAATCTAAGCATTGCCAAGTCTTAGACAGATATGTGCACACCCTAGACAGAAAATATGTCAAAATATTAATTGGAACTGCTGGAATGATTTTCTTATCATCACAATGTTATCGTAAAACATATCTGTATGCATCTGATGAGATATAAGGGATTCATATTTTACACTACGCTGATTAAAAATGATTTCTGCATATAAAAAGAGAAATAAGTATAAGGCATTTACTCACCTTTTGTGACCAACATCATTGTCGCCCAAGCAGAAGAGAGCAAGAAAGAAAAGAGGAGAGAACAGAAAGTAGATTAATTAAATTGGGAGTCAGTAATTAAATACATCATGTTAGAATAGAAATCGTCGGAATCAAACAGGAAATGTATTTATGTTTTCTATACTGAAGCACTTAAAATCCCCAAGCTGACACGATACTAGAACAGAACAATTGTTCTGCATGCAAATGCGTTTCAATTATGCCATATGGGAGAATACCTAGGCCATTTACTGGCAGAAATGTGTTTTGAGTGACAGGTGTATAATAATGCTTTCTACTCATTGTGAGCAATCGTTTCAAAGCAGTTGTTTTCACCGATCTTCCTGGCCATGAAAACCACAAGACTTTGCAGTTGTTCTAAAATGGAAAGATATACAGTAATGACACTTTTTGAACAGATGACTTTATTTTGAAGGATTACATTATGTCCACACATTGTTTTCAAAACTGAAAACGCTATAATCATTTCCCAACCCTCATGTCATTCAGTTTTCTTTCATGGAACACAAAAGCAGACGCTTATCAGAATCAAGTTGCTATTTTCCATACAATGAAAGTCAATGGTGATTAGGTCTCAAGCTCCAAACCTGACCGACAAAAAATATCATAAAAAAGTAGTTAGTTCAAATCATACACCATTTTAATAAGTGCTGGAAGGTTGACATTTAAGTTCTATACATGTTTTGTAGGGGTGTAACGGAACATGTATTCATAATGAAAATCTTTGGGTCTTTTGATTCGCTATGCATGTATACAGAACAAAGAAAGCATTGTTTTAACCACTGAATGAGTGGAACTTCATTGGAAGCTTCCTGTATTATATATTGTCTCATCTTTAAAATGATGTCCTTTTCCCCAGGAAATTCAAACAATAAATGCCATCTTTGATGTATAAAAGCCTCAGTTCAAACGGCAGCACAGAATGCAATCATCCCTTCCTCTTTTCCACTAGTTTTAATGTAAAAGAAACATAAATGAACATCTCACGTAATTGCTCAATTAGTGTTTCAAACGTGGAAGATGGCAATAAAACAACTAGTCACATAGTGGTGAGTAAATGCTGTCAGTTTTCATTTTAAGGTAGACTATGCAAACTTTTAAGTCTAAACTGTGCACAGTTAGAAGTTTTTGCTCTTTGGCTGGCCGTTACGAGTAGCTCGGCTTGCGCTGAATGACTGGAGGAGTCTCCCCTCTCTCCTCTGATACTGTGCACACTCCTTTGAGCTAGTAGTTATGGGACCAAATGGAGTACGCCGTCTCCCACTCCCTCGCGCTTTCTGTCTGGATGGGTTGACAGAGGGGGAATGGATTTGTTCCCCTGCCCCTGAAGCAGATTGGAAATCTCCGGCCTGTCAGGTAGTGCAGTGGAATTATGGGATTGAGTGGCTCCTTATTTGTGGCTCGCCTGCTGCTACCAGGTGATGGATGGAGGAGTGGGATCACTATGGAAACTGTATGGATACTGCTTAGGTACCACCCTGGCCTCCATTTTTCTCTCTATCACTCTTCATGGATTTACAGCCAAACTTTGTCACTTAGTCCAGAACGGGACAATGTAGTGCATAGGATTGTAATACTGTGAGCAGCTGGACTGGCTATTTAAATATACTACTGATTAAAAGTTTAGAATAATTACAATCTTTTTAATGCTCCATTAAAACATTAATATTGTGAAATGTGATTACAATTACCCCCATTTTAATATATTTGAAAATGTAATTTATTCCTGTCATGATCTTTCAGAAATCATTCTAATATTCTGATTTGGTGCTCAATTTTAATCAAATATTATTGGTGCTCAATGATTAATAAAGGTTCTTATAAATAAGTTTAAACAGGATTAAATTACATTTTAAAATATATAAAATATTGTAAAACATTATTGTTATTTATTTTATCAGAATAAACACAGTATTGTTGAGAATAAAAGACTGGTAGTAAGACCAAACCAAATGATCTAAGAAGGATCTAAATGGAAATTAATGAACCAATCATAACAGGTTTACAGGGACATCTGTACATTATGGCAGGCTGTAGATGTGTATACTAGTGATTTGTCACAAAACCCCCAGCTGTGAGTGCCAATATGGTGTTAGAAAAGCTATAACTGCAGGATTTACAGCTGGTTTAAATGGTTTAGAGTGGAATAGAAAACGTTTTGGCACAAATTATTTACTCAACACATGCTTGAGTTTTCATGTGGGAGAAACGCATTTACCTCCTCATCTATTATTCGTTTCCCACAGCAACTCCATTAAGTGTATATGCATACGTTCACTTTCTCTCAAAAGAGAGTGAGTTCCAAGATACAGTAAGTGACGGGATGGAGCACAAGACTTCTTTCCTCGCCTGCCAACCTGCTCGTGGCCGGTGGGACTCCATAAATCACATGTGGATTTACTCACAATCATTAAAAATATAGGTGGTTCAGATCACATTTTACAACAGGATGCCTCTTCAAGCCCACTGTGCCTTTCCTAAATGGCTGATGGGGGACAGTGAAAAATGACAGCATCATGCTGCTTTCCCACCATAAATCATTCAGTAGCTATACTCACATGCAGCTACAGCTAGAGGTAAGAAACTCACTCTATAAGCACCACTCTGGGTTTTAGGGTTTATGGAACCAGGGTTGCAGTTGTTATTGAGAAATATGGTAAATATGTACCGTGGTGTGGAAGGTACTGATTTAACATTTGAGGCAACTGAGAAAAAAAGAAAAGAAAAGTACACCAGAAATAGGTACACTAAAATAGATTGGGGTTAGTAAGATTATTTTTTTTTTTAATGTTTTGGAGTCTCTTTTGCTCAACAATGCTACAAGTACTTGATCACAAATACAGTTATAATCAGTAATGTTTTGAAGAATTATTAAAACTGAAAACAATGTCTTTTTTTTCTATTTTGACATATTCTAAAATATAATTTATTAATGCATTGAAGAAGCTGTATTTTCAATAGCCAAGCTCAAGAAACATTTCTTATTTATTATAATGATGAAAAAAGTTTGTCCTGCTTATATTTGTGGAAACACAAATATATATTTTTTCAAGATTCTTTGATGAACAGAAAGTTCAGCAAAATTATAAATGTATTTACTGTCACATGTTCTTAGTTCAATTCAGTGTGACCTTGCTGTGTGCAAAAAATAAATAAATAGAAAAAAAGATTCATTTTTTACTAAATGAAATATGACCCGTTTTAATTTCATTTTCTTATAGGTGCAGTGTGCAGTTTCAGTGTCATTACCATCTGAATACTATAGCAAAAATAATGTTTTTTTTTGTATTGTTATTGAAAAAACAAAGCAAGAATTAAGGAAAATAAGAAAATGATGAAGAAGATGATGAAGGAGAAGAAGAAGAAAAATCTAAAATGCCTGATTAATTATACATTTCTACTAAACTGCTGTTTTGCCTGATGTGAACGAATGCTCAGAGTGCTTGGGGTAACTCAGTAGATACTCAAACAATAAACAAATAACAGAAATGAAGAAGTGATCAAATAAACGTCCCAGGGAGCACCCATTTCACATCAGCTGTGACTAACCTCTCCGCTGCACAAACAGCCCCAAGACAGGCCTGTTTTTATACGGATTAGATTGGCTTTTTTATTTTCCTCCTGTAAATCTGCATCTCTTTAACACTGTCTCTGTCATTGAGTAAACAAAGAAAATGGACAACAAATTTGCAGTTCCTTATGTTTCTCATGACATGTCCAATTCTCCTAAATCTCCAATTTAGAGATTCTCCTAAATGTTTGAGTGAAATGAGTATACAAATAAAAATAAAAAAATGTGGAAAAAGTTAATGACTAATCTTCTTATTGCACTATATTACCGTATGCAGCAAAAGGGTCTGGGGAGAATAATTCCAGTTTACAGGAATCTTTATTTTGGTTTAGGGTCTACAGTAAGTCTAAGGAATTACACATCATGCTGTAATGTCAATACTAAATATTTACTGAGGAATTAACTACCACAGAGCCAATATTGAGTTTATTTTGTTCTGCAGAATTATGATGCACTTTGTGAATGTCTCCTAGAAAACATATTCAGTGCACATGACTCTAGAAAAAGAATGGTAAAGTATAACATTCTTAAAGCAACTGTGAAAAACCACTTTTTAAAATGAATTCTCACCAAGGGATTTAAATACCCTATAGATTTACATTTGTAATGTTTAAAGACTATAAAATGCCCATCCATGATATAGCAAACAAATATGTATCACTGAGACATGAACTCAAAAAGTCCAGTTTATTGGATGATTTCATGTTATTTATGTATTTATTTATTTATCTACCTATTACAGTGTGGAAGTTTCCTCTGTCAGCTTTTCTGATGAGTTTAATTAAGCAACACTGTATCTGAAGGCAATCATTATTATACTTTGTGATGCAAAAATACAAATATTTGAATTTGGGTACTAGATGAAGTAACCTCCAGCGATGCTTACATTTACAGTTCTACATTTTATGCATTTAACAGAAGCATTCATCCAAAACGACAGTGCATATGCTGTGGAATTCATAAATACTGGGTAGTGTGAGTAAGATTCAGCTGAAAAAGGCTCGGCGGGACGGATCAGGTCTTAATCACAGCTGAAACATCTGGGAGCAAGCTAGCAGCACGCTAATGAAATGGCTAATAAGCATCTCTCTCCTTCCTTCCTTCCTTCCTTCCTTCTTCGCGCACATGGCGCAGACATCTCAAGGACGCTGGTCCTTCTGTGGCACACGAGCAGGTTGCTGTTAATTACTGATTTTTTACTTGAAGAGGCACGTTTCTCGCATCACTGACAGAACGGAAACCACCATACCTTGCTCTCACATGGAGACCAGGCAGCTGTTAAAGATGCATGGGAGTGCTTGCCTCTGCCACTTTATGGGCATAAGGGCTAAAAATCACATGCTTTTTAGACTGGCAATTGGGCATCTCATCTACTTGGAGACAGTTTAGATCAGACTAATTTGGTGGGTTGGGGTAGCAGGTCAATAGCTGGTTTTACTCCAATTTGAATCTAACAATTATCCACTAATAAAATCTAATTGCTATTTTCTTGTGACTTCAAGACCGAATTTGAAGCCAAGTCTTGGAGTCCTGAGATCCTTAACGGAGCAGCCAAAAAAGGAAGGTATTCTTACTATTCTCAAGCCTTCCAAGTCATCTTTTGTTGGCATTTCACACTGAACTGCAAACTGATAAAGCTCTCAAGGCTGTGAACTCAAACCAGGCCAAGTGAGCAAAAAAGTCTGAGAATAGCAGACAGATATTTCAAAGGCTGTGTGCTATATGACAATTTCTTACGATCTTTTTGTCCCCCTCTTGGTGACTGTTCTGGTTGTGGTTCCATCTATACTGCTCTTCAGATGTTTGTTCAGCCAATCAGTTTCTGAGGTGAGAGGACAAAATGCTTTTTCACTGGGAGTGTGTCCCACTATAATCATGAAGAACACTTTGAAATGGCTTGGCACACTCATATCATATCTACTATTCTTTTTCTCTGTGTGAGGTGACATTGACCCAATAATCTGTTCTGCTCTTTCCAAAAATGAACTTTAACATGATTCCCAGTTTTGTTGTCAGGCTACGATCACAAAGCCCAGAAGCAATCTGCAAACTTTTCTGGAAATGGTAGGTTATGTAGGTTGTCTGTAGAAGTTGTCCTAAAATTTCCCCATTGTCTTTGTCAATTTTTCTTCTTCTTTTTTTTTTTTTTTTTTTTCTTCAAAGAACTCACTTGATAAGTTGCCAGAAAATCACAATTTCTCACATAAACAAGCATAAGTTATAATTAGTCATACTGGATTTCTATACGTGCTATACGTGGGGGTAATTATGATTGTTTTGTTCATTTTTTTTTATTTGACTTATTTATTCATTTATTTGAAATAAACTAATATATATTTTCAGGAATGACACATAACACTCATCAAAAGCGACAGTGAATACTCGTCATGTTAAATTATTTTTTTTTTTATCAAATAAATGTAGCCTTGGTGAGCAAAACACCAAGAACAATAATAATAATACAAAACAATCTTACCAATCCCACACTTTTGAAGAGAGGTATGTATATGAGAAATAATAATAATAATAATAATCATAATCATTTATGTATTCATGCATTTTGAGCCATGAATTCTATGTGGAACTTTGCTAATGACAGGTGTTTGACAAGAACTACAGAAATCTGCTGGCTTCAGATTCCACATTGGCCTGACTACAACTGGACCTATGGGTTTAAAATCTGACCTCTTTCTCTCGTTTTCATACACCCATGCACAAGCGTACACTATTAATTTTGATGAGTGCATCACTCACCAAACACATTTCACAAATGCTCTTAGCGAGAGTGTTAAGTGAAATGCTTTTCCGGGTGTGTGAACACACCATTGAGAGCCTCTCCAGGCAGGCCAAATTTCCAGAAATGTATCAGATCCAAGTTTAGCATGACTTTGACGCATGCTGCCAAGACGCAGGTCTGCACTGACTTCTAATGATATGCCAGACTTTTAATTGTTTACAAAGGCTCACCACATCCCAGTCATATAAAGGTAGGCAATAAATCAAACATTTGAACATATTTTGTAGAAACACTCATTAAAACTCCATTAAATTCCAATTTCAGGAACTCCAATGCTCTTCATTAACAATACAGATAGTGAGGAGAAGCAACAGACACACATTTTGTCCCCATCAAAAGGATTAGCTCAGCAGATTACACTTATACATGCTCAGGCATGCAGGACGCTGTTTCGCTTTCATAATCATGAGCCGATTTGAATCGTGAGTTCAGAGATCATTTGCTAAGATTGGGCATGTTCCCCTAATGCTCAAATCAGCCAGTGTCGAGCTGCCGGAGTGTTCCGGTAAACAAATCTGTAATGATAAGCCTCTGATACACGTCTAATCCCCTCTCTAGGAAACAATGACTGATTTATTAGTGATAGGCAGGATGTATTCAGCACTCGGTGGAGTGCGGAATATAAATGAGCAGAATATGCCGTAATGAAGCAGGACTGCTTTAAAACACTGCACAGATCTGAATAAAACAGGATCTGCTTTGTCCATGTGATGTTTTCTCAAAGTTAAGTTGACAGTCAAATGCTTGTATACGCTTCTGAAAAATATTTCTTGTACATTTTCCTCCATCACCTCACCCACACATGTGCACTTGATAGTATTTAGTGCATACACTGCAGCTGATTATGATCACCGGCCAATATTTTAAGAATCTTTCGGCATAAAGACTGATTGCTGGTTTTCTCCTGGACAGCTGCCACTGTTGCGTTTGTGCCACCCACACTCTCGTGAAAGCTAATAATGAGAGTTTTCTTTTACTTCTTAATAGACTACTGCATTTATGGACGAGGCAAAGAGTCAAAATCTATTTAATAAGGTCAACAAACAGAGATTTTAGACAGTTATAGCTCTCAGTTGTGCAGCAAACGTAGCATAGCTGAATAAAGAACTTGTGATAAATAATATTAATTAGAATCAGTTCTGCTTCTTTAATTTAACCGGACAAGTGGCGTTCTGATAGAGTGGATGTTTTTTTATTACAGTGCTAGAACACTTCACTGTGTACACATTCTTGTCAGTCTGGGTGTTGCACATCGTAGCAGCAGTTGATTGTATTTTTGCTGCTTTTGGAATGATCCCTGGAGCAAAAACGGAAAAAATAAGGCAGTAATGTAAAATGCTATATTCTAAAAAATCTGTTAAAATATTACATGTTAAGATGCAGACCGAGAGCACAGGTAGTCACACAAGTGCTGATGTTCAGAAAAAAAAGATTGCTTTTATGTATCAGTTGGTATTGAGTAACATACAGTACACCTTAAATGGGTGCCCTAAGCAGAATTGTATTGTTGTGCCCCCCCCCTCCTCTCCAAATTATTAAGTAAAAAAAAACTACTATGGGGTCAAAAAAGAACTTTAATAAAATATAAAAGTAAATAACTTAATTTTAATTATGTTTTATTATTTACAAATAACAATTGTAGCTAGACACTTGCCTATGGCTATGATTTTAACAATACAGTTGTCTGATTGATTTTATAGTCTCAAGCATTCAGAATTGACACAAAAGATTTTACTTCAATAAAATCAAGGATTAGTCTATGTAAGGGTTGTGATGTCCACATGTTGTTGTTGAAGAATTTATAGATGCTAGCATTTCTATCGCAAAAAGGTGGCCAAAAATTAAAGATTAATTAAAGATTATCAGGCCTTTGGCGCCCTTTGCAGGCATTTGTAATAATAGCCTATGTAATGTACATAAATTGTTTATTCTGTATTACATTATGTATTTTAACAGTGTTATTCAGTGAAACCATATGATTATTATTAATTAACCAATCATTATTGCCTCATTGTTTTTACATGATGCATTTTACGGCATTTTAAAGGTTGTTGTTCGCTTAGGTCTGTTTTTATTACCATAAAAATATTATCTGAATAACTTACTTCGTAAACACAGAATTATAAACATACCTAAAAGTGACGCGTCACATGTACTTTGTCTGTCTACTGTCTTCACCGTAAAACACTTAAAAAATAAAAATAAAATTATGTATATATGTTCATGTTTACATGTTTATTTACGTATATGTTAATACACATATAAAACGAATTCTTTTTCTTTTTTTGAGAAGCTTGGATGGTGGCCCCCAGGAGCTGGTGCCCTATGCATAATGCGTACTCTGTGTATAGGGAGCTGAGTAACTGCTTGAATGAATCAGTATTTTTGAACAAATCGGTTCTTTGAAAGATTCAATGACTAGTTCATAAATACAACTGCATTTTTTTATTTTAAAAGGAAATGGTGAATAAATGGTGAATACATGGTAACAGTATAACCTGCATTAAGAGTCTGAACTGTAAATACAATATCAAATTTGCAACCATGTGAAACTGTTTTTTGCATAAACAACATTCCATCTAATTCTGTCTCATAAGTCATTGCATCACCGACAGAAATATTTTCAGATTTGTAAGAGAGAAGAAACCTGTAAATCGATTAGATCACAAGTCATTATTTGTAAGTTCAATTAAATTAAATTATGTAATTAAAAAGTTAATGTAAAACTCTTAATCAAGCATATGTGCCTGTGCTCTGTGACCTAGTTTCTCGTTTGTGTCTGATTGTCATTGTGTTTAGGTGTGTCTTGTTATAATCCTCATTTAAGTTCAAGTCTGTTCATTATTTTCTTGTCCGATATTAAGAATGTGATGTGATTTTGAATGTTTCCCTACATGTGCTCCTGCCTGTCCTTCCTGGATTTACCCTTGTGTGAACTTATTAAAGACTATTTGCATTTATCTTTATCTTGTTTGTGCATTTATATCAACGTAGTGTGACAATATGACGCATGCAGTAATTTCTCTCCAATTAGCCGTTCATTATATTCTCTTAGTTTAGTCAGTAAGTTAATTGTATAAGTTCAAAACAAAAATAAATGTCCTGTTTTCAGTGTATAAGAGAGCTTTGTTTTTTTTTTTCCCTTAACAAAAAGACCTGCTTGGAACAATTACATGTACTTACAGTAAAGCAAAACTATAAAATCCAATTAAAAAGTCCTGTCTTTGGTTGCTGTAGTACATACAGCACTGAGTTTAACATTTCCCTCACCTCAATTCTCTGCAGGGTCACTTGAAAATATCATGGTGCATTCACAGTATTCAGTCTGAACTAGCAGTAATCCACTTTAACCGTGTGCTGTCTGGGCTGAATATGCTGTTAGAATTTAAATGTAAGACGCTGACATTTTCATGCTCCACATGGCATCTTTATATGCAAATTAGGTTTATTATAGATATTTGAGGTGTGCTTGTGCTTTTAAATGATTTGCATAAATCCTTTAGTGATTCAGGTGCTAAAGCAACACAGATAGCACATGCACCTACGAAAATAAAGAAAGGCTATCAGTAGACGCTGTACATTCTTAATGAATTTCCCCCGGAGCGTTTTAGCATCTCTGGGATTAAACTGCAACTAAACAAATAGCAGTGTGACATTACTCCCTTTTATTTTCCTCCTTTGAACTGCCTGTCTGTCACCTTACTTGTCTGTCCTCCCACCCTATCTGTCTTTGCCTCTTTACCTCTCTTGTTTTTGTTCTTTTTCTGTTGCCCTTTTTTGACTGCTACCTCCTGACCAGGGCTGTATTATTTTTTGAAAGCATTTACTGTTTCAATTATTTTGCTCTGGCTCACGCACACACTCACACTCACACAAAATCCAGCTCAAGTGGCTTTTATGCTGAAGTGTGAAAAGTCGTTTTGCAGAAGGATGTTGATTTTTACCACCCTCTCTTCTAACTTCTCGCTGCTTCGGGAGTTTTTTTTTTTCTTTTTGCCTTTTGGTTTAAACATTGCTATGCAAATATCTCCTGCACTGCTTGAAACACAGCCAAGCTGGGAATTTTATTTGGGACATAAAGAGGAATGAAAACAATGTTGCCTTGACAGCTAACTGAAATAAAATACGTTTAGACTAAAGTACTACAGTTACCAAAACTAAAAAGACAAAATCACATAAAAAATTTACTAAAACTTAAATTAAAATGACAAAAAAAAACCTACTTTAAAAATATTAATACAATAATTTTTATTGAGAGATGATAAAAGTAGTATTTAAAGACAGTGGAGGAATAAAACGAACAGAAAGAGATTGAAGTTGCTTTTGTACTATATGTTAGGTTTGAGAAAGTGCCCGCTGACTTAAAACCACCACTCCTAAAACTGGTCTGAGATCATCACAGATTTGTGATACATATACTGAGCCCTGTACTTCCTGAGGCAAGAAATAAATCATGGCCTGAGACAACCAGCGATTTTTGATCCCCAGCAGTCTGCGATACCGACACACAATCATTCAAGCACATCATAAATTTCCACAGCAAATTCACAATTGTTGAACATTTCAGGCTCAAGACAAGACAAGCACTTTATACTCATCAGTCTCCCTCTGATCTTTTGAGCTGGGTTCGTTCAAAATATCTTGAAAGACACAGCAAAAAGCCAGTCAAACAAACAAAAAACATAACAAAAAAGAAGGTAAAGTACCAATGTGTAATAGTGGCTACAGTCCTCCACATTTAAATTGCATATTTTAGTAGCAGTTATATGCATGCATGTGCCTGACATTAAACTGAGTCATTAGCATCCATATAAGATTAGACTGTCCAGCAAGCTGATTATGCGTGAATGTGATGCAACCATAGAGCAACATCTGCATGATGAGATGAGTAATCACAGAGGAAATGAACCTCTAGGCAGCTCAGTCCCTCCCTGTTCCTCCTAATGCCTAGCTGCTAATGCTAGCAACACTAGTTCCGCTTTACAAATTCCACCTACTTACAAACTTTCAATAAAGTGCTTTCAAGAAAAAAAAGGATGTGTTTCTATTATGAAAAACAGTTCACAATTGAAGGGTGTTTATTTTATTGTTCATTAGTACACTTTAGCTGAGAACTGTGTGCTTACAAAGATTCCAACAGGTCCTGGTTTCCATACAATGATTTTACTAATTTGCAATTTAGCAGATGTTTTATCAAAAGCGACTTACAACTACCACAGAGACTGTCAGGGTGCAAAGTGCTTGATTAATTGTACTGAATTAAGGATTAATTAATTATTTGTTCTGGAAATGTATACTTTAATTATGCCGAAACAAAATATTCTTATTCAATAACCTTCGTACGGCAAAATATCTTTTTACTTCTTACATTTTCACTAAATGAAGTACACTAACTCATGATATATACATGGAATATTGGTTTGTTTAACAACTGATTATTCCTACAAACTTTTAAAGTCAGGACAATGACTGACTCTGGTCTTCTGGATATTTTGTCTTATGAATTTATGTAGTTATTTATTGATTCATAAATTTATTTACACTCACTTAAGTTTTTTTTTTGAGCCATGACAGGTTCCCAAGGAATTCATGAACTGAAGAATGTATATCTTGAATTCCACGTTAGTTGTTTTGGATAAAAGCATCTGACAAATGCAAAATGTAAATGTAATGTAATGGTGCCAAAACAATTCTCTTGCCAAGAGTTTTTTGGCCTCTCCAGTTTTACCTTAGCATTCACCAATAAACCAGTCTGAAACAATTACAACTGCACAGAACTGGTTCTGCAGACACCTTAGAAACAAAGTGTGAACAAGGTAATCAAACGCAAACACTGGAAATTGAGTCAATATCTACACCATGCATTCTTTATGAGCGCCATGTTTCTTTCAAACAAAAACAAAAAGTTTATCTTCGGCTCAATATTAAATATGGATGTTTTCTGTCAGGGGTGTGCAAATTATGTAAAGAGTAATCACATTCTTCTGCATAATTAAAATCAACTTGGTTCTCCAAGTCTTGGAACCTTTGGAACATTTGAATAATGTAGCAGCAGATGCAAGGCCTTGTTTGGAGTTTGACACTGAATGCACAAGATGTGGATAACTTTTTTTTTGCATTTCAATTAATTTAGTGATCCTAAAATAACAATAATATAAATTTAAGCTGTCCTTTTCGAAGATAAAAGGTGCTACCCTTGCCATTAGATTCTCTGCCAGATGAACTCAACCTTGAAAAATGGTCAGCTGGGACCTTGAGTTCAACTGCACCATAAGTCACAAAATTAAACAACTGAAAGACACTCCCTTGGGCTCTGATGAGCTTCACTGTTGTGGTGGCTCGTCCTTATTCAACAGCTGCCTAATAAAACCAATTACCCTTTTGACTGAGCTTTGGCCTCTTGGGTTCAGTCTGAGAACCTGTGAAATATTCTACTTCTCAGCCTCTGTGTCAAACTTTTCTTGTCTCTTCTTCCTTCCTGTTCACTGGACTGGTCCACTAAGGGAGCAGTCAGTCTCAAGAGAGCATGGCCTTTTCATTTAATTCCCAGGAAGAGCCATCAGAGTCACGCGTGACTCAGTAAAAACATCTTTTCACTACAGAGAATTCACCACATCTATCAGCGTCATCTATCAGAGCTACATGTAGGTTGTTTTGATAGTCCATTGCCAAAGACAAAGAGATCTTAACCTAAATCGTTGGTATAACTGTAAAAAGCGAAATGATCACATTCAGCCATGATTGCCGTCACCAAAGCAAACTGGCCTTTGTTGTTTTGGTCCTGGATCAAGTAAACAATTTGTGTAGGCTGAGTAAGAAACAGCTAAGCCATTTTCCTCTTCAGTCTTCATTTATCATCACTTCTGCTTTTGGTTTTTCGCTCTACCATGGGCACATTTCACTGAAGCAGCATTTATAAAATTAGACATTTTGTCTTCGTTTAGACTCAGATATCCTTGATAGTGTTAGTGCATGTGGACAGACGATACATCACCATGAGGTCCATTTCCCCCCAACATGAATTTTGTCTCAAACTTCAAAACTAAAATATCCTGATGCCTAGATAGATATAGTGAGTAGCAAGTAATGAGCTCTGTCCCAATTTCTTTTTGCATTTACTGAGATTTGTTAAACAATGGTGAATCAAAAGAAACCTTATCTAACAAATGTTGCACAATAGATCAATCATAATTTATAGAGACGCAGAGAGTCTTTCTTAGAAAACTGTTTTTTGTTGTACAGGTGTGTGGAAATTTGGCACTGTCATTTTCTAAACACCTGGAACAACAAAGAACACTAATAAATCTATTAGCTAAAATTTTAAACAGCTAAAAAGTTAGCCAATGGAAAAATTACAATTAGGTACATTTTTATAATTAGTTAGTGCTTTTCTGTTCTAAGTTTTTTGACCCCAAACTTAGTAACTGTAGTGCGAATGGAATTATAATTAGGGGGTTGATAGTCCAAAAAACAACCTGGGCTGCTATATAACGGCAAATGAATTTTTACTGAAGTGACCAGAAAGAGAAAGCAAGAGTAAACAATTGAGGACAACAAAAGCAGGGGATGGACAAACAGTGAGAGAGACCCAGTCTCTAATTGCCTGGAGCATATTGAAGCAGCTAATGCTATTTCTCACAGGGTGCTCAGCTAGAGAAGAGGAAGTGATAAGCTCCCATGGGCCGGTGTTGCAGAGTGTCCCTCTCTAGCCTGAGGAGTACTGAGAGGTAAATTGGCTGTGGGTAATGAGCTCATGGTGCTCTGATTAAGCGGAATGAAGCGTTTGGAACTAGGGAACTCCACTCTGTCCTCAAAAGGAATGCTCTTGATAAGGTGTTATGCGAAGGGAATGTGATTCTGGCGAGCTCTTGTCATTAACACCATCTGCAGTTTAGTCAATCTCAAAGCCATCAGGTTCAGTCGCCACGGAGCATGATTAATTACTGCTCCAGCGTGTCTCCGTCCAAGCTGCAGATAGTCACAGACGACTGCTAACAAATGCTGTAAAGGTATCATTAGAGTAAATAGAAGAAAGGAAAGAATGCACTTGCTCTCATCAAGACAAAACGACTTATGAAGTCTTATGTTTACAAACCCAAGCAATATAAAATTATTATTATTATTTTTGCAGTCTGAACACCAAAAAAATGTCTACATTTATTTTTTTTATAGCCAGAACTGCAATCTAATGTTTACAAACCCAAACCAACTTAAAAATGTAATGTCATTTAATTTAATTGACAGGTGCATCTCAATAAATTAAAATGTTGTGGAAAATTTAATTAATTTCAGTAATTCAACTCAAATTGTGAAACTCGTTTATTAAATAAATTCAGTGCACACAGACTGAAGTAGTTTAAGTCTTTGGTACTTTTAATTGTGATGATTTTGGCTCACATTTAACAAAAACCCACCAATTCAAACTCAACAAATTAGAATACTTCATAAGACCAAAAAAATAGTGAATTGTTGGCCTTCTGAAAAGTATGTTCAATACTCAATACTTGGTAGGGGCTCCTTTTGCTTTAATTACTGCCTCAATTCGGTGTGGCATGGAGGTGATCAGTTTGTGTCACTGCTGAGGATACCCAGATTTATTGGACAGTGGCCTTCAGCTAATTTTTTGGTCTCCTGTTTCTCATTTACCATTGATTCTCTATGGGGTTCAGGTCTGGTGAGTTTGCTGGCCAGTCAAGCACACCAACACCATGGTAATTTAACCAACTTTTGGTGCTTTTAGCAGTGTGGGCAGGTGCCAAATCCTGCTGAAAAATGAAATCAGCATGTTCAAAAAGCTGGTAAGCAGAAGGAAGCATGAAATGCTCAAAAATTTATTGGTAAACGGGTGCAGTGACTTTGGTTTTCAAAAAACACAATGGACTAACACCAGCAGATGACATTGCACCCCAAATCATCACAGACTGTGGAAACTTAACACTGGACTTCAAGCAACTTGGGCTATTAGCTTCTTCACCCTTCCTCCAGACTCTAGCACATTGGTTTTCCAATTCAAATACAAAACTTGCTCTCATCTGAAAATTAGACTTTAGACCACTTATCAACAGTCCAGTTCTCCTTCTCCTTAACCAAGGTAAGACGCCTCTGACATTGTCTGTGGTTCATCAAATTCCTTGACACTTCTGTGTGTGGTGGCTATTGATGCCTTGTCCCCAGCCTCAGTCCATTCCTTGTGAAGTTCACTCAATGTCTTGAATCGATTTTGCTTGACAATCCTCATAAGGCTGCAGTTCTCTCGGTTGGCTGTGCATTTTTTTCTTCCACACTTTTTCTTTCCACTCAACTTTCTGTTAACATGCTTGGATACAGCACTCTGTGAACAGCCAGCTTCTTTGGTAATGAATGTTTGTGGCTTACCCTCCTTGTGAAGGGTGTCAATGATTGTCTTCTGGACAACTGTCAGATCAGCAGTCTTCCCCATGATTGTGTAGCCTAGTGAACCAAACTGAGAGACCATTTTGAAGGCTCAGGAAGCCTTTGCAGGTGTTTTGAGTTGATTAGCTGATTGGCCTGTAACCATATTCTAATTTGTTGAAATTTAAATTAATTTAATTACATTTTTGTGCAGTCCGAACATAAAATAAAAAAAAGAATGTAATGTTACCCAAACCTTCTTTGTTTGTTTTCTGTTCAGACTACAAAGAACTAAAACTGAAACCAATTCCAAATCACAATATATTTCTGTATATTGCAAAGTATATATGCATGTGTAAAATCATGATGTTCTCAGATGAGCACTGTGATGAGATATGCATAAGCAGAGGTAAAATAGACAGTTTCCCCCCCTCTAATTTATAGCTATTTTTTTACTTGCTATATGAGAAAATCTTTGGCATTATGCTGATGTTTACATCATTACAACAGCAAACAATGAATACACACCGGAAACTGACATTGTCTAATTTGCAAAGCACCACTATGGACATTAAAACAGACTTTGAAAACCAAATTGTATATATGTGCAGTGCGAACAAACCTTATGCAACCTAGCTCTACAACAAATCTGATCCAATCCTGAAACTGATTTTATTTCCTTTAGAGAAGACAAAGTAAGTTTTCAGAAATTTTTAGCATAATATTCTGTCGTGATGGACATGAATGCTGCCAGGATGACTGTGAATTTGGAGAATGTACTTATTTTCAGCTTCCATCCAAAGTCACTGTAAGTCAAAAAAAAAGCGCAAAGCACAAAAGTGCTACAGATGACAGTTTCTTCTTTTTTGCACTGTTTTTGCTAGCTTTGATTCTGTAAGGTGAGTTGTGACAGTTGTGAAGCTCTCTTAGTGCACTGCAGTTATCAACTGTCAAACTAGTTGAATATCACTGCAGAAGGATTTGTTTAACACATCTGATTCATAAACCCCCACAAAGGAAAATCCAGTAATTTGACAGAGAAATGTAACTGTATTCCATAATAAAAGAGTCACTCATAAAAGAGAATTCATAAAATACTACTAAAACGTTCACAAACATAACAAGTCAGACTTAGCCTAAAATGCATCACTGAATTTTTCTGAAATGCAAATCATCAGTTGATGGGAATTCTGCTTGGGACCCAGCTGATAAAACTGTTTGTGAATTTTCAAAACAGCATTAACATGCTGTCTTTAAACCAACAGGGACTTTGCTTTCTGTACACCCCCTTCCCCCTTTTTTTTCTTCACACAGACACATCTAGGTCTTTCAGTCTATCTAAGCTATTATTAAACACATCCTGAAAGGCAGTGATCACTTCAAAATGTTCAATGCCTCTTGCTTTCTCTGTCTCTCCATATCCCCTGTGTTTGTAACTGTCTAAAATAATATCACAGAGTAATTTAAGGAGCTGTGCATATGAAAAGAAGAGCTATTACTGTTGTTTAGGCTGTACTGACAAGCAGCACCACTGACGTCAGGTAATATTCAAAAGTAAGAGAAACAGATATCAGATATTAATGGAAGTTTCTAGTCAATTCTGTTTTATTATTTTGGAGTCTGCAATATTCGGACTCCAAAATGTAGGTTAAACCTTAACACACACACACACACACACACACACACACACACACACACACACACACACACACACACACACATATAGATTCCCTCAGACAAAAAACAACAACATTTTTTTCCAACTACAAATAGGAACTTGATTCGTTTTTTATTTGTATCCATTAAATGTCTTCCAGGCACATTCAGTCAAATGTGGGTCACTTAACCTCCCAGGCTATGGATTCAAATGGCCTAATCGATAGCAATTTTAAAGACAACAGAGCTGTCCCCTTTTACTTCATCTAGCTCCAGCGTGAAGGGACAGCAGCAGACAATTTACTGAGTCTCTCACCTGAGCAGGACAACGGGAGGAGGAAAGCCAGGACTAATGGGGTATTCCATGAACTGATGGAACCTAGAGGGACAGCACTGTTGATAAACGAGTCCGTTTGATTCAGCCTTCTTAAAGGAAAAGAGAGCGCTGGCATCTTTACACTGCATCACCTTGATGTTTCAACTTTCAAGATTTGAGACGTTTATTGCCTGTTGATAATGAGTCCTCAGGGAAGCAAGTGTGCTCAAAACTCCTAGTGGTAAAAAAAATGCCGTGGTAGAGATGGAAGGTCAGCAAACTACGTTGAATCAGAATATAGTGCCTTGATAAGTGGACATTTAACTCTCAGGTTCTGCTGAGATTTACTTATTTTCCTGTAATGTTCAACCAATCAGCAAATATATAAAGCAGTGGTCGGTGTGATTTTGAATGGAGCGAGGAAGGGATTTTCAAAAAATCAGACCATCGTTGTTTTCACTCGCTCCTAGTGCTCCACCGACGCTCCATCATGAATACAATTCATGCCAATGACCCGTAATATAACTGCATATTTAGCAAAAATTCACATCTTAAAAATTTTGCTAGCTTGATAGAGAAGGATCACTCAAATCAGGAAGAATGTAATCCTGTGATGACGGCAATGGAGATGAGCGGTAAGTTAGGTCTCAAGGAATTTGTTTGCTCCTTCTATACTGAATATTTGCAGCTGAGAGCCTGATTTAAACAAGTACTACAAGACTTATTCACACACTATGCATGTAAACAAATGTAATCTTAAACAAAAAGAGGGGTGGTGTTGGCGCAGTGGATAAGACACACGTCTTTGGTGTGAGAGACCCGGGTTCGAATCCACTGTGAGACACCAATGTGTCCCTGAGCAAGACACTTAACCCCTAGTTGCTCCAGAGGCGTGCGACCTCTGACATATATAGCAATTGTAAGTCGCTTTGGATAAAAGCGTCAGCTAAATGGATAAATGTAAATGTAAATGTAATCTTACAGTCACGGGCGGCAAGATTTTTGTACGCAGGTGCTGAGGGGGTGCTAGATCATTGACGGGGGCAATTATAGAGCTGGGAAATTATAAATATGATCAAAAGATGTTCTTCTTCTTATTAATAAATAAAAAATACATTCTGTTCATGAAAAATATATAACGGTTTTAATGAAAACAATATAAAGCAGTGCAATGGTTGTCAACATCAGGGGCGTAGCACCAAAGTCTGGGCCCTTAATACTCTCAATGTCAGTGGGCCCCCTACACATGCCATTGTACGATGCGAGTTAGCAAAATGAAAATTCAATTTTGAATGAAATTTTTTTTTTTATTATTTGAATATAAACAAGTATAAATAGCGTTTAAATCTATGATCAAATCAGATTATAGTAATGACTGGTTCTTCCATTCACCACCTGAATTGATGCATTTGGCCTACTTGTGCTCAAATACCTTTAAACCTTAGTCTCCATCGGGTTCGTTTGTGTACTAACATTTTGATCCATGATACTGATGCAAGTTTTAAATTAAAACTTAATTTAAAGGGGGGGGGGGGTGTCCAGAGTGTCTGGCACTGAGTTCATTCTCTCAGTAGGTGTTATCAATATATTTTGAAATGAATAATGACATCAATTGGAGGGCCCAATTAATTCAGATTAGGCTACAAAAAAAAAAAAAAAAAAAAAAAATTGATGGGATTTCAAAGGGCCCTCTCCCTAGACGGGGCCCTGGGTAGTCAGGTCCACTTTTCCCCCCACTACTACGCCCATGGTCAACATTGATAGCAATAAGAAGAAGAAAAAAAAAGAAGAAGAGGAGGAGGAGGAGAAGGAGGAGGAGGAAGAAGAAGTAGTACTTCTTCAGCATAAAATCATCATATTAAAATGATTTCTAATGGACCATAACACAGAAATGACTACTGAAAATGCAGGAGTTTATAAAAAGTAAAATATATTAAGACATATATTAAAACAGTTATTTTAAATTGTGATACTATTAAAAAAATTGTTTTATCATTTTAAAAAGATTCAGCTTTAGTAAGACAATGAGCTTTCTTTCAAAAAAAGAAAGAATTTATATATACATTACATCTACATTTAGCAGACGCTTTTATCCAAAGAGACTTACTAATAAGAACAATGGAAGGAATCAAAATCAACAAAAGAGAAATGATATGCAAGTGCTATAACAAGTCTCAGTTAGCTTAATGCAGTACACATAGCTTTTTTAAAATCATATAATAAATAATAATAATAAAAAAAAAGACAGAATAGGAAAAGAACAGAGAAAGCTAGTGTGAGAGGCCCTTTTTTGCTTTTGCTAAATGTATAATAAATAAAAAATAAAACCGATAGAATACAAAAAGATTAGAGAAGCTAGTGTTAGTTTCTTTTAAAGAAAGAAAAGAAGCTGTTAGTAAGTAAATAAAGTGTTAGTCTAAAAGGGGCATTTTTTTAAAGAATAGAATTAGAATAGGGTGTGCTAGAGTTGGATGGTCAAATAAAGATGGAAGAGATGTGTTTTCAGCTGATTCTTGAAGATGGCTAAGGACTCGGATTGCTCAGATTGAGTTGGGCAGGTCATTCCACCAGGAGGGAACTTTTAATTTAAAAGTCTGTGAAAGTGATTTTGTGCTTTTTTGGGATGGTACAATAATACGCCGTTCCCTTGCAGAACGCAAGCTTCTAGAGGGCACATCTGAAGTAATGAATTTAGGTAAAGTGGTGCAGAGCCAGTGGTGGTTTTGTAGGCAAATATTAATGCCTTGAATTTTATTCAAGCAGCTATTGGTAGCCAGTGCAAATTGATAAAAAGAGGTGTGACGTGCTTTCTTTTTTCGTTTTTCAATTAAAAAAATAATCTTGCCGCCGCGTTCTGAATTAATTGTAAAGGTTTGATAGAACTGGCTGCAAGACCTGCAAAGAGAGCATTTTAATAGTCCAGTCTGGACAGAACAAGAGCTTGAACAAAGAGTTGTGCAGCATGTTCCGAAAGAAAGTGCCTGATCTTCTTAATGTTGAATAAAGAAAATCTGCAGGACCGAACAGTTTTAGCAATGTGGTCTGAGAAAGTCAGTTGATCATCGATCATAACTCGTTAGGAATGCACTTGGCAAAAGAAGATACATAATTTCCTCATTATCTTCAGCTGGGATGTTCCTGTGACAACGCACCGTGGTGTCCGTCAGCAGATGTAGCTGTTTTACTGTCATAAATGGGAGCATCCCAGCTAAAGATAATGAGGAAATGATGTCGCTCCTTTTGCCAAGTTCATTCCTAACGACTACATAATGGCACACATGTGCCCTGCTCACTCCAAAGTACCTAGTCCAAGGGGACAGGGATCATCACTTCCATTTGGAATTTTCCCGTGAACCGTTTGGTATCAATACTCGTACTGGCACATCCCTACTATCTATCTACCAGAGGCCAGACTAGATTGCTGGCTTGACTGAAATTACAGTGATTTGAAGCAAAGCATAACATATATTATCTTCTTAAAATCATAGTATGCTGAATACACCTCCTTTTCTCTAAATACTAGCATGTAATTGCACTAGCATTGCCAACGTTTATGATGAGCTCAGGAAGACAGATGATGACAAAGGACAATACTGTTTTACCTTTCTTTTAATTCAAAAGAAAGAACACAAGATAAAACGACAGATTTGTTTGCTTAAGTGTGCTTTGATTTGATAACACAAAGAGACACATAAAAGGCCAGTCTGGATGGGCAGGGTTGAGTAGGTTAAACCAAGAAACATTTTATCCTCCAAGAGAAACATGAATTACAAGGATTCTCTTCCTTAGTATTGATTTGCTCAAAAGCATACATACCACTAAAAGTATGTCGTTTTTTATCTTAGTGGTCCTCAGCAGTGGCGTGCGGCGTGCCCTACAGAGGAGGGGGTCCTGACCGTACACAGCCTCACTGCATTATGTGCCGGTAATATGCTGGTTCCATCTACCTGCAGTCGCTTTAACAAAGTAAAGACTGAAGATGCTTCCAATTGGCATATACTGTATATGGTGGTGGCATAAATGTATCTGCACAAGAATCATAATATTCACTGAATGTCATGACAGGCCATATAACGATGCTTTAGAAACAGACTTTTCTTCCCCCTTTTTTTTTTGTGATGTAGACTAGCTAAAGCCCACTATATTTACTGTAAGGCTAAAAATGTCCAAATAGCACTATCGATCTCATTAGTGATATTAATTAGTCTTCATTTCAAAAAAATATGTATGCTATCATTATTTGTGGGCGTGGCTCCAGCTTTGAGCTCACACCTTTAACAACACAATTGTTTCCAGCAGAATTATTCTCTGACAACCTAGTAAAGCAAGTAACTAATCTAACTTTCAAGAGAACCTGTCATTTCTAAAATATGCTGGCTTTTTTTTTTGCACAACATACAAATATAATTAAGCGTCTACACAGCGTCTTTGATTCTTCTTTATACATGCAACTGTCCATACTTGGTGATTTGTGCCATCTTTTGTAGCACTACAGGATGCAAAGCAGCTTGTATTAAAGAGCTTATTGCTTTTGTTTGCTTTTCTTTGTTAACTTTGAGGCTTAATACATTTTTTTTTATATAAATTCTGTCGGTGGAGAGTGAAAATCACCAGAGATAATCTGAGCACCTACTGTATTAGTGATAGTATTTTAGGGTGGTCTATGGGTGGGCTTCGGCTATATGATATGTACAGATGGGACTCAATGGGAAATGATTATAGCACTAACTGGACCAATTGAAAGCATTCTTGCTTTTAATAAGCTAACAGCAGGCATGTGGCATCCGGATGCAGTTGGATGACAGAATTGTATGATATGTTTAACATACAGTACATGCTCATGAAAAAGCCAGACATCACGACCCACTTCCTTTAGCCTAAGTCCTGGAGCACTTGTGGTGCACATAAAGCTTCCCACAACCTACTGTGTCAAGATTAAATAAAACAAGGACATCATAAAGTAATGCAGACCACAGACCCCGAGGACATCTTCCTTTAAAAATAGCCAACAAATGAGAATGATTACCGCACGCCAGTCTGTGGTAAGAAGATAGAACAGTTGGAAATGTTCTCTATACAAATATACAACTCTGAAGGTGGATTCCACATCAAATAACCTTACTTCTTTGTTTTCATTTCACCAAATCTTGAATGAAAAAAATCAAACAAACAAACAAACAAAAAAACAAACAAAAAACATTTGTGCTCAGCCAGGTACCAAGAGGTCTAGAATTAGGATTTTGCTTGACTTATTATTTTTTACCAAACAAATTAAAAAACATATAAATATATATTGTATACTTTTCCCAAAAAAGCTAGTTAATGTTATCGCACTGGACTAAAACGTATCTTTTTTTTTCTAACCACCCTTATATGCATCTCTGTAAACAAGTAAATAATACACACATACAGTATGAGTATTATAAATGCATTGTATGTACAAATGTATTTTGAATGTAAATGAACATTCATTGTCATGTTCAATGCACTTAAATGTCATTTGTTGCATAATGTAAATAACCAAAGCAAATATTTTTATGTTTCTTTTATTATTATTATTATTATTATTATAAACATTATTGTTATTATGATTATTGTTAATAATAATAATAATAATAATAAACATTTTTTTAATTAGTAAGATATTAATTCATAATAGAAGCAAACAGAGCCTAGATAGATAGATAGATAGATAGATAGATAGATAGATAGATAGATAGATAGATAGATAGATAGATAGATAGATTTCTTTTACCTCTAGCTCAAGCGTCCAAGCACTAGCATTTTGTACTTGTATGGAAAGTGACAGTTCAGAGAATCATTTTAAGAGCATACAAACTCTTTGATCTGAATTTCAAAAGGGGAAAGGTCTTTTGAAACTAGGCTGCTCGTCCACATGGTGCACTATATTTGGTGAAACAGACATTCCAAGTAACAGGTCTTAAACCAAATGGCAGTGAGTTATTGTTCTCTGGATGCACTGTGTTCTCTCACTTGTCTCACATGTCTATATTGCCATCTGCACATTAACTCCAACATTTATTTCAGGAACAAAGGGTAGACAGGCCAAGAAACATGAGTAACAAAGGGCAAGAAACCAAGAAAGGGAGAGAAAGTGGAAAAAAGAAGAAATGTTAAAATATTGAAGGCTCTCCGAGGCGTTGACACCCTAACCTCTGCAGCTCAAGCTGTGACACTAAGTAAAAACCTCTGCCACTTCTTAAACTTTAACCATGTCAAGCATGTGGCAAGGGGTGTCTTTGATGGCACTGCAGGACACTAAAATATCCCAAACACCAGCTAAGCACATGGTGGATATACTGTACCGTCCTCACAGCCCTGGGCCAAAAGAAAATATATAAAAAAATAAATAAAAAAGCGACAGTTTTTAAAGTCTTGTTAATTGGTCTCTGAGTAATGGTGGAAGAAATGGTCCAACATCTTGCATTTGACTCTCTATTGATTGTGGCAGCAGTAATTAATCAAATCTTGATAAAGTGAGCATAATGAAAAGAGCATAAATACCAACCGCACACTGTATGCAGAAAGTTGAGCGCATTTTCTGCAATTTGAAAAGTTTACTATGGCATATGAAAACAGAAGGCAATGAGGGATAGCTTTACAATCTTTACAATGGCAACCACAGTCAATTTTCACAACTCACAACATTTAAAATGGTTTTATCAAGTTTTTTTCAACAAACTTTTTCAGAAAGATGTTTCATCAGCTGAAAAATGTTTGTTGTTTAACAAGAGAACAATCTATTGAACGCACTATACTTCTATCCCTTGCAGCATATTTTCATTCTTGTGTTGACACTCTTAAAAATAGAGATTATTTTTTGGAATCAGCAGTTCCATGAAGGATCTTTGAAGAGTCTTTAACATCCATAAAACTCTTGCAAAAAAGGTTCTTAAGATTTTTAAAAAAAATAATAATAATTATTAACTATTTAAGAACTGATCACTGAAATGTTCTCTGAAGTATCAGAAATGATTATTCTATGTTATTGCCATAGAAAAAGTTTTTCTGAAAAAGTTAAAAGTAAAAAAAAAAGTCTAAAATACATGTAAAATAAATGAACATTCTGTCATCATTTACTCAACTTCATTTTGTTCTTCACTTACTTTCTTGTGTAGAATACAACCCGAATTCTGGAAAAGTTGGGACGTTTTTAAATTTTAATAAAATGAAAACTAAAGGAATTTCAAATCACATGAGCCAATATTTTATTCACAATAGAACATAGATAACGTAGCAAATGTTTAAACTGAGAAATTTTACACTTTTATCCACTTAATTAGCTCATTTAAAATTTAATGCCTGCTACAGGTCTCAAAAAAGTTGGCACGAGTCTCTCAGAAGTAAAGATGGGCAGAGGCTCTCCAATCTGTGAAAGACTGCGTAAAAAAATTGTGGAAAACTTTAAAAACAATGTTCCTCAACGTCAAATTGCAAAGGCTTTGCAAATCTCATCATCTACAGTGCATAACATCATCAAAAGATTCAGAGAAACTGGAGAAATCTCTGTGCGTAAGGGACAAGGCCGGAGACCTTTATTGGATGCTCGTGGTCTTCGGGCTCTCAGACGACACTGCATCACTCATCGGCATGATTGTGTCAATGACATTACTAAATGGGCCCAGGAATACTTTCAGAAACCACTGTCGGTAAACACAATCCGCCGTGCCATCAGCAGATGCCAACTAAAGCTCTATCATGCAAAAAGGAAGCCATATGTGAACATGGTCCAGAAGCACCGTCGTGTCCTGTGGGCCAAGGCTCATTTAAAATGGACTATTTCAAAGTGGAATAGTGTTTTATGGTCAGACGAGTCCAAATTTGACATTCTTGTTGGAAATCACGGACGCCGTGTCCTCCGGGCTAAAGAGGAGGGAGACCTTCCAGCATGTTATCAGCGTTCAGTTCAAAAGCCAGCATCTCTGATGGTATGGGGGTGCATAAGGGGAAGTCCCCCATTTAAGGGGAAGTCGTGGCCTAATGGTTAGAGAGTCGGACTCCCAATCGAAAGGTTGTGAGTTCGAGTCCCGGGCCAGCAGGAATTGTGGGTGGGGGGAGTGCATGTAAAGTTCTCTCTCCACCTTCAATACCACGACTTAGGTGCCCTTGAGCAAGGCACCGAACCCCCAACTGCTCCCCGGGCGCCGCAGCATAAATGGCTGCCCACTGCTCCGGGTGTGTGCTCACAGTGTGTGTGTGTGTTCACTGCTCTGTGTGTGTGCACTTCGGATGGGTTAAATGCAGAGCACAAATTCTGAGTATGGGTCACCATACTTGGCTGAATGTCACTTCACTTTCACTTTCACTTTCATAAGTGCATACGGTATGGGCAGCTTGCATGTTTTGGAAGGCTCTGTGAATGCTGAAAGGTATATAAAGGTTTTAGAGCAACATATGCTTCCCTCCAAACAACGTCTATTTCAGGGAAGGCCTTGTTTATTTCAGCAGGACAATACAAAACCACATACTGCAGCTATAACAACAGCATGGCTTCGTCGTAGAAGAGTCCGGGTGCTAACCTGGCCTGCCTGCAGTCCAGATCTTTCACCTTTAGAGAACATTTGGCGCATCATTAAACGAAAAATACGTCAAAGACGACCACGAACTCTTCAGCAGCTGGAAATCTATATAAGGCTAGAATGGGACCAAATTCCAACAGCAAAACTCCAGCAACTCATAGCCTCAATGCCCAGACGTCTTCAAACTGTTTTGAAAAGAAAAGGAGATGCTACACCATGGTAAACATGCCCCATCCCAACTATTTTGAGACCTGTGGCAGAAATCAAAATTGAAATGAGCTCATTTTGTGCATAAAATTGTAAACTTTCTCAGTTTAAACATTTGCTATGTTATCTATGTTCTATTGTGAATAAAATATTGGCTCATGTGATTTGAAAGTCTTTTAGTTTTCATTTTATTAAAATTTAAAAAACGTCCCAACTTTTCCGGAATTCGGGTTGTACAAAAGAAGATATTTCGAAAAGCTTTGCGGTGGACATTTTTCAAAACATATTTTTTATTTGTTTCACAAAATAAAGAAACAATACAGGTTTGGAATAACATGAGTGTGAGTAAATTATACCAGATTTTTATTTAATTTTATTTTATTGTGTGTCAACTATCCCTTTAAATCTTAAACATTTCATAGAACACTTCTCAAGTCCCTATTCGGGCCAAGGTAATGTTCCTCTTCTATTCTTTTTTTTCTGTCATGTAAAGTTATCCTGTAAAACAAAGCACCCGGCACGTAATACACGCCGTATTGAGTTTTTAATTTGACTAAACCAGATTTGGGGCAACACAACTAATATGGCCTCATCCATCTTTATCACACAACACTGCAGCCTCGGACTTAACAGCTGTGAACGTAATGACTCTGTTGATAATATTGTTGGTCTCCGTGATTCACGAAAAGCTCTTCAGAAAATTAATTGCTTCAACAGAAACACCTCCCATCAAGTATAATAATGGTGTTAAAGATTTATATTGACTGTTGCATAGTAAAAGATTTACGTGGAGTAAGAAAAACACAAACAGGCAGAAAGAACCACTCACACGCCTCTAGGCCCTTTCATCAGACTGCCATTGCTCGGTCTATCTGTCTGTCTCTCCATGAAATAATTGTCTCTCACTTTCTCCCTCTGGCCAGAACACCGTGTCTATGTCTGACAGAAGAGAAAGATAAGTTATGACAGGCTCAAATGACGTCCTTTTGCCTTTGACCTGTAAGACCGATGCCACTTTGCTCTGCAGTCACTGCAAATTCTAATTCAGTCTTTTACTCATCTCTCATGATTTTGTTGTTGTTGTCATCTAAAGTTTTGTGTAATAACACATTTTGTTAAAAAAAGTTTGTTTTTACGCACACACACACAAAAAAATTGAGCTTTTCACACTTTGGTCCTGGGACCCCCAGTGGGTTGCTAGAGGGTGTCAGAGGGTCTACAGATATACAGTACAGACCAAAAGTTTGGACACACCTTCTCATTCAAAGAGTTTTCTTTATTTTCATGACTATGAAAATTGTAGATTCACACTGAAGGCATCAAAACTATGAATTAACACATGTGGAATTATATATGGAATTATATACATAACAAAAAAGTGTGAAACAACTGAAAATATGTCATATTCTAGGTTCTTCAAAGTAGCCACCTTTTGCTTTGATTACTGCTTTGCACACTCTTGGCATTCTCTTTATGAGCTTCAAGAAGTATTCACCTGAAATGGTCTTCCAACAGTCTTGAAGGAGTTCCCCGAGAGATGCTTAGCACTTGTTGGTCCTTTTGCCTTCTGTCTGCGGTCCAGCTCACCCCTAAACCATCTCGATTGGGTTCAGGTCCGGTGACTGTGGAGGCCAGGTCATCTGGCGCAGCACCCCATCACTCTCCTTCTTGGTCAAATAGCCCTTGATGCCTTCAGTGTGACTCTACAATTTTCATAGTCATGAAAATAAAGAAAACTATTTGAATGAGAAGGTGTGTCCAAACTTTTGGTCTGTACTGTAGGTTCAGAGAAAAATACAGTAAAAATATAAATATTGCTACTACTACTTCTACGACTAGTACTACTACTACTAAATATAATCAAATCATATAATAATAATAATAATAATAATACTGAGATTATTCAGCTATACATTTAACAACATGAAATGTGTGTAGAAAAATAAAACAGCAAACTCGATTACAAAAGGATACAACAAATTACAAAATATATAGCTAGATTAATATTTTAGAAACAGGGATTATTAACCATCAGGAAGGAAATAATCGTATCTGGGGGTCAATGAAATCAAAACTTTTGCAAATGCCTGCATTAAAAACTGATAATCTGTAACCTTAATGAAATATGGTTCTCGAAGAATTTACCAAGTTAAGAACCCCATACAGTGAAAAATGGTTCTTGACTTAATGTGGTACTAAGTTATAGATAAAGATAGTTTTGACAAATGTATCCCATGAAGCCATGGGCAAAGTGATTCTGCTTTAATTTATAATAATAATTTATAATAATAAAAATGCAGAGAGATGTATTGGTTGTTAAATTTGTAATAGTTCTTTCCCCCTTTCTTCTGTCATTTCCTGGAATTATGATTAGACCAAAAGACTGAAATATATGGTAAAGCAGAAGCGCTGTAGAGAGTTCAAAATAGTTCAAATGAGTCAGGGAGGAAAATGTCAAGATAAAAAATGGAATAACCTAAGGTGCAATATTCTCTCTCTCTCTGTCATATACACACTCATTGTCTCTTGCTTTTCAGCCACTTTTCCAATCACACACACACACACACACACACACACACACACACAAAGAAGCAGCAGCGGTTGAAATAATCTAAGATAGTTTCACAAACTCACACACTCGGTACACCCCTGAGTAGAGCTGAAGAGATCAAACTGGACTTCAGTGGGTTTCATTTCTCTTGTACTCACTCTATCCCCTCGTTTCTCCACTCTCTGTCTGACTCATCCAACCCTGCCCTCATTACAAGTCTCTGCAGCACTGCTTTTAGAAGAAAGCAAAGCAATTGCTCCCTGACAAACACTCCGCCATCTTGTCTCCACCACAACAGGAAAAGAGAGGGAATGTGTTTATGGTGAAATACATCAGTCACAGAGTGACCCAGTCATTAGAGCTACTTACGAAAGGGAACAAACATCCTGCTTCGTCATGCTAAGGCTAATAAGTATGGTAAATCACATCACTGTAGAGGATGTTCTTTGCATTTCAATGTCAATATGTCATGCTGCTTTGAAGAGGCACTTGCATCAAGAGTTGTTCTGAAATAAATTCAGACTTTATCTAGTCTTGCTTAGCCAGACCCTTTACTAACCAGCGTAAGGTATGGGCCGGGTTTCCCAAAAGCTTCGTAAGCCTAAGAAGTTCATAAAAACTATCGTATGACTGATCTTAATATTAGGGTCTGTTTCCCAAAAGCATCATAACTTAAGTAGCCCTTGAAAATCATTGTAGATCTACGGGTGCTCTGGAGTAATCGTTAAGCCCTAAGTGCATCGTAAGAAGACATATTTACGCAGTCACCTACAGAACAATCGACAGATTACACCTTTAACTTGATTCAAGCGCAATGTGATTATATTATAAGAATCTGATTGTGCTTTATTGTACACTTTATGACTTGTTTTCTTGTTTTTGTTTTATTAATGTATAAATTAAATAATTAAAAAGGGCAGAAATATAGAAATACACATTTAAATTAAATGACTGAAAAAAAGAAGAATAAAATATTAAAATAAGTAGGAAATGTTTCAAAGACTGGGGAAAAAATATGTCAATGACTTGCTAAAGTGAATAAAAACCAGCTATGTATTTAATCCAAAATAACGTCTCTCTCACTTTCTCTCTCTCTCTCTCTCTCTCTCTCTCTCTCTCTCTCTCTCTCTATACTGTGTATAAATTAATTAATTAATTAAAATAATTGTATGCATTTAGCAGACAGTTTTATCCAAAGCGACTTACAGTGCATTCAGGCTACCATTTTTTACCTAAAATAATATATAAATATATAAAGTATATAAAGTTTATTATATATTATAATGTAAAGTATAATATTATAGACTATAATATTGTATTGTATTATAGTTATTATATCCAAGCTGGAACGCAGCATTAGTTTAACATCAATAAACAATCATGTACTACAATTAAGAGCCATTCTATAAGGTGATATTTCAGCACTTGACAAATGGATAGCGACTCCTAAGTAGCACTTAAAGCACAGCTACGCGACATTGCTTTACGTGCATTGTTGGGAAAAGCACGTGAAACAATAACGAACGATCGCAAAATTACTCGTAGAAAACGGTCTTAAGCTCTAAGATCAATCGTTATCGGGAAACTCAGCCCTGATCCACAGCGCGGCTTATTCTGGCCAAGAAACACCCACTTAATAAGGGTGAATGATATCACATAATGCTGTGGGGTAGTCTTTGGGAACAGAAAAAAAGAAGAAGAATATTAAATTCTTTCTGTCTTAAAAAGTAACAAATGCTGATTATTTCACTGACATCATTTAAAATACAAAACAATCAAAATAAAATAATAATATACAGTTATGCTTGATGATGTTGACATCTAACTTACCTCTTAATCAATTCCTCAAATATTAAATTATATAAATATTAATTTATATTATAATTATATAAATATTAATTCATTTATATTAAATAAATAAATAATTAAATAAATGAATGAATAAATAAATAAATAAATCTAAGTTTGGGTTCAGTACTAATTTTGAAATAACTTTCTTATGATTGAGAAAGATACATTTATTGATTAAATATACAGTAAAAACAGTAATGTTGTGAATTTCAAAAATGTTCCATTTTAATTTATTAAATATAATTTATTCCTGTGATAGAAGTTTTCAGCAGCAATTACTTCAGTCTTCAGTGTCACATGATCCTTCAGAAGTGATTAATTAATTATTAATTGTTGCTTAATATTCTTTTTGTAAACTGTGATACATTTTTTTCCCTCTGGATACTTTGATAAATAATTCCATTTGGATAAATTTAAAGCATCCTTGCAGTATATAAAAAAAAAATGGCTGTGATAAAATGGCAATAATGCAGTAATCAGTGCTTGAAATTATTTGATTTTTTTTCTTTCTTTCCCTTTTTTTCTGAAGCCTGAGTATGATGCAGTTTTCTGCATAATTCCCTTCATCTACAGTCAAATAATCATGAATGTTCTCTGAGGCTTCATTGCTGAAATCCGCTCATTAAAGGATACACACAGCTGACAATCCAATAAAATGATTTTTCAAGCACTGCTGCTCATTGACCATGTTGCTCACGGAGCCCACAGATGGCCTGTCATTTTAAATGCATCAATTATGATGTGATTTCCCATAACATTGGCTAATCCAGTTCCAAAAGTACCTTTAAATAAGTCCTGCAGATGTTGAAAATGCAGATGGAAGCAGGTGTTTACTTGCTTTTCGTTCAGTATCTCTGCTGTTAAAAAGCAGACAGTTTCTTTTAGCAAAATGTTAAGATATGGAGAGAGCTGTTTTAAGTTCATCAATGGTTTCTCCTCCACGTAATCTCTCCATTCAAATGGCAAGACTTCATTTCTATGACTGTAACAAATAACCACCGGGGGCTGCTTGAGAGGTAAGATAAATAAAATCCAAAATTGCTTTGTCACTGATTTCTATCACTTCGCACTGTCCGCCGTTCCTATCCCTGCAATCTGTGGATAGATCAGGGGAGAAACTTCAGGTACGTTATCCAGACATGAATCATAAACTTTCACATTAATATACTTTTGTATTCCATTCAGAGCCCGTAAGGACTCTTTGCTATGGCTTTTTCTCTCTAGCCTGTGAGCGACCGTGGCGGCTTTTAATGAAGACATTCACACTGCAGGAATAATGGTGTGATTTAGGCCCTATGTTCAAAAAATCCTGGCCTCTTTAGTGCATGTTTAAGCTTCCTACAGCCTCATAAGCTTTAGAACGACTGAGAAAGAACAGATTGAATTAAAGAATGGGATTCAGAGAAAGCCTGATACACAAAAGCTCCATGCTGAAGGTTAAAAAGCATTAAAAACATTATGGCAGAACAAAGCATAATTTTTCTTTCCTTAAATAATAGATTTTCTAAATGCTGAAACAACAGCAAATGCTTGTTCATGAGGCTATTTAGTCAGGTCATTACTTGATTGCTGCCTAAGGTCCAAAAGCAAAACCAGGGGAGCATGAAATTTGAACGTTTTATCTTACTGAAGCGTACAACACAAATGCCTCCGGTTTAACAGATCAAAAGCGCTGGTATAGAATCTACATTTGATTCCGGAGGTGATGCATAACACAAATCTAAATCGTTAATACTATTAGTATTAGAGATTAGAAGTAGATTAGTGTGCTTCAGAATTCAAAACCATTAGAAAAAAGGATAATTTCTAGGCTCTGCAACCATGTCACAGAGTCTTTGCACTGCGACAAACCGAATATCAGTACTACACTGGAGATGAAAAGCCAAGATTTAAATTGCCTTTCTATTCAGGCAAAGTCATACTTGCAGCAAATGTCTGTGAATTATTATAATTTTAAATTATAATTGAGCCGTGCATTGAAAATCGATCAAAATGTTAAATTACCACATTCACATAGAGATGCATGGGTGCATTTCAACAAGGGATCTGGCCTTGAATATTTTCTCTAAAAGGACGGCTCACTTTCTAATGTAATGGCACCAGAGAGAGAGGAATAACTATAAGTAAATCGTGCTGGTGCTTTTCCGGTAACTGGAATGAAAATTGAATGTAATGTAATCATTATTCGTCTATGTACTGTGTACTGCAAGTGCTTTTACTGTACACCGAAATATATATATATTTTTTCTTGAATTACTTGCAAGGCCAGCCTCTTTCACATCTTTAGTACTTCCAAATAACCTTTGGCACAAGAATCAAATCATTTTACGTTTTGAGGACCAAGGTTTTGTAACTGTATTAAAATTGGATGAATTCATGTATAGAGACAAAGTAGCTTTACTTTTTCATGTTTTTACCTCTTACCTCTTACCTTTCATTAGATATATATTTATAAGTTTATAACAAAATTTATCTGTCATATATCATATGTGTCTTTGCTAAATTCTCACTTATCTCAGGTGGAGAAGTTGTTTTTGGTTTTGGGATTGTGCATCTCACTAGACGGCTGTGGTGTTAGCAACACACAGTAGATAGCTGATATTCAGATACATGCAATTCTGCTTAAAAAAAAAGACAATTCAAAGTACTAATAAAATCTATCTGCATGAATATGGTCTGTTTTTCTCTTCAACCATTATGTTCCTCAGATGTTTCAGATACCGACTGCAGAGGGTGGTATGCATGTTGACAGTGATGTACGTACACACACACACACCCTTGAGGTATCGGAAATGGCTGCATCTTCATCTTTCCATCTGAGTTCCAAGTGGAGACTCTGTGATCTGTGGTCAATCTGTAGTGACAGATGCTTCTCACTATGCTCACACATATGCAAACGTATATATATATATATATATATATATATATATATATATATATATATACAGTACACACACACATAAAGACACAGACATAAGTACGCAGTATCCACATTGCTCTCCTCAAGGGTACACTCGCTGCAGTGCTTTAATTGGAGAAATAGACGCCACTGAAAGCAAGTGTTTACACAACCGATAATGCAATGCTAATGCTGCAGGCAAAACCCTGACTGCCATCTGAGAGAGCGCCAAGTCACACACAAAACCATTTGAGTACTTTAATGTGGTGAGACTTTGCTTACAAGCTTTTAAAATACATCATTTCAATGAGCTTTTCATTTGGCTTTTTTTTCTCTTTAATCAAGTGTCAAACTCTTGTTAAATTCAGGTTTATATTCTCTAAGGTGAGTTTAAAGGAGTACACTCAAACAATAACCCATATGACTTTCTTTGTTATGCGGAACACATGCACAAAAAAGCTATTCTGAGAAACCTCTTTTCACTTATACACTTGAAAGTCAAAATTTTTGAATTCTTAAGTGGTTATATTGTTTCAGATCTTCAGCTGACCATCATTGGAAGTTTTCTTCTCCTTCTGTCTCTACGGGCAGAATATTCATATGCAGACTTTTGAACATCACAATGCAATTGCGGAGCTGGAGCACGTAGCTACCGCCAACTCCACTGCTGCCCCCCAGGGCCCCGGAACTTTTTAATCTAATTAAAACAAGCTGAGAGACGAGTTGAAAGATAAGGTCGCCACGGGGAAATGGAGGAAGCGTTTTGCCAATGTGGGCTTTTCCTCAGCCTCCATGACAGTAACAAGTTATCAGGCTTTGAGCATGTGGTGGTAGCTTAGGGACCAAGCCACCAACCGACTGACAACTTTGGAGTGCGGATGGGACTCACTGTCAGTGGTTGAGACACTGTGACTGACGGGGTAATTAATCACAGAGTTTGGACAGAGCAAAGCAAAAGAAGGCAACTTTCCATCTTTCAGCAGTAAGGACAGCCAGCATATTAAAAAGTCATTTTGGCACTATGCAGCCATGCTTAATTTAGAAGTCAACACTTAAGGCCCGTTCACACCAAGGACGATAACAACAAAGATAACAATAAAGATATAGTTCTAAAAATAGTTCTCAATATTAAAGAATAGCAGAGTCCACACCACAACTATAACAACAAAGACAAAGAGAAACGATATTGTTGGAATCACTTTCAAAATGATTTTTCTCCAGTTTAAAAATGATAAAAAACTGATGGCCAATTAGAATCCATCATGCTGTAACATGTGCGCTTATAATAAACAGATTATATCGTTTGCTAGTGTGGACGCTAATATCGTTATCTTTATAGTTAACTTCATAGTTATCGTTCTTGGTGTGAACAGGGCTTTACACTTATTATCAGTTTCCATTATACACAGGGGTGCCTTAAGATATCCAGAGGCCCATGGGCTACAGTATTACAGGAGGGCCCCCTTCCATAGACTTTTTTATTATTATTTTATATAATCTTTTTACGAAAAACATTTAGAAACATTTTTTGTTAGTTAAATATAAGTTTATGTTTTTAAACCCTCTGGAGTTGATCCCCGCGTATATGCATTATGAGGCATTTTCTTCTGATAACCCTGAAAAGAACTTAAATTACACTTTAAGTTTTGATCGTACAGATAACAGCAATACATCAATCTAATCTGTAAATGAGGCTTTGTCACCGTTCAAGTAGCAAGTCATTGGTTTTCCTATTAGCTTATTTCATTTCCATTTACCAAGAACTGTTGGAGAAAACAGGACCCATATATTCCATCCCTCCAACTGGGACAGCTTGACTCCACTGGTTCTCAGTGAGGTCATGTCCCTTACTTAAAACCATATAAAGAAACCATTTCCCTCTGAGCAGTCCAGGATGACAGATCTAGTGAACTTGAGGAACCCTTGTTGCTTACTGTGGATATAGGCAAGGCTTAATCATTAACTGTGCTCTACCGTATGCAGGTAAAAGCATAGTTGTATTCTGAGTCAAAGTATACATTGTAAAAGGTCTTTAAATAAACAAATAAATATAAATCATACATACTGTGTATACTTTATAAACATTTATATATATATATAAAAAAAACACTACTTAAAAAAATAGTTCATAGTTCAAATTGTTTGGTGCATCACAAGACATTAATTTATGAACTGGACTTGTGTGGATTTTGTGTTTGGACTTATTCTGATGGCACCCATACACTGCATACAGAGGATCCATTCAATAAAGTAAATATTAGCAAATTTTCTTATTTTGGTTGAATTATTTCTTTAAAGTCCCTTTCACACTGCACGTTGGTCCTGGAAAATTCCCAGAACATTGCCAGATTGCCTTCTGTGTGAACACAAACACTCCCAGGATTGATTCCGGGATCAATCCTGGGTTGGGGACCTAGTAACATTGCTGGGTTCAGTCCCTGAACGAGCTCTGTGTAAACAAAAGCCAGAACCAATGCCGTAAAGGGTGTTTGGTAGTGATGACACACGTTATCGTGCGACTCCTTTACCAGGTGTTTTGAAGGCAGATCAACGTTCGTGACGAAAAAATATGTGTAAACTGTAATAAAGCAGAAATCAGGTAGTTCCTCACTATCTGAAGCTGAGATAATTCGCCAGTTAAAGTGAAAGTTAACATACCTAGCGTTTTCGACCCGCACATTACACATCACATCCTAATGTCACGTGTCATTACGGGACCTTAACGGGTTGTGTGTGAACGCACGCACAGATTACGTGAAATCACTGGCAGTGTGAATGAACCAAAATCTAACGATCCAGGAACAACTGCTGGGACACATTACCCATGTATTATCTGGAATCTCAGTGTGAACGGGGTTTAGGACATCTGAACATCCCACAAATGAGATCTCATAAATATCATAACAGTTTATCCTACACAGCAATGAGATTATATAGAGACCACATGGAGAGTAGTAAAGTCATTTCTCATAAAATTCTTCCAAGACTTAATTATCTTATCTATGCCATCTACAGCTCTTTAATCTTACTGGATGTCAACAATTGTTTTGGTTGTGTCTCTTTATATTTCTCCTTAGGAATTTTATCAGAAACGTGGGACAAAATTAACTGTGAAATCCATTCATTCTCAAAGAGAAACCTCAGAGCAATAAACAAATCCTTTGGGAAACCAAGCTCTATCAGCGAACAAAAGTTCTGGATTTTTTATGTGGATCAGAGTGGGTTGCTGTTCTCATTGTTTTTCAAACACATATGTGTGTTGACACTCGGATACGGTTCGCACTCTTCATTTCCATATGCTCATGGCTGGATGGAAATGACATCTAGTCACAAATATCTCTGAGGCATGAGACATCACAGACAATTTCGTGACAATGAGAACTCTATGAAAAGAGGCAATAGTATGTTGCAAGAAGGAGAGCTTTATGACCTCGTGCTGTTTTGTTTCGAAAGAGGACGTCAGGAGGCACATCGGTCTATAAAGCTGCCGCCACAGGTCCTCATTAAAGTTTCCTGTGTGGTGGATACACCCAGTGGGCTTTCATATTTCCTTTTTTTCTGTTTACGGAGCTGTATAGCTGCTGACAAAGATAAAATCATCTAACTGAAGTCTTATTATATTATGCATATATAGCCACCTACTGTATGCATGCATGTATATATGGGCTTCAAAGAAAAACTTTGTGAAAAATATTTTGGAGCATGCAATGAAAACACTTTAAATGAAGATTAACATTTTTTACCAGACACCATTTTATATTCTTAAGATTTCGGAAGCATCAGAGCACACATGTTCAAAAACTAACCAAGCATAGTAGCTGCTGATTTAAAAAAAACTTATTTAACTTATTTAAAAAGTATGTGGAGCAGCTAGTATTATATTTATTTAGTTGTTTATTTAACAGGGCCAATGCAGAATAACATTTCTGATTCTCTACATATACGCTTCTAGCCAATGGCTAATTTGCAGCCTCAGTCCCTGGTAAGATTTATTAAGCTGAAAACTAGGTTATAAAGGGTCAATGATCAAGGATTAAGTAATCAATGGCCTCATTCAAGTCAGTATTTGGGATGTACATCTACAGTATATTGTTGTATTTGGGACTCTGTCATGTCTGTTTGTTACTCATATAATTATTATTATTATTATTATTATTATTTTCAGAACGGTATATATGATTTATAATTTTTATTAATTTTAAATTGTGAAATTATGTATTTGTTTGGTTATTTATATTTCTTTATTTTAAAAACACAAAAATTGACATCTTTGTGTTGCTGGCTTTAAATTTAAAAAATTTACTTTGTTCTTTTCCTGGGTTAAAAGACCAGTCAAAATTTCACATGATTTCTTATTTTTAATAAGTTTTTTAATAGAGATATTTTATTTTATTTTATTTTATTTCAAAACTATAATGAAGACAAAGTGGGAAAAAATAATTTGACCAAAAAAACAAAACAAAACAAAAAAGTTAACAAAAAAACTAACAAAAAAAATGAAATTCTTAACCTGGTAACTACATTAACTAAGATACTAGGTTAACTAGGTTTATTATATAACTAGGTATTTAAGGATCAAGTGTTTAATCATTGACTACATTCACCCAGTGTGAATGTATTTACTAACAGACATGACTCACAAATGCCCTTTTCTTGCTCACCATAAATCTGTAAACACCCGTAACCATAGCGACAGATAACAATTCTAAACATCAAGTCTTTGTATTGCTTATTTACAGATGTCTATTTCGGGCATTTCCCGCTGCCTTCATCCTTTCAGACATGCATTCCCCCCTGTCTGCTTCACCCAAACATTTTACAGGAGTTATGTCTCAATCCCTAACAACACAATACCCCTATTTCCTGGATTTTTTTTCATAACCTGAGAGACTGACAGCTCTAACATTAGTATTAGTACTAACAGTATAGTTCTGTCCAGTGTCACTTTATGTCCCTTTAAAAATACATCTATACAATTAAAAAGAGCATATGGTTATCTGTGCGCATGCTTTTGTGCATAGCCTGTCACTTCTGAAATAAGTGGTGCTCATAACAGAGGAGTCATAACCAATTCTCCTCCACTTGCCTGTCGGGCAGAGAAATTGCTGATGCTCTAGATTTCCAAGGTAAAGAGAAAATTAAGTGTGGACCGCCGGTGTGTCCTGCTCCATACAAATCTAAGCTGAAGATAAAGTAGTGCTTTGTTCATGTCAGATTTAGCTCCTTGTGTGAGGTAAAGCTATTTATGGTTTATCAGTGCCATGAAGGTTTCAACCTTTGGGATGTTTTTACTTGTCAGAGTGATGGGATTTATACACAGCCTGTCTCAAGGTTACACATTTGTCTGAAGGCTTCACATCACAATACATTAAAGTTACCGGCAGCTTTATTGTAGACACCGTAATTATAGCTTAGGCCATCATGGGCAAAAGTTCAGCGACAGTGAATGTCACATGCTACAAAAAAATATTTTTTTGGAATAAAGAGATAGAAAAACAAACAGAAGTAAAGCAAAAACATTTATAGAAGTAAACAGTTGATCTATAATCTCAAATTTTTGGGAGAACAAATGTTGACCCTGCAGGCACTTTCAAGCAGTGAAGTATTGATTTAGGAAGTTTTCAGTGGATAAGAGCCAGACAAATGCATAATGCAGCATGCACTTTTGGTGATGACTATAAATCTGCTTGGATAGAGAGAGCCAGCGGTCAGATATGTTGTTCCACACAATTACGTCAAACAAGTACACACTAAATTCTCCACAAAGCATGAGGCAAATGGCCATTTAAAAGGAAATCTTTTTGTAGTTGCGAGACCTTTTTTCTTTTCTTGGTTTAAAAGGCACATCAAAACAAGATTACTGTAAATTGTGTATGTTTTACAAAAAAAATGTTTTCTACTTCAAATTTTACATTTTTGTTACTTATTGTTTCTTTTTAATTGTTTGTGAAATTTCATAAGCAGTTTCTGAGTGAAAATTGTTTCCACACCATTTTTTTTTCATTGTGGATGTGCATGCATGGAAAGAGACTCTTCATCTTCTTCAAGCTTCTTCTAGACACTGCGTTGGCTAATTAATTAACCAACACGCTGTCAGATACTGTGTGCAATGGTTTCGTGCCACTCAGACAAAGCAGCATCAAAATGCATTCATGTGAGATCCAGTGGCATCAAGGCATAAGGACAAAACCACAGCCATTTAGGCAATAAATACTTCAGTGGTACATTCATGAATTCCTCCAAGACAAAACATAAATAAGTCTGACTAAGCTCTAACATTACCCTTTAAACTCATTTACTATGTCACAGACATTCTTTTTCAGAGTACTCTGCATGCAACTGCTAGAAGTCCGGGTGTACTTCTGTGATGAGTTTGTTAGTGGTGCGGATGTCTGCCACACTTTTTAGCTGCAGCTGGCGGGGCATCCGCCCCTGCTGCATTCGATTATTGTAGGCGATTTAAACAGTGACCATATCTAAACTGACAAATGGGCAATTCTCTCTCTTCTCAATCACAAATACCCAGCGTGCTCTAGTTTCTTCTTTCTTATTTACAGCCTATTTTTTCAAATGACACATTTGTTTCTGTTTACACCAAGGACTGAGGGCCATCAGCTGTGAAGCATTGTTCAGATGGGCTTCACACCCGAGTGAGTTGCGGCAGGCGGATACGGCACAATATTCACGTTCATCTTTGTGGGTCAGATCTGGCATTCACCAGTTTGCCTTTTATCATGCTGGGTTAGCACTACAAAGATGGGGGTGGGAAGACACACCTTTACAAACAAGAGACTTGTATGGTCATATTCTCTCTTTATCTACAGGGTTTCCCAATATGGACCACGTCTAAGTTCTAAAAATGTTGTGTTATGAGCAGCGAACAGAAAATAAATAAATAAAAGAAATAGTTTGTTCACTTTTTGTATGCATATATTTTTTTCTGAATATTGCCAAACACATTTTAAAAACGTTTTTATTGATTATAAATATAAAACAACTAAAAACAATACAATATGTTTTATTAAATAAATAAAATGAACATACCTAAATTTATATATTTAAAAAATAAAAATAAATAAATAAACACATTCTGTACCACATACCGTACTGCATTTTTCAAATTAAAACGCACACAAAATCTCTTAATACTCTCTTAATGTGTGTTTAGAACTTATGTAATTATGCCATCTTTGTATTAAAAGACAAAATCATCTTTAAATTAAAATATGAAACCCATGACCTCATGAAAGACCTCTGAACTCTTCTTCAACCTCCTCTCCAGAATTACAGGAAGTTCAGTTCCCTGCAAGCCTCTCAACTACACTATCCCGACTGCTTGAGGTCAAACCCAGGCCTCCCATGGTGCCGAGTAGGTGTGATTTTCTGACCTTAGCATGTGTGCGCTTAACATTAGCATAGTCTCCCTTGAATTCAGGGGTGGTTCTAGGGTCAGTGAATATTCTGGGTTTAGCCTAGACCTTTGTGAATACATATAGGCACATATTTTCATAACATTTAGAAAAATCTTACTCTGATGTGCACTGTGTACTGATAACAGTTTGATCCAATTAACTTTAAAAGTCAGCATTCATTCAGTGAAACATCATGTGCTTACTTCATCTAGATCAGGGGTGTCAAAATCAATTTCTGGAGGGCCAGAGTCTGGCAAAGTTTCGTTCAAATCCTGCTCTAAAACACATACCATGTCGTTTTAAAATAAGCCTGAAGGACTTGATTAGTTGGATCAGATGTGTTTAATTAGGGTTGAATCTAAACTTTGCAGGGCTTCGACCATACAGGAATTGAGTTTGACTCCCCTGATCTAGATGGTAGAACTCTTTAGTTATAAAGTCAGCAAAAAAGTTTCATTTCTTCACTGTTGTAAGCCGAACAAAACAGTGTGACAACAACCAACCAACCGGCTCAGTTTTTACTAAACAAACAAACAAACAAACAAACAAACAAACAAACAAACAAATATGTATAATGTCTGAATAAAGTGATCATTAACGTTGAATTTTTATAAATAAAAAAATCTTATATTAATATTTATTTTAGTGTTGTCAATCGATTTAATCGACATTTTTTTCTGAGACTAATCACGATTAATCACAATTAATCACACCTAAAATTAAAGTTTTTAAAAATACTTTTACATTGCAATAATGTCATATTCAATCTTTAAATTAATGTAGAAACAACAAAAAGACAGTATATTTTTAATATTTGTATAATGGCATTTTTTTTTTTTTATGAGTGAAGGCCAGTATCATTTTCTCCTATCTTTTAACCATTGATTAGCCATTAAAGATTACAAAGCTATCAATTTCAACATGTATTAGACTACATGAAATAACTTCTAATTCAACTTCAAATCTACTAAAAATATTTGGGACTTGAAAGCCCAGCCCTGCTTCCTCTTATGGCTTATTCTCTGGATCAGTGAGTAAAATATGACCTCAAAGTTTGCCTCTCCATTCTACAATCTCCAGCATTTCTTCACACACTGTAAAATTCTATGAAACATATATTTATTTGCCTTTGCATCCCCCTTCTGTTCAGTAAGCCAGCATCTCAGAGTCACACCCAGTGATCCTGCCTATTTTGCAGGGACCTAAAGCTGGTCTCATGGTGGGATGCGCATGCTACAGAGTATCACATCATGTTTGAAGTGGCTGACTGTGTGCTAAAAGGGTGAGACTGAAAGAAACTGAGAGATTCTCTCCCGCTGTGACTCAAGCTGCCACAAGAGAGCTTTGGATCTGCATTTTCCCATGCAAAGAGGTATAAGCCACCTGTGCAACTACTTAGCTTCCTATTGTCTGCACAACTGGAGAAAGAAAGAGAGATTTTGTGGATCTAAGTGTGCATTAGCCTTCAGACCAGATAACTTGACTTGTAAGCCCTCATACACATGCATGCGGTCAGCTCACAATTACATGCCATTTCCATGCAGTTCACGTGTGTCTCTGTGTGTGGTGTCTTACACATTCCAGTGCTTCTTATTCACACCTATTCACCAGTGTGTTAAAGTGCCATGCATTCACGCATGTCATAATTTATTTATTTATTTATTCACTCGTTTGTTCATTCATTCATTCATTTAAAATACTTCAGCCATGGCAGTAAGGCATGATGGACATTTAAAAATATGTTTGATATAAAAGATTCCCCTTTGCGCTTCGTTAAAGAAACATTTAACCCATTAATGGCCTTATTAATAACATGATATGATATAATATTTTATGCAATGATAAAATAAAATATTATTGGAGTATAATTAATAAGGAATTACAATTAAGTCTTTGTAATTATTTGTGAAATTTACGAGCAGAAGTAAATCAAAGTAAATCCATGTTTCAGTGTAATATAAATGTTTAATTATTTAGTAATTCCACTTTTAAAATATGACATCATATGGATTTAGAACATAAATAAGTATTTTTTTTTATAATGTTTGTGTGTGTTTGTACGTGTGTGTGTGTATGTGTGTTTGTACTGATGTATTCATAGAAATGCAACAAAACTAACACTAAAAAAATAAAACATCATCCAACTCTTATGTCCTGTAAATAGTTTTGGACACAATCAACTTTAACAGCATGTTTGTCTGCGCTGATAATGCATTACACAAGCACAGTATAAAAATGACCTAGTTACTTCCAACACAATGCTGTCTCTTCTTCCTACACACACAGCACAGACACTCACACACACACATGAACCACTGCATCAATAAATCATAAACAAGAAATAAATTAAACATTAATTCCAAGATTGTGGGGAGCCGCTCACAGTTGGCCAACAGGAGCCTCTCTTGCTCTAGCTTCTATCTGGCACAGCTTAATTAGGATCCTCATATTTCCAGTGAACAAACAAAAGAAGGGGAAAAGAAGCATAAGAAAAGCAGCAGGAGAACAGGACACTCTAAGTAGGTTACAGCTCCCCTCTTGGGTCAAACTACCACAGATTACAGTCCTAATAGCAAAGCAGTGAGGGGGGAAATGAAAGGAGGACAAAAATATTTTATCAGCCCCTGCTAACTCCTCTGAAAACTAAAATCCTGTAACCCTAAAGGCAAAAATACATCATAAACTGAACACTGTAGAGTGAATTCACTAAATGTGGAAAAACGTTGCACATAAATCCATTGTCATTGTTTTCACTGCAAACATGCCAAATTTATGTTTAAATTAGCAACCTCATACTGTAGATGCTAAAATAATGCTGTGCAAATATGGAGCAAATAATGAGCACAAAATAAAAAAAAAGTGCTTTTTCTTTTTTTTTATTACTTAAAATGAGATGTTTATGCATTTTTATTGATCAGACATAAGTTAATGATCAAATGATTTAGTGTTATTGTTAGCACTGATTTACATAATTCCTTAAGCAAACCATGCATCTAAAACAATAAAGAAAGCACACTGCAGATCTTTAGTATTCATCCTTAGTAAATTCTAATATCTGGTCTGACTGGAGTAGCTTGTTCTTTAAATGTCATCTCCAGTCTAATACTTCAAGAAATCTCATTCAAAAACCATGCAAATTAAACAGCAAAAGTTTTTAAAGAATAATGTGGTACCCAGCAAAGTTTAATAAGGCTTTGTTGCAACGTTTCATTAATCTAATCTGCATCAGATACTAGTTTTCACGCACTGCATGCAGTACCAGCAATTCTCTCACGGCCTTTTAAATGGCTCTGGATATTGATCCATGAGAGAAATCCATTGTTACTATAAGTGCAAATTTGCTTTTTCTTTCAAAACGCACACAAGATATACAAGATCAGCAATCACTTAAAAAACAACATTTAACATTTGACTAAACTTTGAATTTTATTTATGATTTATTATCAGTCTATAGATAAATGTTCCACCCACCACCACCAAAAAGTACAAAATAAACTGATTCATTTTTAAAAATAGCACCTGGCTGCTGGTTAACACCACTGTTCATTTGAAACAACAGTTGCTGTGGCTGTAGAAACATAATCAAAATGCAATTAGTAAATACATTTTCATGGCTCAGTAATAACTGATATCTCACATCACACCACAAATGGAGCAAAATGCCAAATCCAATGTCAAGCATTTCAGACTGGACAAATAATTAGAGCAAACCTAGTCTGTTTAGACATGTGTCCTCCTTTAATATCAATTAACCATGGACAACAACATGTTAAACAAAACAAGTGGCCGTCGCACACCAATACAGCTCACATTTCTTTTAATTAAAAGTGTGCAAGATTGTGGCTGACATTTTGGCTGTCCCCTGTGAGTGAGTCTTTGGCTGAACAAGACTCATCTGGTCTAATTAAATTGCAACAGAAGCCTCACACTGACTGGGTTGTTGACTGGTGCTGAGACATATGGTTGACACGCTGCGGTTTTACAACAACAGTTGTACTCCTCCTTACTCCTCCTTACATCCACAGAGGTCTTGAATCTATTCCAAAAATTGTCACTCCGTTTTCACCCCCGCATATGCACTAACAACTTAATAATAGACCTTGCATGTCCATTCAAATGAAATCTTCCTGTTCCCTGTGGCAGACTCATAAGGAAAAAAGTTGTTATAGCAACTTTTATTCAGCACCATCAAAAACATCTGCTGATATTCGTTATCAAAGTCTTTGCAAACTTTGGAATATCATAATGAACCAAAACAGAAGAAAACAGAGCAAATGATCTATCTATCCATCCATCCATCCATCAAGTAATTAATATAATGTTAAACATTCAATATTCAAGCCTGTATAGGGGATGTGTATAAGCAGATGCATGAGCTTGTCGAGTGAATATTACACAGATATCACTGGAAGGTTTGTATTTCAGTCGGATATGTCAAAAGCAAGTAAGTAAAACAATGCACAAGTTACTAAAGAGAGAGAGAGAGTCCAAAAGTGCACACTTCTGTTGCATGACCTTGGCTGCTGTTCGCCCCATTAGTGAATGCATTTGGGTTAAAACTAAATTGTAAATATAAAAAACAAAAATAATAGGGGCATTAACTACAAACAACATTTATTTAAAACATCAAGCATACACAACTTTATTTAAAACAGAAGTGAAACTAGCAGAAATGCACTAGGATTTAAGTGTCTTTCTCATTCTGCACCAATACATACATGTGCGCGCTGCACGTTTAGCTTGCTTTAAAGGCCAAAGTATACTTCGGTTTTTACTCGTACACGAGTGTGACGCAATTTACATCACCAAATCAGTACGCGTGCACTGGTATAATATATAATGAATCGTTCCCTGCATTATTTTAGGAAAATGTTTAAAGTTACAGTATTGAGCTGCTTCAATGAACAGTGAAAGTAACTAAAGCTTATACAATACATTTGAACAGGTATAATTGAGTGTGGAAACAACTGAAGGTAATGTCTATTTGCTAAATGAAGCCAACTAACATGATTCATATTATTATTATTGTATTTGAAGAACCTAGAATATGACATATTTTCAGTTGTTTCACACTTTTTTGTTATGTATATAATTCCATATATAATTCCACATGTGTTAATTCATAGTTTTGATGCCTTCAGTGTGAATCTACAATTTTCACAGTCATGAAAATAAAGAAAACTCTTTGAATGAGAAGGTGTGTCCAAACTTTTGGTCTGTACTGTATATATATATATATATATATATATATATATAAGTTTACACATTCTTCACAACCTTTTGCAAAACAGTTACAACATATCTCATTGAAAGACGAAGACTACAAACTTTATTGGATTAACTGTGTTGAATATAAGGAAAAATTCTATTCACAGCTGATAGAAAGTACTTGCATAATAATGATTCTCTAATGCACCGGTGTGAAACTTGTTTGCACAATTCTTCAATCAGCAATCAGTACTCATTCCTCTACAAAGGATTTCACCTCTGTCCTGTTATTTGTAAGTATGGACCAAAGAGGCCAAAGGCATGGGAGGAGAGTAAAAGACCATGGCAGAGGAAGTTTGCATACATGGTGGACGAGCTGCTGTATATTCTTACTATAAAAGAAGAAATTACAGCTCAAGTTTTTAATGAAATTCAGACAACAATTATTGACCATGTCATCAATCAAAGTTTGTCCTTTAGAGAGACTGCACAAAGAGTCCATTCTGAGTAGGAGCACTTGTGGTATCTATTGCCAGGAATTTTTCAAAATGACAATGGGTAAGTCACAATGTTACTGTATACAACTGTATATTTCAGCTTTGCTGTGTTGCCCTGTTGGCATAGCAAACTGTGTCCACAGTAATGCAGAGGTTTCATCAGTCCCAGTTGTGTGTAATAATGTCATTTTAATATGCTTTGTTCAGATTTGCTATTGTAATGCATTGGTTTACCATACAGTTATGTGCAACAGGAATAATTAGCTGTATGAATTTGCTTTTCTTTTTTTTTTTTTTTTTTTTTTTTAAATACCTCTGTAAAGCGAGGAGATGTGGGAGGAACATTTGTGGGCAGAGGTCCACTGTTGCTGTGCCAGGTCAGAGGGGCTCCAATTATCACCATATGTGCTGCCATCTCCAGCAATCACCAGAGTCCTTTGCCACATACCACATACTAACTATCAGTTCAATATAGAATGCCTCAACACATTTTTTGATGCACTAAATGATAGAATGGTTTCACCTAAAGAGAGAGGGCTGTTGATGGATTTGCCATGCAAAGAGGTATTTCCATTGGTGCTTTGCAACACTGGAAGGGAAAACATCCAATTTGAAAATCTGAGTTCTGAAGTTCTCAGATTTATTAATCAATTTAAAGTGTGAAACAGGATTTTTTTTTTAATTTATTTTTTTATATTCCCACCCATAAGTTTTTTTTTATAAACTGAGTTTGAACAGTGTTGTGGGCTACTCTAACTAGGCTTTCATATTGAAAGCTGTGTTTTGTATTTTGTTGTCAATTGTGTAATGATTGATTGAAAGAATAAATTAATTTGACCACAAGTTGTGGTGTTTGATGGAAGTATTTGCTTATGTTGCATGTGTTTAATGTTTTGTGAGCCATTGAGCTTCAGTTTTAGCCTGTGTGTTAACAGTTTTGAAAACGTGATGTCTGAGTGGACAAATATGTGCAATTGAGAAAAACTGTAATTCAGTTAAAGTAAGATATAATCATCATTATGCCAGCCATTCAATCAATAAATACATTATATACATAATTACATACAAACTTATTGGCGGTCTTTCATTCTCTTCATGTCGGTGCTTCCTTGCCAGAACATGACTCATTTTACCTGTAATACTGGCTTAGTACTGCTTACATTTATGGATTTGCTTGTGCAACAGATCTTGCCTGTGAGCTGTGCTTGACACAATTATACCACCTCATTTTCAATAATTATGGCTTCCATGCTTGTGAATTACCAGTGAATTATTAAGGAAGATTTAGGATGACATATTGAGGTCTTCTACTGCTACATGTACCATGCAAATTTTACTCAGCTGATGTCATCAGGAATCTGCTTTTGTCTTTTTCCCGTTACAAATGAGATCACAAGAGGGGTCTGTCTTTAACTAGATGAGTTAAAAATCTTACAGACACATGTTGAGGATTTCATCATTTCACTCCAAACCACATCAATGTTTTGACAGGCATTTCAAAAATTGCCCAGCCTGGGAGAATGGTAAGCAGATTGTCAAATAAACCAATTCTTTAAGAATTTGCAAAAACATATTCCCGCTTTTGCCGCTTTCAATTTGTTGAAAAATGTTTTATGCAAAATCTGTTCAGAAAAGAATATGCCTTAACGTCACTATTTAAATAAACCATCCTGTCTGTCTCAATGTTAGCCTAAATGTTTAGATGTGCAGGCACATCATTAGTCAAAGTAAAACCTCATGTGTATGCATTCCTCATTGCACGCATGCTAAGTGCTTAAAAAAAAAAAAAAAAAAACAGTTTTTACTGTTGAATAACAAGGAAAGTCAATTTGCCCTCGCGAAACAAAATCGGATCTTTGATCTCTTCCCATACTAGAGCAGTAATTTTGTATGCAGAGGTGAAGAGGCCATTTTTGCATTGCATTGAGGTCATGTGATGTTTAGCATGAGCTCTTCTTTGATCTTCAAGATGAAGACAAGAGTCAACAATGTAAAACTAAGTGTGATATACGCCAAAGAAAATATTGATTTGAATTCTAAGTCGCACCACTGCCAAAGGGAACAATGCATATTTGAGGCTCATTATTTCCTGTTCAAAGCATGAAACTTTGCTCCGATCAGGCACACGTTGTTTTATCTCAGTGTATTTAATTACCATTTGTAACTGGCTCCATCTCCTTCTGCTCTCTGAATTAGACAGTAACTAAGGCTGAAATGTGTTAACTGTGACAAATAGCAATGGTATTTAGAGTTGCATCTCTGTTGTTTGTTTATGCTAATGATATGAAGGTGGACAGAAAATATACTCACTCAGGCATATATATATATTCCCTCTCTGAATCAGCAGCTTTATGACCTAGAGTATAAAATATCCTGTAGTAAACAAGACTCATGCTGTAGAAACAAAGTCACTTATAATTCATTCTTAAATGTTAATATTAGATGTAATACATGCAATGTCTGGTTATGACACAGCTAAATCCTAACATTGATGGTTTTTCCTCAATTTCTGTACTAGATTTTTCAGTTCCACTTCATATTGTTCCTAATACCTGTGTACTTGCATGGTAACAAAATGGGTATGTAGTATGTAACCACAGTGTAAGTACACATTGATACATGGTATCTACAGCTGTAATATTTCTTTAACACACACACACACACACACACACACACACACACACACTTATATGTATATGTATGAAGAGGAAAAGAAGGAAAAAGAGAAAGAAAGAAATTAAAAAAGATAAAGGAACTTGGTCAACTTTCTTTCAGAAGTGCCTATGATGCAACCGACTGTAACTCCAGCAGCTAGATAAGACTGTAGATTGTGAATAGGATAGTGCTGCTTTTATCAGTGCAGTGAATATGACACACAGTAACAAATATTCCATACAAAACTCAATATGTCCCTAAACAGACACATTAAATATTGCATCAGAAAAATCAGGCTAAATGCACACCACTGTAAGAAACAGGGCCACAAATCTGTGGGATGTGCAGGCAAGAAGAAGAGGTTAACTGCAAGGCGAAGAATAGTAGAAGTAGAACTGAGAGAGCGAGATAAATACATTTTTAATAGATTTTACATGTGTATGATCGCATGTGTATATACTGCATATATGTGTGATTTACTTATTACCCCAGACAAATCACAACCACTACACACTGATTTGTATACGTTCTGCTGTCCGACCTCTACTGTAACACCGTTGATATGTTCATTCCTGACCACTGCCAGTGTCCTTGCATGATCCCACTGATTACAACACAAAAATTAAAGCAACAAAAAGGAGAACTTTATTATGAATGTAAGTCATCAAATCACAGAGCAAGGTCACATAGACATGGAACCAAACAATGTGAATCACAGCAATGCACTTTTACCCTGCAGGCCAGTGCTGAACAGTTTTGAGCAATAAGTGACAGTGAACAATAACCAGAAAGCGCTTAAAGCATGGGGGATTCATAGTGACATAAACAAAAACAAAACAAAAAGTGGTGTAAAACAGCATGCTGTCTACAGCTGACCACATTTTCAACCCTTGTTTTCTTAAATCCAAAGAGATTAACAATACACTTTAGAAGTTCATTCAGCGTTCAGGAATCTTATGAGACTATTGCTGATTTTCAAGGAAGAATCAAAACCAAGGACACAGGAGCCACAGGAGACCACTTAAGAAAAAAAGTTCTCCAGAGTGCTGTTGCCCTGATTTCAAACCAAATCCAGGAAATGCTCAACTGCTATACACAAACTTGTCATGTTGCATCATTTTCATGACAACCATGTACTGTAACTCACTCTGAAGACTTCTAGTAAAAATTCATCATAATCAAGACCATCTTTTGACCATCTTCTCAGCCTTAATGTTACATCAATCCCTTCAAGTTATCATGCAAATATCTACATGGTGTTCTGCCACAGGCATTTGATAGTATTTCCATTTTTACAACCAAATTTACAAGAAAGAAATCTACAGTTAAAATATGTATGCAAACCTTTCAAAAACATGCTGCTAAAGTCCAATACTGAGATGCGACAGCTAAACATGAGATCTTCACACAACAATCTATCTAACAAAAGACATATTTTCTAACTTTGTTAGAGCTATGTATGGAGTCTCAACATCTGCATGTTCTGTGATGTTTATACACCATTAGCCTTGATTGTTTTTATAATTTCTAGATTAAAAAAAGATAAAGAAAAATTGCTTTGGATTTCAGGCATTCAGAACAATTTTCAGCAAGCCTTTTCCAATTTTCCGTGAATAAATAGGAATTGATGCAGCAAATTTGAATATATGAAGGGATATTTGAACATATAACAGTTTACACATCTAATCTAATATATTTAATTATGTTTAATAAATTAACTGTTGTGGAACACTTCATTTCTCAGAATGGGTTGAATTGCTTTGAATTGCAATTCAATAAATTCCTCTTCCTGTCTCTCCAATTCAGCTTTCTATGAGGTGTGGTCAATTCAATTCAGAGTCAAAGTTATGAACTGAAAAGGAGCTGATTCTTCAGTTCTGAATTTTGCACAGCCCTGGCTGTATGACAATCAATAACTTTGTTCCTACAATCCGTCCATTATTGTTGCACCTTGCCGAACCCATTACCGAGACCTAATGCATCTTGAGGGACTCGAGCCCTCCTACAGATGGCAAGCACTTTGATGCATGATTCCTTACTTCCACTGTACCAGGATTATTACGCCGCTGCTCAATCAACCCCCTGCTTTCCACGACTTTTGGAGGCATTTGGGAAAATAAATCTATATCAACAGTATGTCATACAGTAATGAGTATGCATACGTCGGTATATTTATGCATGTGTGTGAAGGGGTTAGACAGTGAATATACATCTTTGAACAGCCGTCTGCAGAGACCTTAAAAGCTCACTGAAATGGAAATGTGGTTAAATATAGATTGATTAGTTTGTTTGCTGTTGAAGATTGATGTTTTCAGAATACATTTTGCATATTTATCCCATTTATCTGAACTAAACAATATGGCATGCCACCATAAAATATCAGGAAATAACAGGCAGGTGCTCACCACATGGAGAAGAGATCTTCCCCTTGGCCATGTTTTTGTTCAACTAAAGAGCCTTCTCGTTAGGGTTTGTTTCTTGAATCTGCAAGAAAGCACAAAATAAATGAATTAAATAAAGATGAAATGGAGGGAGGAAGAAAAAAACAAGGTGTAATTAGGAAGCAGACAAAACAAACACACAATCAATAGTCTGGAGAAGCTCTGAACACAACAGAACACCCTTATAGATGTGAAAACTGACACAGTATGTTATTACTGTGAATGCTGTCTGCAAGCTCTGTGTTTCACGGCTTTACCCATAATCTCTAGGGCTTGGGTTTCATATGTGCTTCCAGCTAAATCTGGGCCAAGCCACAATGAAACTTTTGCACAATCAATATCATGTAATATGTACAAAGCCCGATACGAAAAAAAAGAGGCTTTACATTTTTTTGCTTCCTCTATCCTCTTATGCACTACACAGGATGCTGTTCTATGACACAGGACATTGCTATTGTTATTTAAAACCCAGAAATCTCACAGCAAGGATTCTGAATATCTCTATCCCAGTCCACTCGTGCTTCTTCTTGTGGAAATCATTTCATTCTGACAGTATTTCTCTCTTTCTTTTACCATCTGAAAAGACACTAATGAGTCTCTCCATACAGGCCTGGCAGTAGACAGAGGCAAGGTGATTATGCAAACACCAGGTCCTGAATTGCTAATGAAAGCTGGGGAATATGTAGAAGACAACTGTGTAGTAAAGGGGAAAAAAAAAAAAACGGTAGAAAGTTTGTTTCTGGACTCTCTTGTAAAATCAGTCCTGACATTCAGTGCTATTAGTAGCCCATTAAGCAGTTCAAGGACAATAGCTGTCCTCCTGTTTGATCATTTATCGTCCGGATCTCGTTGTTATGCTCACTGCCTAAGATCAAGATGACCGTAGAATACCAATGGCCTCACTGAATGTGGACAAACTAGGTCAAATAATTCTTCTTGGCTCTATTTGCACTCTGCAAAATATTGTTTCATAAGGCTGTGTTATTTATCTTCCACGTAAAGTATTGGCGCAATAACCTTGCTTTGTTCAAACATAATGAAGCAAGTTTTGGTGCCATATGAAAGCATAACATTTCAAAAGCACAAGCTGAAAAGACCCTTGATATTGATTCATGCTTGTGGGTGTTACAATCCACACTGAAAAAGTAGGACAACTCAACCTGTGCAAGGTGAAATGACAGAGTGTACCTTCCCTCTCCTATACCCCTAAACATACCGGCTGTATCTGTTAAGTGAAAGGACCACAGGAGGAGGACAGCAAATAAAATTAATCTCAGTCCCTTCCTTAATCATCAGCGGTAGTTTCACCAAAGACACCGCATGGATAACACATGGGGCAATCAGTTGGTCATTGTTTTCTCAGACAGTGTGGTATAAAATTGCTTCCTGTTTAAAGAAGAGAATGACATATTTTACACGTAAGATGCCTGCTTAGAGTGTCCAAATTTAGTTCCATTAGTTATCCAAAAAGTATTCTTAGGCAGCTTTCTGGATTATGATTTTCTTCTCAAACTGCTTAACTAATAACTAAAGCCTTTGTCTCCAATAGGTCCAGTTTTTCTTTTCATCTTATGAAAATTATGTTGAAAAGGATTCAGAAAGGTAGATTCTCTGAATGAACTTACTGTAAAGACTCCATTTTTCACTTTAACTTTTTTCCTCAAGAAAAACCTTATTTTGTGTTTACAGAGGAAAATTATAGAAATGACATGCAAGTACACGAATAATTCTAATATCTGAGTAAACCATTCCTTGAATCTACATCATATTCCTTAAAAGCAACAACAACAACAACAACAACAACAACAACAAAACTTCTATTCAGCATGGGTGCCTTTAATAGCTTTTAATTAATGGTACAAAATATTTCTGTTTCAAATTAATGCTGTTTGTTTTGAACTCTCTTTCCAGTTCTCACAGAGTCCTAAAATAAAATGTATCACCGCCTCTACAAAAATATTCAGCAGCTCAACAATTTTCAAAATTGTTCAAACTAAATGTTGCTTTTCACAGCAAATCAGCTTATTAGAATGATTTCTGAAAGACCATGACATTGAAGATTAGATTAATGGCCGCTGAAAATTCTGCATTTCCATCACATGATAATTATTTACAGTACAGACCAAAAGTCTGGAAACATTACTATTTTTTATGTTTTTGAAAGAAGTTTCTTCTGCTCATTAAGCATGCATTTATTTGATCAAAAATACAGAAAAAAATGTAATATTGTGATATATTATTACATTTTAAAATAATTGTTTTTAAATTTATTATACTTTAAATTATCATTTATTTCTGTGATGCAAAGCTGAATTTTTAGGATCATTATCACATGATCCTTTAGAAATCATTCTAATATGATGATTCATTATCAAAGTTGGAAACAGTTCTGCTGCTTAATATTTTTTCAGAACATGTGATACCTTTTTAGGATACTTTGATGAATATATATATATATATATATATATATATATATATATATATATATATATATATATAAATATAAAATAAGCTATGTTTTTAAAATATACATATTTTGTAATAACAATATACACTACTGGTCAGTAATTTGGGGTCAGTAATTTTTTTTTTCTTTCTTTTTTTTAAAATAAAATCAATACTTTTATTCAGCAAGGATGTGTTAAATTGATAAAAAGTGATAGTAAAGAAAATATATTATTAGAATGTATATTATTAGAATTTTTTATTTTTTTTTAATAAATGCAGTTCTTTTTAACCTCTTATTCATCAAATATATTAGACAGCAGAACTGTTTCCAACACTCATAATAAATCAGAATATTAGAATGATTTCTAAATGATCATGTGATAGACTGGATGTTACATGTGACACTGAAGGCTGGAGTAATGATGCTGAAAATTCAGCTTTGCATCACAGGAATACATTTTTGTTGAAGTATATTCAAATAGAAAACTATTATTTTAAGTTGTAGTAATATTTCACAATATTACTGTTTTTTCTGTATTTTTGATCAAATAAATGCAGGCTTGATGAGTAGAAGAAACTTCTTTCAAAAACATTAAAAATAGTAATGTTTCCAAACTTTTGGTCTGTACTGTATATTAGTAAACAGATCAGTAATTAAAATAGAAACAATTTCATATTTTATAAAATAAAATAAAAATTCCCCCTGCATTTTTAAATGCAGGCTTGGTGAACATGAAAGACTAACCAACTCCAAACTTTTCAAACATATACAATAGAGCACTTAACAGAGAAAAGAACAAAATGCCCTAATGCTGGTATTTATTAAACACTGGTATGTTCTCTCAATGACCAGCGGCCATGGTGATATCTATCTCATTCAATTATTCTGCCCACATGGACATCTTGCTAAATCCCTTTCAATCTCATGTGCTTGATTAGTCTTCAGTTCATGCTTGATTTGCCCTTTACTATGCATCAACTTGGGGCCTGTTGTAATGGATAACAACACACCAATTAATCCCATCATTGTGGCAATTAAGTAGATTGAGTGCTCTGATACCAGCGGGGATTCCAGTGGGTGCCGTGGGGTTGGCAGGGATGGGAGCAGTGGATTGATGCTCCCATGAGCCTCCAGGACACTAACACAGATGAATGCATCTGCAGCACATTCAAACAAAGAGTTAAGTGCCATAAAGAGTGAGCATTAGTTTAATATTTCATAAACTGTGCTCTAATATAATGTGACATTTTAAAAAGGGAGCTTCTCCCCTCCTGAGTTAAACCAGACTCCATTAGTGTGGCTTCTTAGCATAGGTCAAGTTTGATCCTTGTGGGGATAGAGTGTGTGGTAGACTGTTTTGAGGTAGCTTGTGTTTAGGCAGTGGGGATATTGCACAGCCGGAGTGAAGACTTAGTGTCATGGTGCTCCTAACGGGGTGTGGATTACAGAGATCTCAACTAACTTCCCTAGCGTGGTTAAGCTCTTGCATGACAGTGGAAAAAGCTCTTGCTTTCGCATCTGCCTTTATTTCTCCATTCATAATTGCTACTTTCAATCTCCAGTGTGCTATTTAAATGGCACTGTCGAAATGCTTTTTTTAACCATGTAAAATAAATAAACAAATTAATGTAAATTAATTAATACATACAACAAGCACAGTTAAAATCAAGATGATTGTACATGTCACTAAAACAACAAGTACTAACAAAACGAATTAATTATAGTATTATAGAGATGTGTTGTGTGCTGTTTCCAAATAAATTCAAGTAAGGGCTTCCTATTTTCCTTTTTTTTTTATCTGTATCAATGGTCTTTCTGTGTGTTCTGCTTCATTTTGTGTTTCCTATTCATTGCCTTCTCTCTCTCTCTCTGTTTTGTTCAGTGTCCTTTTCTCTCCCTACATCTCCTCTTTGTCTCTGCTCTTTTGCCATGCTCATGTTGGGTAAATGAGAAGTGGCAACACACACAGACACATGTACAGTGTCTGTTCTCATTTGCTCAAAGAGAACTGCCTCCTCCCTCGGTCCCAGAGACACTGTGCAGTGCAATCCAAGGAAGAAGAAGAAGAAGAAGAAGAAGAAAAAAAGAGATGAATGCACTTAGAGCACTCATCAAATTAGTTCAAGTGCAAATAAACAAAGAATACAATGCTTTACCACTGACAGAGAATGGGATTGAAAAGAAGAGAGCTATACTGAGAAATAATTGTTCAATAATTGTAAAGGTTTTTCACATTGATCTCATTAATACATAATATGTTTGGGTATTAAGTTTTGGATTTTTAATAAATTAATATGTTTTTTTATTTTTTTATTAATATTTTAATTCAACAAGGGTGCATTGATTTGGTTAAAAATGACAAGTAAAAAAAAAACCTGGGATTTTTAACTGGGATTTATAAATCACCTGAACGCCTAATAAATTTCCATTGATGTTTGGTATATTAGGATAGGATAATATTTGGCTGAGATACAACAATTTGAAAATCTGGAGTAAAAAAAAACAAAAACAATTCTAAATATTGAGAAAATTGCCTTTAAAGTTGTCCAAATTAAGTCCTTAGCCATGCATATCACTGAACAAAAATAAAGTTTTGATATATTTACGTTAGGGTATTTACAAAATATCTTAAATGGAACATGATCTTTACTTAATATCCTAATGATTTTTTGCATAAAAGAAAAATCAGTAGTTTTGACCCATACAATGTATTGTTGGCAATTGCTACAAATATACCCATGCTACTTAAAACAGGTTTTGGGTTCTAGGGTCACATATTTCAAATACTGTTCATTTGAACTTTATACTCAGCAAAGTATCTTGAAAATTGTATCACAGTTTACATAAAAAATATGAAGCAGTATTGTTTTATTTTCAAAACATAAAATAAGAAATATTTCTCACCAAATCAGCATATTAGAATTATTTGTGAAGTATCATGTGAGATCTTTGCAGGAATAAATTACAATTTAATATAAATTCAAAAAGAAATGTTTATTTTAAATTGCAATAATATATGAATGTTTTAATGTGATGTATTGTTTGACCCAAACATATATATATAAGCTCTTTAAAATAATAAAGCTCTTTTATTCTTCATATAGCTCATATCATCCAAACCATTGTTTGAGATGTGTAGACTGTTTCTGTAGTGCAGCATGTTAGAGATATCATTACATGAACATAATGAGCTTGTTATAAGGAAGAGTTTAACCCATGGGCAGAGGAACAATTCAGTTAATCTCTTTGCTTTGGGCTAATTAGGGTAAAATCCCTATACAGACGCATACCAGCATTGTGACCTCTGCCTCCATCCTCTCATTTAACATCTATAAATGAGCATGAAGACAATTTGCAAATTGTCTGCCAAGGCTTTTTGCTCTGTTTGCAGACCTGAAGACTGAGCTGAAACAACTATAATATAAAAACACATGCAACACCACTTAATGGCTGCGCTTTTTCAATAGATTCAATAAGATGACATAATGAAGTACATCAGTGGCCTTCAGGCTTATGTCCATTATGACAGTTTGATTTATTCACATAATACAGCATTAGGAAGCAATTGAACAAAAATGTTGACAAAGTACTCTTAATTGAGATTGATTTTAAGAACATGCTATTAATGGGAAAATCTTAGATACCTGTATGTAGTGCATGCTGGTTTCATCTGCCTGTTAAAAAACCTCTCTGTTATTGATCTTGTGGTAATTGATTTAAGTTATCCTAAACTGGCTTTTAAGGTATGTTTTTCACATCAGTGCTAGAGTTCCTTTAACTGTTTGTTAGATCCAACATTGATTTAAAAAATCTTAAAGGTTGAAATGCACCCACACAGTAAGATCAGGGCAGCGTTTTTGATATGTAAAATTTAGAATATGTGTAAGGCTTACTCAGATAAATAAAACTGGCTCCATTTTTCTAAATAACAATACATTGAACATAGAAATTGACTGGATTTCGTCTGTCCAATCAAGTCACACCTTCCAGATCATTATCTTAATACTTAAAAGGAAAAAAAAAAAGGAATGAAATCAAATAAACTAAAATTTGTTTTGTAAAACAAAACAATACAATAAAATAAGCATAAACCTTGTTATATGTATAGAGGGTTATGGTTAAAACAAGACATATGCAGTGATTTTAGTTAATTTCATGTTGTTTTAAGAATCTTTAGAAATTCTTACTTGGAAAAAGGACAAAAAATATCTTGTACAGAATATAGTTTGTGAGAGGAGGTGATTATAGATTTCTCACAAGTCAGTAGACTAACCCCAATTGATAAAATTCACTCTAGAGTACCGATCTACTCCTGTGGCACCATTTGATTCTTAGTCACCCTCATTTGAATGAGTGTAATATTCTGACTTGAACCACCACAACAGCAGCTTGGCAAAATTGCTTTCCTCTTCCCATTTCTCTCTCTCCATCACTTGTAAGACCGAGGCAGCCGTGATATATGGTCACCAGCAAATTGAGATTCATCAGGCAGCCTGTCTTGCTCACTTGCATCTATATTCAATTCTGAAGCATCTGTTATGGCTGAGGCAGTCCAGGACATGCTGGTATTGTGAGGGTGAAATTGTGCTTGGATAAATAAACTTACAGGCCTAATAAAACCCAGTGAAAATATATATCACAGCCTCAATAACAGTGAAAATCTTGAAATCAGTTTCTTGAAAAACTATAACTGCATGCTGGCAGAAGGCTGCAAGTAAGTCACAATTCACTTAGTACTTTAATCATAAACACGAGAATACAAACAAAGTATTTTTAGACAAGTTGCAAATCATGTAGTGTATTATTCTAAGAGTCATATCTGCTATATAGTCAACATTCATGCTAGTGTTTCTGTTCAAATGTGAGCACTTACGAATGTTTGTCTTTAATGGCTTTTAGGATGTTGTCCTATTTCATGCAAAAAATGTACAGGTGGAGTGTAACCGCCCATGCTCTTGAGAGCTCATCAAAGATTGAGATGCACCTCTACTGTAGGGAAGAAAAAATAAATGAGCGCACATACCGCTTATATAAGCAAAAAAACCAAAACAAAAAACAAAGAGAAAACCCTCCTGGCTGAAAATCACAGGCGGTAGCAACGCCACTGTAACAATAGCCACAGCTTTCTCAACCCTAGAGGCTTATTCAGCACAATGCATGGTATTAAACAAAGTCTCCCTCTGTGAAAGTGGATTTCCTGTCTAGCTTTAGATACACACAATGTTTCTTTGCATGCAAAGAGAGATGAAACAAATGTATCTATAATTTTAAGGTTGTAGCAGCGTCCCCCCCCCCCCAGTTAGTCAGAGTTTCAGTAATTATTAGCATGCTGTGATGTAGAGGTGAGACTGGTTGTTACACGAAGCAAAGCAAAAGACAAACAAAGGCATGAAGCCAAGCCTAGACAAGAATTAACGGGAAGAGCGAGCGACGATAGCATATTCAGAAGGCATTTGAAAGCTTACTTGTAACGCAGACACGACCTTGTTTATAGAGTGCCCTTGTACTTCGCATGCATGTTTCACCTCTCTCTGCACACCTCCTCCTCAAAAATCACCTGATACGAAAATGTCAAATATATTCAACACTAACAATCATCCATAAAAGTGCTCCATGTTCACACTGGAGAGTTAATACTTCCTGTGCCCTTCAAAGCCGTGCTAAGGGATGCTCACATTTGCACTTAACTACTCTCACATTTATGCAAGGTTTGCTCTCTGTCTGCTTGTGTGCATATGTTATTTACTTTGCTTGTTTAACCTGTACTAACATGTAGCGGCGTAGAAATGACTGAAGAGGTCCCAAATAATATCAATATATAAGGTCAGCTAATTAATATTAATTAGGTGGCATAACATTCACCCCTTAGCAGGTAAATTGCCATTAGTACAAAGATGTCAGGAATCAGGTATATTTTTAACCACAATAACTGGTGGTAGAATACAACTAGGGAAAAAATAAAAGAAAACTAAAATTGTGCTTAAAGAAATTAAATGCACGACAAGCTTAGTTTAAAGTGCCCCATTATCGATTTTTGAAAATTACCTTTCATGCAGTATGTAACACAGCTCAAAGTAAATGGAATCCTGCAAAGTTTTAAATCTGAAAGTACACCTTGTATAAAGTTTTTATCTCTCAAAAGAAATAGTTGACCCTGAACCATTGAATCATTTTTAAAATGCATCACAAGCTGTTTCATGTTGATGTCAACATGAAACATTAGCATATTGTTCGCCCACTTGCTGGACTTTTCGGGCTGGTATGAATGAAAATGCAATTAATTTTTTGCCACTTGCCGCTTTTGGAGCGGTAAAAATAGTGGTTTCTCCGGTAAGGATGTACACAAAGCAGTGCTGCGCTACAAACGCTGCTTTATAAGGCATTACAGGCATGATGTAATGGAAATGAGACCAATCTGACCCATCTGACCAATCTCTGCAGATTAGCGTCATGCAAAGGAGGAGTCTGGAAAATTAATAGTTGAGTTAAAAAGTCTTTTTGACCTTGCATGTTTGTCAACCTGTTGTTGGGGACTCCCAAAACCAAAATATGAACCTTTTGATACCAATAATAGGGGCACTTTATTTTGTGACTTGACATTCAGCCAAGTATGTTGACTCATACTCAGAATTCGTGCTCTGCATTTAACCCATCCAAAGTGCACACACACACACACACACACTGTGAACACACACCTGGAGCACTGGGCAGCCATTTATGCTGCGTCGCCCGGGGAGCAGTTTGGGGTTCGATGCCTTGCTCAAGGGCAGGTATTGCCGGCCCGAGATTAGAACCCACAACCCTAGGGTTAGGAGTCAAACTCTCTAACCACTAGGCCGCCACTCCCCCATAATAAGGATTAGTAATACGTTTTATAGCCTAATAATTATTCACTGTTGACTTTCATACAATTAGTACACACAGTTCTGGTTGCTAAAAGTGATAAAAGGCACAAACTGAAAAGTAGGGAGACAAAATAAGTCATTACAGTGTATCATTATATGGACTACAGTGTATCATTATATGGCTCATGAATATTAATTAGGTGGCATAACAAAAGGCACCTGAAGGAGCACTAGTACAGGGATGTCAAATGAAGTCCAGAATCAATTAAGGGGTAAAATGAAAAGCAAAATGTAATATTTACTAAATTCACACACCAGGGGGCTTTAGATTGCATAAACATGATAATCAAGGAATATAAAGCAAATAATTGGCCTATTATCAAGAAAAAAGAGAAAACTGCTCATTGCTTTGGGCTGGATAACTTAAGATAATAAACCACTGAAACATGAAAACAAAAATATGCTTAAAATATAAACAGTATTTAATCTAATAAATGTTTATTTAGTAATTACATTGCTACACCCGCCTAATTTTTCTATATTCCTCTTATTCCTTATGTGCCTCAGCCTAATTCTTAAGGTACAATGAGTTGTTGAAGCTGATAAGGGAATACAAGGATCAGAGTGAACAATGGTCAGTAAAATGCCAATCAATACCCACACTTCATTAGTTCATTCTAATCTGCACTCCAAACAACAGATTTAATGTCTTCTCACAACTATCCCTTGAATGAGATTTGTTTATTTAGCATGGTAAGCCTCACAGTCATTTACACACATTAGCATCACACCTGACTGGATATCCAGAATAGGACACAAAACTGCTTCAGGAATGGATTTTTGGAACAAAATGGAGATGGTGTTTACATGGTGAAGGGTAGGAGAACTGACATGATGGATTTTTTGGAGATGAACATCTCAGCATTTGCCATGAGCTTTGGTAAAGTGCTATGAGTCACTTTGACAAGACGTCATGTCAGATGTTCAAAAAGAATGGGATGTCTTTCTATGTTTAGAATCAAATTGGTGAGTCTATTCTTATTTTTGATGAAAGGGTATTTCTAATGAAAAATGCAAGGAACTTCGAATGGATGTGGGGCTTTCGGCAAGTTTAAGACTGCAGTGTGACATGAGTTAACATTAAATTTAGAAATGTTAATGACATACCTTTTTAAAGAACATTTTAGCAAATCCATTTTCCAAATCCAAATTCCAACAAATCAACCCTTGCTTAAAAGTGTGTACTTGTTATACTCATGATAAATAAAAATAAATATTAATTGATACATTGAGATCAAAGGAATTATAAGACCTCCAAAACAACAAGGGCCAGTTTTTACTAGCAACTTGCACCAGTGCAAACTGCCTTTTGCTGTTAAAATTTTACTGTCAAGTTTTACTAAAGACACGTAGCGATAAATTAACGCTGAAAAGGCATGAACAGTTATTTTTACACCTGACCTTATTGAATATGCATTTGTAGGAGTTTCCCTTACAGACACAAAATGTATTGGAGGAGAGTATTCGAATGAATCATGCAATGCGTTTTACTAAGCTTTGCGCTCATTACTCGCATTTGCAGCATTAACGCCCCCCAAAAAAACATTTCTTAGACTATTTTGTGCTTGAAATGGCTGCAATTGATGCTGCTAGGAAGAGGCACCACAGAGAACAGAGAGCGCGTGGTTGAGGATATTTTTCCTTGCATATTAATTTATTTGGAATGACAAAAGAACACATTATCCAACATAATGTTTGCCAAGCCATACTATTTTTAATTTTTCAAAATTTATTTACGACTTGGAACCCTCAACTAGGAGTCACGCAATACCAGGGCTCTCAAAACTTCTAGCAAACCATAATTTTTTGGGGCCACCAGATCTTTTCAACATACTGGGGTTTCTTTATTTCCTTATTTGCAACTACAACAATTTGCGCTGCACTTGGTATATGTAAAAGAGATGGTCTTTAATTTGCACACTGTTAATAAATCATCTGCAGAAATTTTCTCTCCCATCGGTGCTGTTTTGGAATTGCGCTCTTGTGCTAATTTGCCCTGTTTAGAAAAAACTGGCCCCAAATTTTAAATAAAACCACAATCCATATCATTATGGATTGAGGGAGGCTTTTGAACAAGGTGACCTGTTTGCTGTGCACTATTGAGAGAACTGAAGCTGATTGGCATGCCATTTGGGCATACAATCAGAGCATACACTAGGTGTCGGTTGGAAACCCAGGACTGATTTCCACCACTCTGCTCGCTGTGTTGATGCATGGTGCAATCAAGCCAGAGATTAAAGGTCCTCCAAAGATCAATCTAACACCATTGCACCTCTGCTTACACCGATGAATGCAGATATACTGATACTCAATATGTGGGTTGATGGAGAGGGGAAAAATTTACTGAAAAAATAACAAAACCTTCGACAGAGAACGAAATTAGATCAGTAATTTCTTTTACGTTCACCCTTGAAATCTCCACCCATCACACTGCGACTGTTACATTGCTTGTATGTGACTATGCTGCCACTGGAGTTTCATTTCCTGCTCATTACAGCTCTGTGAAAGATTGACATAGATTGCAGCAGCACATGCAGCTAGATTTGAGAGCAGGAACTGAATTATCCATTGTTCTGTCAGAGCTCATTGTTTTTATTACCCTTTTATCACCAATGTAATAGCGCTCAAATTCATAGGTATTTGTACGCAGTACAATACGGTTCTTGAAAGTGTATGTTTCAAAGAAGATTTAAAACATTCTGATTTTAAATATTTCAGGGGTCATGTCATGTCAGAGGCTGCAGAAAATGAATTATGAAATCTCACTGAGCTCTGGTAATAAATCTAATAAAATAAAATACAAAAAATAAAATCATATCAGTTCTGTACAGTTGTCAGATTATTCCTAAAGATTAGTACATCTCCAAGTTGCCTTATGTCGTCAAACACTGATATTTTATGTTACTGTACCCATTTAAACATTTTAATACAAATGATCACCCTATTATCACAGTTCATACAAGATCTGTGGAAGGAAAAAAGTGTCATCTTTAGCTTGAAGCAACAGGTGGCCTTTCTCGCTCCACGTATATTTGTGTACATTAACAGTGCATAAAATGAGCAGGTGTTAATTCACTAAATGTAATACATTTAAAACACTTCCCTAAACCTAGAAAACCATGCAGAAAAGTGCATCAAAAAGCCTCCATTAAAAATCGTCCATTGAGGAAAACCTCATAATGGCTGAAATCTGATACAAATCATCAGATGAGTGTGATTTCATCTTGAATACACTGTTGACATTTAGTACTAAGCTCTGGTTGACACTGAATAATCGGCTTCCAAAGATGCAGGAGACGACATGACCCCAAAACAACTGTGATTCAGAAAGGTCACAACCAAAATATAGGAAATGCACATCAGAAACCAACTTATACCCCTACGCCTCCCATTCAGTGGCTCGCTGTGTGGGTCCCATTCAGCGCCCCAAAGGGTGTGGGGTTACACGGACATATTAACTTTCCAATCTTGAGTGTATCAGATCTCTCTCATAGGTCAATGCCAGTGATAATGCACAACATGCTCTGGTGCACAAAAACAAGAGGCCATGATTCAGCATGATCAATGATGAATACACAATGAGCAACATATATCTCAATGACTCTCTTCAAACGGAGATTCAATTTACCAATGATAGAGCTCCCTTTTTCTAATGTACAACCTGCACATTTAGTGTAACACTATGTTGACCAAGCTTTGAACAGCCTAAAGTGGTTTGCTGGTCTCCCAGCATGCCCAAACATATAAAGTTGGTTGTTTTAAAGGTTTTAGATGGGTTTTGGGCACTGCTTTAGCTGTATGTGTGTGTGTGTGTGTGTTTTCATTTAGGAAAATAATCATTCATATATTCTAGTGCTATCTAAAACCCCCATGTTTTACATCTCTGTATGGGTTCTGAACTTGTTTTCCTCTCAAAAGGATAACATGACATGTTTAAAAATTTTGGACAGCTGAAAAGCAAGAAATTAGACCTTTCAGTGCCCTATGCTTGCTGAGTCTTGCACTCTGTCAATGAAGAATAATGTCTCTATTCATCCTTTTGTTCCTGTGAAGTTTAAAGTTTGATGAGCATGGCATCCTGTCCAGCATTTTAAAGCTTATTCATAACTCTTTGTACTTCAGGTGTATCATGCTACCTATCATCCCTCACATTGATAGCACAACACAAACAGAGGACGTGGATTGGGTTTGTATCAGAAAGGCTGTAGTTCTACTGTTGAAAGTAACTAAAGAGAGACATAGATAATTCTTGTACATATAGCTTTGGCATTCATTAGCCTGGAAAGTTGACACACGTTAGCGTGTTGATAAACGGATTTAAAGCATCTTGTTGATGGAAAGGCTTAGCTCAGATTAATGGATTAAAATGCCTGTTTCTACTGATTAGATTCTCATTACTGCCCTGACCTGTTGGTCAATTAACATCATCAGTGACACAAACACACACACACACACACACACACACACACACACACACACACACACACACACACACTTTCAGCAAGTACACTAGCTACAGGTGAAAATAGTTAGGATTTTAACCCTTATATGCAGCATGGCAAAATCAGTCCATGCAATAACCGTACTTAGGCCTACAGTATAATAAGTTAGCTTTATGTACTAGGTTTTATTAAGTTACAGCTAATTTCAGGGCAAATAAAATAATTTATTTACTGCTTTGAGTGATGCTTACTTAAAATATTAATGTAGCCACAAAATAACAAATTACATTAATAAACCAGTGAGAGGCAGCAGTTCACTAATATGTTGCTAATGTGCAAAACAAAAACATAAAAGTGAAGAAAAAATAGTTTTTGGGGTGGGTCAATTGACACAAGACAGCAAATAAAATTGGCAAATAAAAACAAGAACAGTAAAAAAAAAAGCAACTGCATTATTTATTCATGCCGCAATGCACTCTGGGAGTCAGTGAGTAGCTACTAAGTCAAAAGTAAACCTAAAGCCTAGTGGTTAGAGATTGTGACTCCTAACACTAAGGTTGTGGGTTCGAGTCTTGGGCCGGCAATACCACAACTGAGGTGCTCTTGAGCAAGGCACCAAACCCCCAACTGCTTCCCGGGTGCTGCAGCATAAATGGCTGCCCACTGCTCCGGGTGTGTGTTCACAGTGTGTGTGTGTGTATGTGTTCACTGCTGTGTGTGTGCACTTTGGATGGGTTAAATGCAGAGCACAAATTCTGAGTATGGGTCACCATACTTGGCTGTAAGTCACGTCACTTTCACTTTTTTAAAGGATCAAGTACCCCTACAGTTCTTTTGTGGTTACTAGAACTCTCGTTTAAGTAAACTTTGTCAGTACAAGTACAACATATATTCCTATTACACTTTACTTCGTTTTTATAAGGCAATCAGATAAAAACATGAAGCATTACGTTCAATGTTGAGTGAAAAAAATCCCTCAACAATAGGAATAGAAATAAAGAACAAAATGAAAAAGTGTGTGTAATTTCTTTAACTTCAGTATAGCCATTCAGGTTTGGAAGCAAATGATTTCAAAAGGTTAATGTTGATTTAATAAGCAATTAATTTTTAAGCTGGTACCTTTGAAATTGGCCAAAGTGAAAATGATGAAAGATTAGAATCAGCTGTGGTGCCTGAAAAGTCAAGCATTGCGTCCTGGGTAAATTGCCTTTTTGCTGTACAAAGCTGGGCTTGTTTGTTCACAGCTCAGAGAGGAGTCGGTTGGTGGTTAATTGGTGCAGTTCTCCTGGGCACAGGTTGATGATGTCATAATAGCACATATACGTGAAGCTCCTAATGAGGTCTGATTGTTTTTTCGATGAATGTGAGTGCAGATCGATAGGCTCAGTCTCTCCTGGCCAGAAAGCATCCCTCTCTTATTAAATAAAAGCCAGATGGCCAGTGGATAGAGCCACTGAGTGACACCAGGTGAGTGCAGTGCTTCAGAACTATTATTTACTACAATTGACGCATTAGTTTTCACATGTGTGAATACATAAAAAGAGAGAGAGAAGAAAAAAAAACATTGTAATTTAACTTTCCAGAGAAGGAAAAACATCAAAACAACAAGTACAGTGACTGAGAGAGTCTTAATTCTGCCATCGTTTACTCACCCTGACATCATTATAAATCTGTAGTAATTATTTTTTCTCTTCTGCTTAACACAAACAAAGATATTTAGAGGAATGTTTCAGCTGTTTCTGTTTGTGCAAGTCAAACATTTACCCTTCATCTGAGTATGCCTATGAGTAGTATATCCAAATTCATATAATTCTTAAAACAGTAGTTTAAATGTTATCAGATGATTTATTACATCCGGCGAGAATCTGAAGTGCGCATCTGATCGAGACTTTACTGTCTCATGAAGCAATGGAAGAGGATTTGTGAATGGCAGTGAAATGAAAACTGACTCTGTTAGGTCACATTACAGTAAAAATATGTAAATTTGAATTCATACTAGACAAATTAATATATACTGTAAACATACTTATTTAACACTGAAAAGCAAGGTTAAAACCAATCGTAGTACCTAGAATGCAGTATGCAATTTTGGATGCAGAATAAGACATTTTCATACCTTCTCCTTTTGTGTTTCACAGATTAAAGAATGTTATACGGGTTAGTTTGGTGACACAAGTAGCTCAAAAAGTAGGCCCTGTTCAATGTCAATTGATATATGCCAAGGTCTTGATGCACAAGACTTTAAGTACACATCAAAGCCTTAATTTGCACGAAACACTACCTAGTTTTCAATCTGATCCTCTATAAAAGTGTTAGACAATCATAAAAGTTTTAAATGCATACTGAGTGCACTAAACCTTTTTCTCTCTCTATGTTCATACGGTCATTAGAAAACCAGTCAGCACAGAAGATGAAATTCTGCACACTTAATCCTCTAAAAATACTTCCCACAATAAAATAACATGAACATGCTGCAGTTATACACACCGACTATTCTTCATACATTACCATCAGCCGTGCCTTAAAGGCACAGACTGAACCCACTTAGTGGATTAATCTCAAAAATTATTAATTCATCACTACTATTAGTTTAAAATAATACAATAGACTAAAGTAAGGCACCAAACTCCCCAGACATTATTGACCTGTGCCTCTTTTTAACCATGCATTTTCTACAAGAACAGCGTGATTACACAACTGACAGACAGACAAAACCACAAACTAATCAGCTATACATTCAACGCACTATAGTCTTCATCACTTCCTCCTTTCTAAACGCAGTGACCCAGACAGACCTGGCTGTATCAGATGACCCACCTCTGTCGTATCCATGTGGTTAATCCTGTTCCTCACCTTTTACCAGGTCAATCATGGCAGGTCACTCACTGGCAAGCACAAGCATTGTAATCCACTAGATATGGCGAGCTTCTTTCATCTTTTTGTTAAAGTTTCTCTGTGATGCCACAAAAGTTATAAAGGAATTAAGTGAGGAAATTAAAAATACTTCTGGTCCAGCTTGTTTGTTTCCATTAGCGGGATCTGGACTCTGTCTCCTTACCCGACTGATCACCACATTCAGTTTTCCCTTTTCCTATTCTTAATGCATTCGCAGCAGGAGCACATTAAGAAAGAATAAATTTGTCAGCCAGCAGAGGAAGGGAAAGGCGGGGGGGTCAAGAGGGAGAGTATATGCGTGTGTGTGTACGTTGGGGTATAGTGTACATCATGGCTCTCTCTCTTCATATCGGATGTCCCTGCTTTCGGCAGACTTAAAAGAGTTGGTGACGTGAGCTGGTGGCTCGTGTGCAAATTAAATGGATAGACAGAAAAATACATTATTGATGCCAGCGGAGGCTGAAGTGTCTCGCTTACAGAGTCGGCTCTGGTTCCCACACAGGGTAATTAATCCACAATCCTGAGCCAGCTATGAATGGCCCGACCAAAGAAGAACCATCTCTCTCCACTAGAGCACTCCCTCCACCGGCTTCTGAAAATAGGTCACCTGCCTAAGGCTAGCCAGTGCATGTGCGCACGTACGTGTGTGCATGACGTACCAATGGGACTGCTTAAAAACAGAGCGCATTTTCTGCCAAATTTGCAGCGCAGGTTAGTGTTGACGGTTGTTGCATGCTTTTCAGTTACCAAATGTTGTTGTGTAACATTTTAACCCAAGGGCACATACGATGGCTAAAATTCAGGACAGGTACAGGGCATGCACAAACTCTGGTCTTTTGGATGCCTGGTTATTGTGTTACTTGGCATCTCCTTTGCTGTTCATCATTTATTCTCTGAAACGGTTTTCAAAATTAATGTGCAATTACAAAAAGGAACACAATAATTCTCTTAAATACGTTGAGCAAACATTTTTTTATAACTACAAAACAGTAACCACAAAACTAAATTCCAGTTGTCTTTAAAATAGCAGCCAGTTGCCGCAGTAGTGTAGAGTAAATGAAGCAACATTTTACAGACTTTGAAGGAATTAGAAAGGGGAGCTGAATTGGCCTGAGCTTTTACAGTAATTTTCTTGGCAAATACTTCTGAGTAAAGCAGCTTACAAGAAAATGCATGAATTTTAACAATTACTTCAGTAACTAAATACTCAAGATAGATTCAACAAACACAACAGCACATTTATGTTCATTGGGTCCTTTTTCAAAGCCCAATGCCTCCCGCTCTGTGAAGATCTGAGCAAGGTCACAGGCATCAAGAGAGAAACAAAGGCCAAGAGATGAGAAAGAAAAGGAGATTTAAAAAAGGGAGGGTGAGCCGACCTTAGAAGAGATTGGTCTAGAATAGGGCTACACAATAGTACAAATAGAATAGAAACCATGATAAGGCTTGCAGCAATTACTATACCGCAATATGGCTATGATTTAAGTGAATAAAACAAGTATATATTATGTTTGCAGTAGTCTAAGGGTATTTAGCTTGCTTCATATTGTTTTAATATAATACTTACTATTGTTGTTATTATTACTGTATATTAGCTTGAATAGATTAAGACATTCTAACTAATAAAACAGAACTGAAACCTCTGCAATTCAGTTTTGGGGCAACACTTTTAAAACAGTTTCTGTTGACAGAAATAACTTGTTCAGTTCTAATCACAATGGAAACATTTTTTAGAATAGATTTGAGAGTACAGAACCTAGTGCCTGAGAAAAGCAACAGGAATTACATGTTAATCTACACATAAAAGAGAGAGAGAGAAAAAGAGAGAGAGCTGAGAGCTGAAATGCACACGTGTGCTTAACCAGCAGCGGGTGAGTGGGTGGTAGATTGTACACTTCCTCACTACATCTGCACTTCCAACATGAGTGTTTATGAACAGCAAAAGCCTTTTATTTCTCTGCCTTCAGACACTGGATATATATATATATATATATATATATATATATATATATATATATGTATATGTGTGTGTATGTTCTACACCAGTCATTTTTCACACCAACCCTCAGGAAAGTCGGTGGAATTCTGCTAAAAAAGTTAAAAATGTGTTATTAATATTAACAGACTGTACTATGCCTTTACTTCAATATAATCAAATTTGCCAAAATATTTCATAAAAAAATAAACATGCCATCAAATTGCTCTTGAATCGTTTGAAGTAGTCACTCTTGCAGGACATTTTGATACCATTCTTTATTCCTGGCAGTGTTGAAAAGCAACCCCACACATGGATGGTCTCAGAATGCTTCACTGTTGGCAAAACACAGGACTCATGGTAGTGTTCACCTTTTCTTCTCTGAAAAATCGATTTTCCAGATGTCCCAAACAATCGGAAGGGAGCTTCAGAGAAAATAACTTAACAACAGTCTTCCGCTGTCCAATCCTTGTATTTCCTGCATAATTTCAGTCTGTCCTTGACATTTTCTTGGAGAGAAGTGGCTTCTTTGCTGCCCTTCTTAACAACAGGCCATTGTCCAAAAGTCTTGGCCTTTCTGTGTGTGCAGATGCTCTCTCACCAACTTGCTGCCACTCCTGAGCAAGCTCTGCACTGCTGGGGACACGGTTCTGTAGCTGACTCCTCAGGAGGAGACGGTCCTGGCACTTACTGGTCACTTTGGGGATGTCCTGAAGACTTCTTCACTGGAGTTAAACCTCTCTCCTTGAAGTTCTTGATGATCTGGTAAATGTTCTTTCAGGTGCAATATTCTTTGTAGCAATTTCCTTGTATGTGAGGCCATTTTTTATGCAAAGTGATGAAGGCAGCACATGTTTCTTTGGAGGTAACCATTGCTAATAAGAACACAACAAATGGAAGCGCTTCTTTCCTCCTTTTCTAGCAACCAGTCTGCTCTTACAATCTAATTAGTATGATAGTGATTTCACCAGACTATTATTCATTCACACTTTCACATGTGCTGCTGATATGATTGGTCAATTAATGTTGGCTGGTCATTTTGTGTCAGGATCAGGATTTTTTTTTTTTTTTTTGTATTTTCCTTTCTTTTTGTATTTCATTCTTTTTTTTTTTTGCGAAAAGTTATTTTTTCTGGCCAATGAAGCTTTTAGCATTTATTTAAAATGCATCTGATCACTCTACACAATAATCTAGAAACAATGTAAATGAATAGCACAATAGCTTAAGCACCAAACTTTGCAAAAGCTTGTGTGTGTGGGAATGCAACAGCCACCATATTTTATATATCCAATATCTCTGTTACTGAACTTCAGTTGTTAAGATCCAATATCTAAAAGGACATTGAGTTCTCTTTAATACTCTTTGAGTTATAGGCCAGCAAACTTTGGTAGAAAAAAAAATTCATCCATGACATTTAACATTTTGGGTTCATCACTATACATGTGTGTGCATTATTTTTCTAATAATTCAATGCTCTAGAGTCAATTATTCCGCTTATACTATTCGCTGTCTCCTCACTAGTGGGAAATGCCTTTAACTTGCTACACTATATAGGCTAACTGATAAAATTGTCAGGGCAGTGCTGACAACATCTTTTTGTGCAAACTGCGTGACGTTATTACAGTTAACTATGCGAAGTGATATGGAACTGTAATCCGGTCAGGAGAGCTGCTTGGAACTACGTTCGCCATGCGTTTCCTAGAAAATAATTGCACGCCTCAGAAAGTTCGTCAGCCAATCAGATTCAAGCATTTAACGGCCCCGTAGTATAAAAACAGTTATTGATCATACTGTACAGGTAACAACAAACAGTATTAAGGGGATGATTCACCCCAAAATTTAATTTCTGTTATTAATTACTCACCCTTCTGTCATTCCAAACCCACAAGACCTTTGTTCATCTTCGGAACACAAATTAGGATATTTTTTAATAAATCTGAGCACTTTATGACCCTCTTTTGAATTGGTACATTAATCTAAATTCAGTTATTTTTTTGTATTGTGAACTTATGTGAAACAGAACAGAACTAAATAACAAGTAATGTTCATGGTCCCTCTTATTTTGTTGAAATAATAAAGATATTTTATATCCTAAGGAGTAAGGAGTATGCAGATTTATGAGCAGAACTGTGTAAGTTTCTTTACAGACTGCAAATATAGTCCAGATTGGAAATGAGAAAAGAGCGACTTCAGCACCCGATGAGTGTGCAGGGCAAACCACACACACAGCTGTGACAGTCTCCTGTGTTTCATAACTCCCACCCAGCATTTCAAAACTCCCAGCATTTTTATTTATTTTTCCTTCTACTCGATCATCCATCTTTTGACCTGTCACCCAATTAGGCCTGTGCCTGTGATGAACTGAGCCAATTAAGTTGTGCATGTTAGATCGGACAGGAATGCATCTTATAATGGTGCAGTGCCGTTTTCCTGAGCTAAACATGCTTTGTTTCTCATGCAGTCATTACTGCTTGGCGATTATCCATCAATCACTCGAGACATGCTGCTTACAGCTATACTGCAACTCATGAAGCATCATAATGAGAGAAAATCCACTAAATCTGTGTTCTGTGAAGGTACATTTTACTGTCACCTGGTTTTACTGTATGCCATGAATTAAACTATGAATTATGACACACAGAAGCTCAGTTTATATAAAAGCTTTAATCTAAATAGGACATAAATTTGGCTTAAGAATTAGAATTATGACTATATATATTTATAGTTATATCTATTTATAGACTTCATAATTTATAATATGGTGTTTGTTTTTTGTTTTTTTCACCAATGCATTAAAAGTCTCAACACAGTCTTCGACAGATGTCAGGAGGATACAGAATACACAAGAGACACAAGAAGAAAGGAGGCCTAGTTTAGTCAATGCCACATCACACTATCACAGTGAGTTCAAAAGTTTGAGTTCATATAATTCCAACCAAATTTTTAAACTGGAACAGAAAGTTTTAGTATGAATGAAGGAAGGAAGAAAGGAATCTAAAATGAATATCTATTACAATTATTAATATTATATATAAGAAAAAAATAGCCAATATAATCAAGGCTTTAAATGAACACAGGTATACAAACATATTTTTGATGTGACCAAAAAAAAAAATATTGCAAACAGTAATAGTATGAGAATAACATTGAAAATATTAGAATTCTCCAGTTATATTTTGAAAGCTGTGCAGGCCCCTTTTCTGCATTCCTAAAAAATTGAAAGTGCAGACTTTATGTAATTGATCAATTACAAGGGTTGTTTTCCAAACCTTAGATTGCATTAACACTCACTCATGTAAATTTCTGATTCAGGAAATCAGATCTGAGAGCCAGGCTGATTTTAATTAGCCTTTAAATGTTTGATCTTAGTAAAACTCAGGTGCATCATCTTGTCCTATTTCTGTGACTCAGATAAGACAAGTGAAAGAAAACATGTTCATTGAGTAGGATTGCATAATAATAATAATAATAATAATAATAATAATAATAATAATAATAATAATAATAATAAACAAAATTATTAGCCAGCATCAAACAACTTCAATACCGTCACACAAAAGAGTAGGCCTAACATTTCAGATAATGCATGAAACACACATCATAGTCCCTTCACAGTACAACCCGTTGTTGTCTTTTGATGAAAAGGCTCAAAACAAAACAAAACCCTATACTGAAAATACACAAAATACATATTAAGCTTTAGAGTAAACATATTCCTCTAAACAGCACCACGTGGTTATACAGGGACCAAATCTTCCAACAAAAAAAGTGTTCTTATTCTTCTTCTTCCTATTATTATTATTATTATTATTATTATTATTATTATTATTATTATTATTATTATTATTCAACAGAGATGTACACTTGTTGCAGACACAGACATGTTTCCTCCTCACTGACCCATATGGCTTGTCAACAAGTCATATAATTTTTTTAGATGTTTAACTGACAAGCAAAAATGTGTAGCTGGGCAAGCCCTAGCATAAAATAATAAAAGTACATTTGATGTCTCCCTTTATACCTCCGCATGTTGCTTGTCACCACTTCACATAAGCAGAAGTAAGTCTATGCACTCGAAAAAATGTTTACAGTATTTCCCCTGAATATTAATAGGATTTGCATAGAAAAACTCCAAAGTGCACGGTTTACTCTTGTGTATATACAGAGCTCATCAAATATCTGCCCTATTATGCACAATGCCTCATATAATTTTAAAATCACAGTTAAATAATTCAGATATTAACTTTTAATTACAACCCGAATTCCGGAAAAGTTGGGACGTTTTTTAAATTTTAATAAAATGAAAACTAAAAGACTTTCAAATCACATGAGCCAATATTTTATTTACAATAGAACATAAATAACGTAGCAAATGTTTAAACTGAGAAAGTTTACAATTTTATGCACAAAATGAGCTCATTTCAATTTTGATTTCTGCTACAGGTCTCAAAATAGTTGGGACGGGGCATGTTTACCATGGTGTAGCATCTCCTTTTCTTTTCAAAACAGTTTGAAGACGTCTGGGCATTGAGGCTATGAGTTGCTGGAGTTTTGCTGTTGGAATTTGGTCCCATTCTTGCCTTATATAGATTTCCAGCTGCTGAAGAGTTCGTGGTCGTCTTTGACGTATTTTTCGTTTAATGATGCGCCAAATGTTCTCTATAGGTGAAAGATCTGGACTGCAGGCAGGTCAGGTTAGCACCCGGACTCTTCTACGATGAAGCCATGCTGTTGTTATAGCTGCAGTATGTGGTTTTGCATTGTCCTGCTGAAATAAACAAGGCCTTCCCTGAAATAGACGTTGTTTGGAGGGAAGCATATGTTGCTCTAAAACCTTTATATACCTTTCAGCATTCACAGAGCCTTCCAAAACATGCAAGCTGCCCATACCGTATGCACTTATGCACCCCCATACCATCAGAGATGCTGGCTTTTGAACTGAACGCTGAAAACATGCTGGAAGGTCTCCCTCCTCTTTAGCCCGGAGGACACGGCGTCCGTGATTTCCAACAAGAATGTCAAATTTGGACTCGTCTGACCATAAAACACTATTCCACTTTGAAATAGTCCATTTTAAATGAGCCTTGGCCCACAGGACACGACGGCGCTTCTGGACCATGTTCACATATGGCTTCCTTTTTGTATGATAGAGCTTTAGTTGGCATCTGCTGATGGCACGGCGGATTGTGTTTACCGACAGTGGTTTCTGAAAGTATTCCTGGGCCCATTTAGTAATGTCATTGACACAATCATGCCGATGAGTGATGCAGTGTCGTCTGAGAGCCCGAAGACCACGGGCATCCAATAAAGGTCTCCGGCCTTGTCCCTTACGCACAGAGATTTCTCCAGTTTCTCTGAATCTTTTGATGATGTTATGCACTGTAGATGATGAGATTTGCAAAGCCTTTGCAATTTGACTTTGAGGAACATTGTTTTTAAAGTTTTCCACAATTTTTTTACGCAGTCTTTCACAGATTGGAGAGCCTCTGCCCATCTTTACTTCTGAGAGACTCTGCTTCTCTAAGACAAAGCTTTTATAGCTAATCATGTTACAGACCTGATATCAATTAACTTAATTAATCACTAGATGTTCTCCCAGCTGAATCTTTTCAAAACTGCTTGCTTTTTTAGCCATTTGTTGCCCCGTGCCAACTTTTTTGAGACCTGTAGCAGGCATTAAATTTTAAATGAGCTTATTAAGTGGATAAAAGTGTAAAATTTCTCAGTTTAAACATTTGCTACGTTATCTATGTTCTATTGTGAATAAAATATTGGCTCATGTGATTTGAAATTCCTTTAGTTTTCATTTTATTAAAATTTAAAAAACGTCCCAACTTTTCCGGAATTCGGGTTGTATGTTTGTAAATATTCAGAGGCCAACATTTATAGAAGATGCCACTTTTTATTGTTTGTTTTCAGTCTGACCGAAATGAGATTTTCCACAATTTCAAATAATAGCACTGTAAAAATCTACAGCAGCAGGGAAACACCTCACAAACTCAAGGCTCCCTGTGTTGCTCTTCACTTAGGGCTGCACTGATTGTTGGTCTGAGATGAAAGTGTTTAATCTGTGCTCAGGTTTTGAAAATCATCCACCCCTCTCAGCTTCTCAATTCTCCCCTTTGAACGCTCTCCTGGGGTCCTGGCTAGCATCAGCCCTCAAAAACTGTAGAGGTGCTGAGTCATCCACAAACCCCCCCCACCCCATGGCATGATGCCTCACTCGGGTTGCATCCTCTGCCTCCACCATTGAATTTGTTACTGGGGCTGAGACTTCTCTATAGAGAGTTGAGCAGTATGTCATAGCATTGTAAATAAAGGCAAGTTAGTATTTGTTCTATTGTTGTTTCAGCTGGTGCTTTCGTGCTTGTCCCTTCCCCACCAGATGGCAGGTTGGTGACATATTCTTTAACATACATGTTTGGCTGCCCATCAATCCAGACTGATTGCTTCCATCTTAATGAGCTGTGCGTGGCTTAATTTCTCCCTAATGAGAGTGTCCTTGAGAGGTGTAGCGTTAGTGAGAGTTTCTAAGATTGCTCATTTAGTTGCTAGGATGTTATCCCCACTATACTTCCTTGAATTCATCACACATTTTGTTCCAAAATGTAAAAAAAAGGTGCACATCAGAAGGCACAGTGCACTTGCGGATTGAGATAAGCTCTCAACTGAAGTTTTCACACTTTAAGTATGAGTGTTCTCTTTATTGAAGCTTGACAGGACTGGATGTTTGACTGTTTTGTGTGGTGGTCTGGGTATCAGTTTTTTTTTTTCTTACACACACACACACACACACACACACACACACACACACACACACACACACACACACACACACACACACACACACACACACACACACACACACACTTAGATACGTTGGGATTGACCAGACTGATTCAGTAAAAAAAAAGCACTGAAATAATCATTAATAGAACTATTAATGAGCCAGAATTAAGTCACATCAGACCTATCAAATGTTGACCTATCAAATGACCCTTTGATGTTATTAAAGATTTATATTTTAAATAAATTATATTCTTTTGATCTTTCCATTCATAAAAGAATAAAAAAAAGAAAGAAAAAAAAAAAGTAAAACAACAAAAAAATATATTTCATTTTAAGTTATTCTTATAAATATTACATATTTCTGAAGGGTGACACTTCGAGTTACAACTGAAGATTGGATTTAAGGGATGGTGAAAATTCTTCTTTGCAATTACAGGAATAAATTACTTTCTAAAATCTATTAAAACATATTGTTTTAAAGTGTTATGTTTCTTAATATTAGGGTTTATACTGTATTTTTGTTCAAATCAATTCAGACTTCTTTCAAAAACATTCAATACATAGTTATACATTTACTTTTATATTTACATTTATAAATTTGACAGATAGTGCTATCCAAAGAGTCTTACAAAAAAAAATAAAAAAATATATATATACTGTATTCATATATATATATATATATATATATATATATATATATATATATATATATATATATATATATATATATAACAATATTCTTACCAATGCCATATTCAAATAAGACTGAGACCTATTCCAGCAGTATTAAAAGAGTTGGGTGATGTGATGGATGTTCATGGTCTTGCACCTGCTCTTGGTCTTGCATCTCTTTCTTTCTCTCTCCCTCTCTCCTTGTTTACATGACAGACTTTTGGACAAAATTTTTCTGCCCATTGTACTAACAGCATTAAAGTTAACAATTTTTTTTTTATTTAAAGTCCTTCAATGCAGACCATTCCCTCTTGCTTTAGATAAACAAAAATGTAATGTAAACATGGCATACAGTATATAAATTGCTAGGGTCAATAACATAGCAAAGCATATTAGTTTACACAGCTGTAAGAGTGACAAACTCGCTCACATTTACCTCTCAACGGTCTGTCAGGCAAACGTGGCAGTGACAGTGTCTCGTTCCCTCTCGGGGAACCATGGTTACATGCATAACCCAAGACGTTTCCCTACTAGGGAACTCCACGGTGCTAGGGGGAGGGGGCACATTGGGGAATGAAATCCAACCATGTTGTGCTGAGGCACATGCCTGTCCACCTGGTGGGGGAGCACCAAGGAAGCAACAGACGTACACCAAGCCTTTTCACAGAAAGGGGCCATGCCACCGCACCACGGGCCACTCACACAACTTCAAAAAAATTGGGAACCCAGTTAGTTTAAGGGGAAAATCCTACTCAAGTTAAGAGCACAAATTTCCTCAGATACCTTTGCTGTGTGAGCCATATAAGCCTGAATACACAAGATACTGAAGAGGCTAAGTATAAAGCCTCTGTAGGAGCTCAAAGATAGCTACTTAAGTCCCGGTAATGAGAAATAGCTGCTGAGCTAGAACATAGTTATCCTCAGATAGCTATGTCCTAAAGGTCTTATGAAGGCTTGTAGACCAGAATAACAAACATCTAGCCTAGATAGCCAGGCAAAACCTTCATGCAAAGATGCCCAGACCACAGACAGTGGGCTATCTACTTACAACCATAGCAGGGGAGATAGCACTGTCTTGGCAAGGGCTCAAGAAGACCACATCTTAAAACCCTAAGCAGGGGAGCAATCATTGAGCTAGCACTAAGCTAGAGTTCCATTGAGCTGCCCCATCATGGGAATGTTGGTTCCACTTGAGAGAACCAGGTGTTCGAATCTTCAACTATCTTGACGACTGGCTCTTGCCCATGATCAGTTGAGCGCACACAGGGACATGTGATGCCAGTTGAGTCTTCAGGTCAACTTGGAAAAGAGCAAACTCGTGCCAAAGCAGAAGATATTTTTTCTCAGAATGGAGCTGGTTTTTGTTAACCAGACAACACGCCAGCAACGTGCTCAGTTGGTGCTGAACTGCCTTAAGACGTAATCAGGCAGGGCGGCGGTCCCACTGAAATTCTTTCATAGGCACCTGGGACATATGGCTGCAGCCGCTGCAGTAGTTCTGCTCGGTCTGCTCCATATGAGACTGCTTCAGCACTGGCTCCATTGCCGAGTCCCAAAATGAGCGTGGCTACACGGCAGTCACCGGGTTCAGATTGCACCGGGTTCAGCCGGTGTAGAACCTTCAGCCTTTGTTCGGATCCTTTGTTCCTTTGGGCCTGAGAGCCTCTGGGACAGGTATCCAAGCATGTAGTGGTTTTCACAGATGCCTCGGCCACTGACAGCCACGCAGTGTCAGGGGTGTGAACGGGTCCTCAACTGCATTGGCATATCAATTGCCTCAAATTGCTGGCAGTGTGCCTTTCCCTTAGCCACCTAAGAGGGTGCCTTCGGGACAGGAAAGTTCTGGTACGCATGGACAATACTGCAACCATTGCGTACATAAACCAGCAAGGCTGGTTGTAACGGAGACGTTTCTTTAAAAGCATACATTCTTGATTGTAGGGATACATCTGACATTTTTTGTTAAAGTAATACTTTTATTTAGCAAGGATGCATGAAAATGATTTACATTTACCTGACGCTTTTATCCAAAGCCACTTACAATTGCTATATATGTTAGAGGTCGCACGCCTCTGGAGCAACTAGGGGTTAAGTGTCTTGCTCAAGGACACACTGGCGTTTCACAGTGGATTCGAACCCGGGTCTCTCACACCACAGGCATGCGTCTTATCCACTGCGCTAACACCACCCCAAAATGATCAAGACAATAAAAAAATGTAAATGCTGTTTTTTTTACTTTTAAATTATTTTCAAAAACTTTTCAACATTTATGATAAAAATAAACATTCCCAGGGCATCAAATCAGCATATTACAAAGATTTCTAAAGAATCATATGACACTGAAGAATCTCTTTTCTCTAACATAACTCCAGGTATTTATTCATTATAGTGGCTACATTAACGTAAAAAAAAGCATCAACAAGTGTTGACATTTCCCTACAGCACAGCAGTGATGCCTTTATGAACTACTTTACTTCAAAGATCGATACTATTAGAAATGTTAACCATGCAGCCGTCAGCTATAGTATCGCATTAGATAGCGTGCTATAGATCGCCTGAGGAACATTTCCACTCATTCTCTACTATAGGAGAGGAAGAATTGTATAAACTTGCTAAATCATCTAAACTAACAACATGTATGTCAGACCCTATTCCATCTAAGCTCCTAAAAGAGGTGCTTCCAGAAGTCATAGATCCTTTTCTGACTATTATTAACTCGTCATTGTCATTTGGATACGTCCGCAAAACCTTTAAACTGGCTGTTATTAAGCCTCTCTTCAAAAAACCACAACTTGACCCAAAATAACTAGTTAATCATAGACCAGTCTCGAATCTCCTTTTTCTATCCAAGATATTAGAAAAGGTACTATCCCCAAATTATATTCCTTTCTTAGAATTTTTTTTTTTTATCTTTGAGGATTTCCAGTCAAGATTTAGACTGTATCATAGAACTGAGACTGCTCTAACTAGAGTTACAAATGTCCTAGTCTTATTATCTGATCAGGGTTGTATAGCTCTATTTGTGCTATTGGATCTTAGCGCTTCTTTCTACACTATTGACCACAACATTCTTTTGCATAGACTAGAAAACTTTGTTGGCATTAATGGACATGCATTAGGTTTAAATTGTACGTATATATCCGCCATTAATACGTAGCAGTGAATGAAGATGTATCATATCGATCACAAGTGCAGTATGGAGTACCTTCAGGCTCAGTACGAGGGCCGTTACTCTTTGCGCTTTACATGTTACCCTTCAGAGATATCATCAGGAAACAAGGTGTTAGCTTTCACTGATGATACTCAGCTCTATAATTCTTCTTGGAATGGCAAAACTTACCAGTTTGAAAAACTAGCAGAATGCATAGTTGCTATAAATAATAATAATAAAAAAATAGATGACGAGTAATTTCTTACTGCTAAATTCTGAAAAAAACAACAACAACAAAAAACAAACAAACAGAGGTGTTAATTATAGGACATAAAAAACTCTGCATGTAATAACCTAGAAAACTGTCAAAGACTTGATGGCTGCTCTGTCAATTGTGCTCATCTGATCCATCCCTGCCTTGCAATTGGATTAATCCACATCTTAGACCCCATTTTGGCAGTTGCATTCCTCCATTTTGCAAATTGCCTTGCAAAAAGCTCTATATTTTCCTTTTACCCTGAAGTCCAAACTTATATTACAGGCTCACTCTAACATAGTAATTGTTTTTGAACAGATGACTTTTTCTGTTCCAAAACCTAGTGAGCTGCCTCACTGCCGACTGCCTGCATAGGCAGCCTATTAACTATCCTGGAACCTCATAGATGACTGATTTGGAATGCTCTACAGTACATAGGCAAGAACTCAGCTGAAAGAACATAAAAAATAAATAAAATTGCCAGATTGACAAATTCATTTAAAAAGTGCCTAAATCACAAACAAATAGGGAATAAAATGGTGAATTTTATCTCATTTACTGTTTTTGCTGTAGCACCATGTCATGCATACAGTAAGTCACTAATAACATTTTTCCTTAAAGCAGAGAATTATATTTCTAGATCTCCCTAAGAGCACCTGGTACAATTACTTTTACATTGCCTAAATAATCACACAGAAATTAATGACATAGACACCCCCCTCCAAGAAACGCATTCAAATACATTCATCCCATTTTGGGTTTTCATAATATACCACCATCACACAGCTGTTTATACTTTGTCTTATTTTCAAAATTAAAGCCCATTGCATATGACCCCAATTTGTCCAGGGCAGCTTCATCATTCTGTTTGATGAGTGGGCTTTTTCTCTCAGGCATACACAAATCTAAGCTGGTGGTTTGGATTCAGATATAAAAAGTGGAGTTTGTGTCATGTAAAAAGTCCATAAACACCCATCTTGATTTTTTCTTCTAAGAAACAACATTAGGAGTGCAACTTTGTGGGTATATACACAAAACAAGAAGAAGAATTTCAGTCTGTTTTTTGTTCTCTAAGTGAGGGGAAGTCAATGCAAAGAGCTTGTGATCATGATTACTATCATGGATTTACATGTGATGGTCATGCTGTGCATCTCTTTGACCATCATCTTGGTGTTCTTTTGTTTTTAATGTTGCAAGCTGTTCCGTGAAAGAGTTGGTTGGTTAGGCTTGCTTCAGATTGGCTGGCGCTAGGGTCTTGGTGTTCTTTTGTTTTTAATGTTGCAAGCTGTTCCGTGAAAGAGTTGGTTGGTTAGGCTTGCTTCAGATTGGCTGGCGCTAGGGTCTGATTTACGAACATCACGTTGTCTTTGGCTTCTTTGTTAAATTTGTCTTTGGCTTCTTTGTTAAATTTGGCGGCTCGTGTTTCAACCATGTTCTTGATAGAATCTTAAATTGTTTGATTCGCTCTGAAACCCTACAACCTTACAACATAATTTTTTTTCTCTGGATACTATAAATGTGTTTAAACAAAACACCTTTGTTATGGCAGAAAGCCAAAAGAAAGAAAAAAAAATCAGGTGGTGTTGGGTAGTTATTAATAATCAATTGTTGTGTAATGGTCTGATTCTGTGTTATGTTAAATTAATTCTGTATTGTTATTAAAAGCATTGCTTTTATCAGACAATGTAATGGACTATGAAAGCACATTGTACAAAATACATTTTAAACATCTGTAGAACTGAGATGCAAACATTAATCAAGAATCAGCATATAAATCTCAACAGTGGTGACAATAAAAATAAGCTTCATGCTACAGTGCATTCTGGGAGCACCATTCAAAACTCGGCCATAGCTCCCAAAATGCATTGCAACATGAATACATTTTTCCTTGAACTGTCTTTGTATTTTCTATTATTCTTACTATTTGCTTTAAATTTTGCCATTTTTTTGTTGTGACTTTTAGTAGCTTGTTTTATGATGTTCAAAGATCTATTTAACGGAATATTTTTAGATTGTCACCATTGTTGAGATTCATATGCTGATCCTTCATGTGTACTGTGAATGAAAACGTTTTGTGCAAAACATGTTTATAAAATTGTTCTAAATAAATAAAATCTAACTTAAATGAAAATACACCTATGTTAATTCTGAATAAAAACTTTTGTTTGACGGGAGTAGTGATTCGTAATAAGTGAAAGTGGTGATGCTGTTTATGGAGTTGTTTAATCCTTCTCTGCTGAGATCTTCAGAGATTTAATGTGCTTTATTTCAGTTGATTTCATATAAGGCTGTGACTGGAAGTCAGTGTAGTTGTTGTGTTTCTCTTTTTTTCTGTTCTTGTTCTCTTCAGTTATTGTGCTTGTTAACAGCAGTTGTTCATCACTCAATCATCACTTAATTATCTCATTCACTTCAACACAGCTTCATTATTACTCTTAACACTCTGTAGTGTGTACATATGTAGATACTGAGCGGTGTTAATTTACCACCGCAGATTTTGCTGTGTGTGTGTGTGTATATATATATATATATATATATATATATATATATATATATATATAATGTCCATTTATTTATTTTGTAATTCAATGAAATGAGTAATAATATTCCACTTTCCATTTTCATTAATTTCACTTTTTCAATCAGCTGCATTAAAGAAAACCGCCTGCTGAGATGATCCGTCAAACCTCTGTCTGCATTGCCATGGCAACACTCAGAGAGTTTGACCATGAAAGTGTTCCAATAGGAGGCATAACAAAGATACATCACTCAAGGACTTCCAGTAAAGCTGCATTTGCCCAATGGAGTGTGGCTGATGTGTGTTACATGACAAACGTTATTACTTAGAAGCTGAATAGACAACTGCATCAAGGGCAGACACATTTAAATGAAAATGTTTCTTAAAAAAAAAAAAAAATTCTAAGACAATGTCTAGGATCAATAGTTGGAGTAATGCTAGGCCTGTTAAATATACACTGTTATAATGGTGCCTTTTTGAAAGTCTGTTAAAATTGTGTAAATCTTCGTCCAGTGGCATAGCGTATGGGCATGCAGGGTATGCAGGTGCATTTGGGCCCGGGCAGTTTGGAAGCCCGCCGAGCTGGGGGGAACTTTTAATTGAAACGAGAGAACGAACCCTGCATGGGCCCAGCCCTTGTCCAACAGCATATGTGAATTCTCGGCCCGAGTCTGACTGGACACGTCTTTTTTCTCTCTCTTCCCCATTAAACCGCTATTAAAATAGTTACGTTTTGTTTTTTATTAATGCCAAAGTGGTCATATTTCTTTTTGTTTCTTTAAGTTAATTTAGAAATATATTTGGAACATTTTATGTTTGTTAAATTTAAGTTTTTTAAAAGAACGACCAAGCGGCAGTGGCAGACAGTGAGTTGAACATTACCAACATTACTTGCCTAAAATAAACAGACATAAAACACTTTAATACATTTCAAAGTATTATAAAAAAAAAAAAGAATCCTAGACAAATGAGCGCTGTTAGGCGCATATCCAATCCTTTGTGCGGAGATTGGAAGCTAAGTGCTTTGCAGGACATGGAGGCGCCAGTGTTATCACTTTTTTATTTTTTATTACAGTGCAAACTTAAAAATATGCCGTCATTTCTGCTCAGAAAATTTGGAACTGCAAAGGGTCTACTTGGCACTTCACCAACATGATAAATATATATATAGAATGCTTTAAATTACTATTTTAAAAGCAAAATAATTAAAATCGAAAACGAAACTCTTTCATTACGTAATCCGTAAAGATGCATTTCTCTCTAAAGGCACGTCCAGTGAGGAGATTGCGAGTCAGGTTCTACAAATTCATTTTTGCAACATTGACTCAGAAAACCTTAGTTTATTAACAAATAATTCAAATATCCCTTCACCATTTTTAACTTTTTTGTTTCTTATTTATTTATTTGTTTGTTTTTTTGGGCCTCTGAATGGACTTGAAAACATAATTTCCAAGCATTAGCCTAAATAAAAATTGTGAATAGTCACGATTCACATAACGCTATTTACTTCAGAAAAATAGTTAACTGAGTTGGAGCCCGTAACATTTGGGGGGCTCATACAATTTGTTTGCATATGTGCCTGGGTTCACTCGCTACGCTACTGTCTTCGTCTCATCTTTGTCCCAGCTAATCTCATGGCAATTCTAATTCACTTTCTTCTGTAGTGCACAGGTTAAACAGGTCCGGCCTGGCAAATAAATAATGAATGGAAGGACAGTAATTAAGTACATAGATCAGATGAGGCCTAGAGAACCCTGGATGATGACCCCATTCTTCTAGTGTTTAAATAAAGCCTAAAACTCACTTTCTGCTTGTTTGCCTCCTTCTATGAACCTTTGTATTTCAGCCTAAAGCAAGGACACTAGAACATTCTAGAATGTATTTATCTCAGCCCATCCATCCATCTATCTATCTTCACTCTAACCATGGATGCAATGATGAAGTAAACATGATCTGCAGTCAGAGTGGGAAAATCATAAATAATAATTGAGGTTATTGATATGGAATGGATATTCTATCAGGTCTGTGGACAGACCTGAGGAGCTAATTGATCCCAGAGCTTCACCTTGACACTAACAGAGCGCTCTCACTGAGATTCGGCCTTCAGTAAATAGGATTCACTTCCACAGTGTTCATAATAACGCTTTCTTGAAAACACAGTATTTACTGATGCTTGCACTCACTCTCTGTTGTCCTCAGAAATAAAGGGTGTGTAATGTGAAGCTAGAGTGCAGCTGAGGAGACCGAACGCTAGGCTAGATATTCTCAAGCGGGTACAGAGAATATTAAGGAGTCCCTATTGATTTGGGCAGCCTCTGGAAACTGTACAGTATATCTGGATACCATGTAGAAAAACAGAAGAATTGGAAAACTGAAAGAAAGGAAGGATTAAACATTATAAGTGATGTCTTTGCTGTTAAACATCTCTTTAGGATCTGTCCAAGTACACAAACATATACTGGAAAGATGTCTGTGAAAGAGCAGAGACCGTAAGGAGAAGGAGACAGAATACTTGAAGAAAAATCAAAGTGCTCAATATGGCAAATGTAAGAAAAGAAGTCCTGCCTTTCAATCAAATACTTTTTTCTCTAGAATATTAATGCATATATTCAGAATAGCATACTATTCTTACCATTTCTGCGGAGAAGTAATATATGCTACTGTCTAACATCAAATCTTAAAATTAATCTAGAATAAGATTTAACATTTTTAAATGAAATGTTTCTCTTCTCATTACCAATCACATTACAATCACTGTTTTTACGGTAGCTCACTGCATAATTTTTCAACATTAACACCTGCCATAACAGTTCATCTTTATAAAAGTTGGGACATTGGCACTTATCAATGACACTACATTAGCATTAACTTCATAGACGTAGATGTTTTCTGGCATTTTCCCTGTACATTAGGCACAAAAATCTGCACTTGAATCTTTCTGCCAGAGCAGTAAACACTCCACTCATTTGGTGGGCAGATTGTATCACATTAGCACACTGAAAATCCAGGCAAATTGCTCAGTAAATTTGGCACAGAGTATTCAGAAGTTAAATGCGGTGCATTGATACCGTTCAATGTCAAAACTCATTACTCTCTCTCTCGTCTAGATCACTCTAGCGCACCAATGGATTGTTTCTACACAGCAGCTTTTGTCTCTAATGCTGTATATAATTACATAAACAGCAGCATTAGAGGTGCTTAATTTTATTTGGTGCCATTAATCTAAAATCTAAACTGATTAAATGTATTTAATTAATTTAGTTTATTATTTATTTAAACAATATATTTTCTTGTAATAACAAGATGTTTTGTCATTAAAATGACGTCTACTTTTTAAAAATATATTTTTATAATATTAAATATAATATCAAGAGCAAAGACCACAGCACTCTCAATAACCATGATTGATCAATTTTGATTAATAGATGTATCTTCATTTGCCCAGTTCATTAGCATTCTTGAACCTGTCCATTTTGCCAATTACAGACATAATATCTGACCTGAGACAGTGATTCCAGTGGCTGCAGAGTAATTGGGGTGTTTGGAGACATTTTCACCTCTAACACAACCCCAGGGGACCTTCGGATTATGCTTTCCCAGGAAGAGACTCTCAGCACGCAGTCCAGAAACTCAGATCTACTCATACCTGCCAGACAGTCTCTTGGCAGTCCCAATGCCTTTGTCACAGTCATCTTATTTGAGCCTGTCCATTTTTATAATAAGCCAGACAGTAGGTGCTGCCAGACTGTGCTCTCAGTCTATTTTTTTGTAATATTTCCCACCTCAGAAAAGGGTAAGTGAAGGTCACCCAAAAGTAATGCGGTATATTTGTGGGCAAAACTCGTAAAAATTACAGTCTCATGTCCTGTGGGTTGTTTTTCAACCCCATGCAGTGTAGACTGGCACATGTACATGTTACAACATAATTTGAATAATCTGCAAACTTGACCGTCACACATCTATGGGTAAAGCTTAAAATAATAAAATAAAATAAAATAAAATAAAATAAAATAAAATAAAATAAAATAAAATAAAATAAAAAATTCCAAACTTTGCGAGTAAACCAACTTCATGTTGGACTTGCCATAAAGAACCAGCAGACAGCTCCATCTTGGAAACAAAGGCAACATCCAGCCTTGCAGGTCTTGCTGGGAGGACAAAATTCCTGCCAGGTTGCATTCTGTTGGGGCCTGTAAAACTGGCTATTTCTGTGGAGCATTAGCACAGCAGGGCCAAGCAGTGAAGGGAAGCAGGAATGCTAGAAAGTGGAGAGATAGGTTTATGCGTGGGAGACGGATGGATTTACACATGAATCTTTTCTGCAGTTGTTCGCAAAAAGCCTAGAAGTAGTAAAATTAAAATTGAAATACAGTCCACTTAAAATCGCTTGGGATAAATTACCTGTATCAGATTGAGTGGGAATTTTGAAGCACATGCTCATTTCTCTGACACATACACATGTTGGTTTTTACGGAGACTTTTCATAGGCGTAACGATTTTTATACTATACAAACTGCATTTTCTATTGCCCTACATCAACCCTATCCCTAAACCTACTCCTCACAGGAAAAAAAATATTCTTAATGATTTATAAGCCTTTTGAATTACAAAAGGGGACAACGAAAGTGTCTTCATAAACCACTTTCATGTTGTAATACCTATGTCTTATCCTTGTCATTTTACAAATGTGTGTCCTCATAAACCATATAAACACACAATTCACCATTATTCAAAAGTTTAAGGTGGTACATTTACATTTATTCATTTAGCTGACGCTTTTATCCAAAGCGACTTACAATTGCTATATATATATGTCAGAGGTCGCACGCCTCTGGAGCAACTAGGGGTTAAGTGTCTTGCTCAAGGACACACTGGCGTTTCACAGTGGATTCGAACCCGGGTCTCTCACACCAAAGGCATATGCCTTATCCACTGCGCCAACGCCAACTGAAAGATGAACCTACTTAAAGTGACTGGGATTAATTCACTAAATCAGTGGCATTGTACTAATATTGCTTGAGTGCTGACTGGAACGATTTTAAATAAATAAACACTGAAAGGACTTTTCTTGGCTCCTTCCATTTACTGTTCCTAGCTTGAGAGGGAATCATAGCAGCAAGGAACGGCCCTGGATAGCCACCCCAGCATGCGTGCCATGTGGATAATGAGAGGTGTCAAGCAGCTTACCGAAGCGCTTTCGTTTCTCCATGCAGCTTCTCACAATTCAGCCTCTCTGTATCAGAACACAGCATACATCCCAGTATTTAAAGCACTGCAAACAGATTTAGCCAGCACATAAATTTGACTTGGTTCCATTTCATATTCATTAGAATTTGTATGTGTTGCGTCATGTGGATCTGTTACATATTTTTTGTTCCCTTCATCTCATTTACTGCCCTTCTTTCACGCTCTCCATTTATTTTTGCTTTTTTTGTGATGTGATGATCAGAATCCTCAGTTGCTATGCTTGCGTAGGCACAGTCATTTTACATAAAGTGCCATGAGGACGGGAATGCGAAATGGGCTTTTGTTGCTGGAAGCAAGGCACACATTAAGAGAAATGTCACTAATTTGGAGAGTGAATCACTGCAATCAGAAGGCATTGTGAGGGGCGCTTGCAGCGGTGCACACTGGATGTCGCATCGGCTGCAATGTGATAATGAATGCCTGTGTAACCAGTGCACACAAAAGCACAGCTTAACTGGGAGTGTTGGGGTTTGGGGGGCTCATTATTGCAGGATCGCAGCCATCGCTTCATGCCCTAGAGGGGAATTCCAGAGAAGTCCCATCAGCACTGATGAATTGTTTTTATGACTTTATAAGTGTTATGTAACGGATGCACTATAAAATCCCACAGTTATTTATGCTGTTCTTGTCTTGAAGGCTGTAGAGACAATTGACCTTCCTTCTCTTGAGACTGGAGTGTTCAATCAATGACAAAAGTAAAGTAAGTATCTCAGAAGTGTTCTCAAGGAGTCGGAGAGGGACATTTTATCAGTCTGGATGACAAGCCAAGTCAGTCAAATTGGCTGACTTTGATAGCTCTGTTCCTGAACTTTTTCCTGACGTGACAACTTATTCGACTCAAAACGCTCTTGCACATCCCAAATTTTTAAGGGAATGGCCAGATGGGGACTGTAGTATTATGGAGGAAACAACAAACACGGCTGTTTCTTGCTGAACCATTAATGCAAAAATAAATAAATAAATAAATAAATAATTATAGCTGCAGATTTATCCTATTAGTGAATGATTATCTAGACATATTTTGTGAGACAAAAAACAACAACAACAGCAAAAAACATTATCAAACTTCATTCTCACTATATTTAATGATGTTCTGCGTGACATTTTCAGAGTTAAACTCTTGTACTTGAATTTACCTGGGGAAACCAGATCTAAACGCATGCTTTTCACAAGGAAAATAAAACATGGCTAAATAAATACATAAATGCTTACACACGTGATGTCATTTTTCAAGTTCAAAGTGCTCTTCTCACGAACACTGCAGCAGATTCCAGGCATTTCAATTAAATGACATGGGTGCACTGTAAACCCTAATGTTGTCTTGACTTAAAAAATCAAGTAATGTTGACTAAACATTACTTAAAATTTTGCGTTTTGGCCCTGCCACTTAAAAATATGAGTTAATTTAACTAATTTACCTTCAAAATGCATAAACTTAAGATTTCAAGTGTTGTGAGCTCAAAATCATGAGTAATCCTTTGGAAAAACTCAACGTCACTCTGTTCTTCCTTTAATGTGATTGGCCATGGGAGGAATTCTGCCTAGCAACAAGAGAACAAAAGCACTGATTGGTGGATTACAAAATTCGTCCTTTTGGTCTGTTTGGTTTGCTGAACTACATTTCAAGATGACGTTTTTTTTTTAGTGTATTATGTTAGGTGAGTAAAGTTATGTAGATATAAAGTTGTTTTGCATGATTTCTACTAGTGAAATATGTTATCCTTGTGGTACGTGATTTTGATATGGTATGATTATTGAAACGACAACTTATAGTATTTGATGAAGTGGCCCAATCGTTTTCCTTTGAGAGAAAGAACATGGCAGCTAACGTTACTGCTTAACTCGTTAAACCAATACACTGGAAACCCTAATGAGTTGACTGAACTAAATTGATTGAGTAAACTCGTTGCCTCAATTTAATTGAGTAATGGAGTCTCCCAAAACTTACATATTTAAGTTTATTTAACTTGACGCTTTTGTAGAAAACCCTAATAAGTTGACTGAACTAAATTGATTGAGTAAACTCGTTGCCTCAATTTAATTGAGTAATGGAGTTTCCCAAAACTTACATATTTAAGTTTATTTAACTTGACTGTTTTGTAGATTGTACTTAAATCACTCAGTTCACCAAACTTGGTGCTTATTTAATGTACTTAAACGATTATGTTCACTTAACTTGGTATTAATTTCAAGTGTACTTCTATATTTAAGTTAACTCAACATGTAAATTTAACAGAAAATTATGTTCTTATTTTTGACCGCACACTTTTTGCACACTGAAGTAAAACAAATAACAGCATATTTAAACTTTGACCTTTTGACAAAATGTCACAATATTTATGAAAATACAGTAAACCCTATACTGCACTGTAAAAAAAAAAGTTGTGTCAACTTAAAAAAATAAGGCAACTTATCGCTAGCGCTTTTTTGAGTAAACTTAACAAAAAATTACTATGTTTGCGTATTTTAACATCAACCTAATCCATTGGGCAAAGTTCTTTTTATGTCTTTGCAGACGTTGAAAAGATGTCCACTGAGGAGGCAGAATGTTTTATGATGTCTTTTTAAAAATGTTTTTTATGTCTTCTGTACGTCTGATATAGACGTTCACAGATCCTCCTTACAAGGTTTTCTGTGACTTTATTTCTGTCAGACATCTAGAGAAGCTCTTATTGAGAATTAACAGAGGTTTAAATGTTGATACTTTATACATTTGAAGTCACCATTGTGGTGGAAAGTGTTTGGTTTAGTTGGGATCTTGGTCCAGTTACTTCTGTGTAAGCTTGTCTTTTGCTGCTGTAACAGTGTATTTTAAAACACTGTTTTTGTGGCGAAGAAAGACAAACTTAAATGAGCTCAGGTGTCATTAGCTCTTTATTGGTGTTAGCTTGTCTCTTGCTGCTGTAACTTGTGTGTTGTAAAACACTGTTATTGTGGCAATGAGAGTTGAGATCAGACATGCACATCTTGCTTGTAATGGTGACAAGTTAAAATAAAATGTATTGCTGCAACTGTGGATTCACTTTTATGGATAGAAACCTAGTAGATAAAATAATGTACTTACTTTTTGAAAACGGATCACATCGTCACAAACAGACATCAAGATTTTGGATATGCATCACATCAATGGTGACAATCAGAACAAAAAAGGCTGTAAAATAAGGATGAGTTTGTGCTATGGAGCTCTTTTGTTTGTCACCGTTGTTGTGATGCATATGCTAAATCTAGAAGTCTGTGTGTGTGAGTACTTGATTCTTTTACTCAAAATATTTCAAATGCATTCATTTTGTCTATCTTCAAAATAAGTATTTTGCTCTTGGTGCCTGTTAAAAATATCAAACAAAACTTATTTTATGATCTCAAATACGTATTATGTGATGACTTTCTCATCAACAAAAAACATCTGATAACACCTGAGCTCATTTAAATTTGTCTTTTTTCACCACAAAAACAGCGTTTTAAAATACACCAACCCAGCAGCAACTGGACCAAGATCCCAACTAAACCAAACACTTTCCACCACAATGGTGACTTCAAATGAATCAAGTATCAACATTTAAAACCTCTGAGTGATTTAGGTAGAGTCTACAATAGCGTCAAGTTAAATAAACTTAAATATGTAAGTTTTGGGAGACTCCATTACTCAATTAAATTGAGGCAACGAGTTTACTCAATCAATTTAGTTCAGTCAACTTATTAGGGTTTTCAGTGTGGGAACGATAGAACGACAGATCAACAGAACAACAGACAGACACTGATTATATGCAACTATGAGCATCTTTCTCTGAAGGCGGTAAAATTAACTGTAAATTGTTTGCTTGTAAAGATTCATCTCAGAAGTTGACTGATGGAATGACGGATGTGTTCTTTTAAATATCCTCACCTGAATTTACAACAAGCCATTCATCATAAGTGGCAAGTGATTAATAGAAACATCAAAAAATGTATCCCTGTTGTGTTGTAGATTCCAGCTGATACAAAAATCCCTTTACTGCTGATAAATTATGCATTATGTAAAGATGACACGTGGCAGTTGAGAGAATGTTTAAAATAATGAAATCCACCTGAAGATCTGTTAAAAATCTGAAAAACATAGAGGCCTTGACCTACACGAATATAAGATATTAACCCATTTAAGCCCACCGAGAGCTATTGTTGCCGCAGTTTATAGTTGTCATTTCCCTTTTGTAAGTTTTTTTTAGATGTTATCTACTGTATGTTTTGTTTCTCAATGACATGCAAGAAAACAACCAAATAAAGGATTTCAAGAAAAAAAAAAAAATAAGGTTTCAATTCTTTCCTGTCACATGAGGCTGTCAAGTTCCAACCTCTTCTTCCAGGAAGCATGGTAAACCCAAACCCTTCAAAAGAAATGTAATTATCATGTTACTAATAAGATTTTCTTTTTGTTTACATACACAGTATATATCTATATAATCATGAAGGTCTCTAGAATCATCCAAACAAAACAAAACTAACAGGAGATAGTTTTATTGTATGCTTAGTTAAAAGTCCAAGAATGAATTGTAAGTACCACTTCCCCACTTCTGTGTCTGCTTTTGCATTTGGAGGTGGGTTCCAGTTTTCAAGTGACAGCAGCAGTTTACTAACGTCCGTCAGTCACACAAAAGGAAGAATGAAAAGATAAAGAGCTAACACATGGGATTAATTGCTGTAGATTATCTCTCCCCCCACTCCTTCTTATGACATTATGTCATGTAAGGGGCAAAATATTGACCCCCCCCCCCCCTTCATCCAGTTCGGCTGTGTTTCATTATAATTTGTCAAGTACCCTAATTATTTTTTATGACTAGTAGCTTATGATTCTATTATAATGTTGAAATTCATACAAGTAAGGGGTTTAAATTTACATTATTTTATGAAATCACCCACTACAGTCAGCCTTTGAATACTATATATATATATATATATATATATATATATATATATATATATATATATATATATATATTTTTTTTTTTTTTTTTTTTTTTAAAGAATATCATTAATTTCATTAATATTAAGTACTTTCTCAGGGTTAATCCATTTGACTTAATCGATATGTGCCTATTCATAAAATAAGTGATATTTTACATATTTACATCACAAAATATAGCATGCAAATATGTTTATGTAAATTTATAAAATTACTTGTACCTTCACTGCTTATTTAAGGGAATGTTCACCCAAAAATTGAAATTGTGTCATTTAGTTATCCTCAAGTTGCAAACCTATGGGTGTCTTTCTTCTGTTGAGCAAAAATATTATATTTTGCTGAATTTTGGTAATTAAACAAACAGTTAAGTGCATAATTTTCTTTCAGGTATATCTTTTTTATTATACAAATGTCATAGTTTCATCATTCTATTTAGTTGTATTTATTTATTTATTTATTTTCATTTAACTTTTTGATACAGAACCCTGTTGGGGCAACTTAATGGCTGCACTTTATTCGGCTCCACCATTTTAAGACAAATGGATTTGTTTTGTTATTTTTAATATTTTGTTCATATTCAATAGATTATAATATAGATGCAGCCTTTCTTGGGTTTGGATCAAATTTTCTTTGACATTTATGCATGATAAATTTATGAATAAAAATTGAGCTGTTGAAAGCAGTTATTTTGAGTTTGATGCCAAATGCTCTCCTCCTACTCAAATTTGACATTGAAGGGGTGAATACAACATATTTGCCCACCGCACATTAAAATATGATTTTCAAAAAAAAGAAAAAAAAAAGAAAAAAACAAACAAACAACAAAATTAAACCTGGGGAACAAAAACATGTTCACATAGGACACTATTAACATGACTATATGCATGAAACCATTCAGAAGAATTTGGGCACACATTGGTTAACATGACTATGGAAATAGTAGAGTCACACTGAAGGCATCAAGGGCTATTTGACCAAGAAGGAGAGTGATGGGGTGCTGTGCCAGATGACCTGGCCTCCACAGTCACCGGACCTGAACCCAATCGAGATGGTTTAGGGGTGAGCTGGACCGCAGACAGAAGGCAAAAGGGCCAACAAGTGCTAAGCATCTCTCAGGGAACTCCTTCAAAACTCTTTGAATGAGAAGGTGTGTCCAAACTTTTGGTCTGTACTGTATATATATATATATATATATATATATATATATATATATATATATATATATATACTTAAATTCCAAAATACAGTAGTCATAATAATATGACTGAATTAGTTGGTATGAATATATTTCCTGTCTGGTTGATTATTTTTGTGAAGGTGAGCTTATATTATACTAATATTTTCTTAACTTGCCATTTGCCCTTGATAGAGGCGAGTGATTGTTAATATTTCTCTCTCTCTTTTTCCCCCCATTTCTCTCAACAGTCCGCTTCATTACTTCACTCATACTCTTCAAACTCAAACTTAAGCCTATGCTACAAACAAGATGACTTGCACGGTCTGTTCAGAGCTATGTTGCTCTTGGCTCCAGCATGAGTGCTTGAGCTGATTCATCTGCTGTATAACTCTGTGTCAGATACTGTACAACTACAGCAGATACCATCTGTTTGAAGGTTTATAGACAGGGATATCACACAAACCATCTTTAACTGGACATACTAGACTGCATGTGAGTAAATTTTTCTAAACATATAAATATTAACATAAAATCTTTGAATATGATTATATCGTTGGATTAATTTTGTGAGATTATATACATTAGAAAGTAACCCCCACACCTTCCCTTCTATGAGAAGCAGCTCATTAAATTGTTGTTGAATCAGTTATCTCAAAAATGCTCCACTGCAGCTCACACCTTCAAAGATATCATGGGAAGGCTGATGATTCATGGACCCAGTGCAGGTGCATTACAGATAGTTACACCATTGTTTATATCCCATTCCGGTTGACAAGCACCTGATGCATTCCTCTGACACCTCAATTTTATTTAAATACGTGTCATCAAGGAATTTAGATGTCATAATACAAAATAATCTTGAGGTGATCTTTGAAGGTGCCATTCTTAGACTTAATGTAAGCATGCACAGATGTCTGCCTTACCATCTGTTGTTGTTGATGGAAGAGTTGACGATCTGTGATAAATAATAACGGTATTCTAATAGCTGTATGCAAGTTGTCAGTAAAATCAAAACAAAACATAAAAACTAAACAAACGTGTCCTGTAATGGATGGCATCAGACAACAAAATTTCCTTCTTTCTTCCCTGTCTTTGCCATACCCACCCTGATAACAAGCTGTCAACCAGCAAATACATACATCCTTTAGATTGACATTTTATAGATAAAAATGTTCTTGGAAAAGCGCAAGTCGTGGCAGCACTAAAATATGAGGAATGGTGAACGGTTTTCTGTGACCTCTGCCGTTTCTCAGTGTGATGGATGGACATCACTTACCCTCTTCTCCACCCTTCAACAGCCCTCCTAAAAGGGCAGGAAAGAGCACTGGATTATAAGATCGGTAATAGCATTCACGGTTAGAATACCCAGTTTCTGTGACTTTAAGCAAACAAAGCCCAGTGTGGAAAGGTCTTACAGCCCCTGCGCAAACAATTTATGAGAGAAGAAGAAATGAGAAAAGAGAATGTGACAGGACAAGAAAGACAGGAAGGCTCATGAGGGCCCTGCAGTGGTGTTTACATGGAAATTTTTGACATTTATATGGCGTTATTTCCCTGTCAAATGTCGAGAGAGCATAATTGTAGCTCGAAAGTACATTAATATAATGCACGAGCGTGAATCTCTCTGATCGCGCGTGGAATATAATGTGTGGAGCACGAATCTCTCTGCTCACGCGTGGAATATAATGTCTGGAGCGCGAATCTCTCTGCTCGAGCGTGGGAACTGGGCGCACGCTCTCAGATACATGTTGCTCTTGTAAGAATTTTCTCTGGGCTCGCTCAGAGAGTATGCCTGCACTTAAAACGTGTTCAGTGCAATCGCGAATCTCTTCTCTTCGCTTAAAGTAAGCGTGTATGTGCTTAGACTGCGTCCCGTGGGTTCGCGCATGGCCAAGTACTCTTCTCTTCAATTTCTTTCTCTTTGCTCTTGCCATAAACGTTGTCAAAACGGCAACAACCAATCAGAAATAGTCTTCAATGACTGACCAATGAAAACGTGACATCGTACATGGAATCTTATTGGTTGATATTGAACCGCACATGGATTCGGCGGATCCATCTCGGCTCGTCTTGATTGAACTTCAGTGAATTTATTCCATGTCATGATTGATGATCAGCTGACTTTCTCAGACCACATTGCTAAAACTGTCTGATCCTGCAAATTTGCTTTATTCAATATCAAGAAGATCAAGCTCTTTCTTTCAGAACATGCCGCACAACTCCTTGTTCTGCTCTTGTTCTGTCCAGGCTGGACTATTGCAATGCCCTCTTGGCAGGTCTTCCAGCCAGTTCTATAAAACCTTTACAATTAATCCAGAACGCGGCAGCAAGATTAATTTTTAATGAGCCAAAAATAAATACATGTAACACCTCTGTTTATCAATTTACCACTGGCTCTGCACCCATTTACCAAAATTTGTTACTTCAGACTTATGTGCCCTCTAGAAGCTTACATTCTGCAAGTGAACATCGCTTGATTGTGCCATCCCAAAGAAGCATGGTCACTTTTACGGACTTTTAAATTAAATGTTCCCTCCTGGTGGAATGACCTCCCCAACTCAATCCGAGCCGCTGAGTCCTTAGCCATCTTCAAGAATCGGCTTAAAACCCATCTCTTCTATCTTTATTTGACCCTCTAACACTCACTATTCTAATTAAAATCATTTAAAAAATATATATTTTCTAATATTTTTGTATTCTATTTTCTTTTAATTTATTATGCAATTATGTGTGTACAGTATATGTATGTGTATGTGTATGTATATATGTATATACATATATATGTATATATATATATACATACATATATATATATATATATATATATATATGTATGTATATATATATATATATATATGTATATGTGTATATATGTATATGTGTATACATATATGTATGTATATATGTATATGTGTATATATGTATACGTGTATAACACTCACTATTCTAATTAAAATCATTTAAAAAATATATATTTTCTAATATTTTTGTATTCTATTTTCTTTTCGATTATTATGCAATTGTGTGTGTGTGTACAGTATATGTATGTGTATGTGTATGTATATATGTATAATAAGATTCCATGTATGAAGTCGCGTTTTCATTGGTCAGTCGTTGAAGCCAATTTCTGATTGGTTGTTGCCGTTTTGACAGCGTTTATGCCAAGAGCAAAGAGAAAGAAATTGAAGAGAAGAGTACTTGGCCATGCGCGAACCCACGGGACGCAGTCTAAGCACATACACGCTTACTTTAAGCGAAGAGAAGAGATTCGCGATTGCACTGAACACGTTTTAAGTGCAGGCATACTCTCTGAGCGAGCCCAGAGAAAATTCTTACAAGAGCAACATGTATCTGAGAGCGTGCGCCCAGTTCCCGCGCTCGAGCAGAGAGATTCGTGCTCCGCACATTATATTCCGCGCGCGAGCAGAGAGATTGACGCTCGCGCATTATATTAATGTACTGTCGCGCTACAATTATGCTCTCATGACATTTGGCAGGGAATAAACGCCATAAATGTATACCTCTGTGCATCTGGCTGGGCCTGCCTGAAAACTAAGGGTGTTATGTAAAATAGACAATGAAGTCCACGATGGAGTCTCACACACACACACACACACACACACACACACACACACACACACACACACACACACACACACACACACTTATTATACACACATACTTTATTTTTGCTCACAGTGGCTTAATTTAAAAACCATTTAACATTTAAAAAAATAAATTACATTATCTGTTTAAAACCGTTGTTTATTGTGGGTTGTTTTCATCAAGGTCCAAATTTGTCAAGCGGTAGAAAGCTGACCTTTCACAAACCAGTGGGGTGCTAAACAGGGGGTGAAGGGAGAGATAAAGAGAGTAGAAGAGAGAGAAAAAATATTTTTGTCAGCACAGCATAGGCTGCCTAACCACAATACAGCACAGTGAGGAGTCTAACTGTCCACAAAGAGGCAAATATCAGAGATTGAATGGGAGGTCTGTACTGCAGAAAGAAAAAAAAAATACACAACAGATGTCATTTAACAGCCATGTTGCAGAACTGGGTTTGAGCTGCTCCCCTCAGTATTCCACTGTAAGCAGGAAATATCCAGCTAATCTAGCCAAAAATTAATACGGGCAGCAGAGCACATACACCGCTGTCCAAGCAAGCCCGTGGACTAGCACACAAACAAATAAAAGTGGGCCCGTTGTAAATTGTGTATGACAACAAATAAATAGACAAATCTATGAGGAGAAGTCTGGCGCATCAACAAAAAAGGGCAACAACTTCAAACACAAACAGGCTGTGAAAAGAAACTCGTCTTTCCATTATTTGATTTGGCTGCTGGAGGTTTTTTTTTTTTCTTATGCTACAGTAGTCTTTTCATCTATATATACACACACACAGACACACACACACACACAAATGTGTAATCAAAGAAACCAATGGAAATAGTACTGTCAAACGATTAATTGCGGTTAATCACATCCAAAATAAATGTTTTTGTTAACATAATATATATATATATATATATGTGTGTGTGTGTGTGTGTGTGTGTGTGTGTGTGTGTGTGTACTGTGTTTATTTATAATGTATATACAAATACAGACATACAAGAAAATATTTAGAAAATATTTACATGTATGTGATCATATATTTTTTTATTATATGTACACATTTAAACAACATATTTTTTTTTAATATATGCTATATGTATGTGCATTTATATATAATAAATCTACACAGTACACACACATATATTATGCAAACAAAAACTTTTATTTTGGGTATGATTAAGCGCGATTAATCGTTTGACAGCACTAAATTGAAAGAATTCTGAAAATTTTGAATATACAGTGTACACAAATTAAAACATGAAGCATGAATATGTGGAAATTTCACAAATATGAACAAACGTTTATGTCTTTCTTTTGTAGAATACACAAACAAAAAGAGTTTTGGACCCCATTCACATTCATTGTATGGACAAAGACATAGCTTTTACGTTTTTTTGGGGGGGGAACTTAACTTTTAATAACACTGACATTCATTGTCAAACAAAGTAATTTGAGCTAAAAAAGTACATTTACCTCTAAGATTAATTTTCTTCTAGTCTAGCTTAGTAAATGAAAGGATTTTCCTCTAGTCTGGCCTAGTTTTCCCACCAGGAAAGTACAGGCACAAAGAGTTGGTCCCGACAGCAAGTGTTTTCCCTCAATGTATTTTTGCCACGATGAATAGACTGCCTCCGATTACTTTAGTATTTGGGCCATTTGGTCATTTTGGGTGAGATTGCTACAGCAGCAGGTTATTTTTCTCTGGCAGCTAACTTTCAAACACAACCCACTTTCCTCTTCCTTTATAATCTCAGACGTTCAGCCCTCAACCTTTGGGGAGTGAATCACCATTCACTCTCTGTAATGGACACTACTTCACAAGTCTTTTCTCATTCCCTGCTGCTGCCCTTTTTTTATTTTTAATCAATAGTGTGCGATAAGTCATTTCCAAGATTAACAACATTTTGAGCACTGCTTTTTCCTCTGTAAACATGCTGTATTTGGCAAGATCACACCTACTTGACATTCGAACAGAGTGGTCAAAACAAACTATGTGTTATGGTACTGCTGGTCTTACTGTATGTGAGTGAAGAGAAAAAATACAATAAAATTAAATAAAATAAAATAAAAAACAGACCGATTCTTTGCAAGCAGACTTCCTTCCCACAGTAAATTCGAGAGAGGCTTTGCAGCTGAGTAACATATAAGATTACATTAACCCTGCCGGCTATTATTTGGATGTATCGCTCTGATTTTTTTCCCGAATGCATATGTGCATTCATCAAGCTAGAATACTTTACGGGAGGGCCCAAGCATTCCCTGGCTAGCCATTAATAAAAAATGCATGAATATGTAAGGAATAAATCCAGACAGCTGTTTAGTAGACAAAACGCCCTGTTCCCGTAAGCAATCTTGGCTCAAAGCACCTGCCCTTAATCTTACTTAACAGGCAGAAGCTCTTGCTAAGCTATGGCACCCGTGCTCTTATCAGAGCAGAGAGGCCTACTAAAGGGATGTTTCCGCATCCATCCCTCAGCGAAGGCTAAAATGTGGAAATCCTGTCAGCTAAATCACATTTCTTAAGAACTGTTTTGGATTAATGGGGTGGATACTTCTGAATCAAGATGTTTTGAACAACAGTATATAAAACAGGCTTGTTCCTAATTGGATGCACCACTTTCACGTAATATCACAAAAATATAAATTAAAGCCATTGAAAATCAATTCAAAGTAAATTATTTTTTACTGGAAATCAGATCAGTATATCAGTATATAAGTATAATAATTGTATTACCTATAAAACTATAAATAATTCTAATAAATATGCCACTTCATTAATATATATTGATGGTGTAAATCATTACATTTACAAGTTTTGGCCTTTTTCTGAAAGACATTATACTTTTTATTCAGCAAGGAATTATTACATTGATCACATTAAATGTAAAAACATTATTTTGCCAAAAACCTGAACTGTTTTTAATAATGAGAACAATCCATTGCCATCAGATAAAAAAAGTAAAAATTAAAACATAGTTATTTTAAATTGAAATAATATTTCATTATATATCTGTTTTACTATACTTTTGATCAAATAAATGCAGCCTTGTAGAGTTTCAAAAACACTGAAAAATCTTATAAATCCCAAACCTTTGAACTCTAGCATATCCTTAAAGGAGTCGTATGATGTTGCTAAAAATAACATTATTTTGTGTATTTGGTGTAATATAATGTTTTTATGCGGTTTAAGGTTGATCTTCCAAATACTGTACATTACTGTTTCTCCTCTATGTCCCGCCTTTCTGAAATGCATTGTTTTTTTACAAACTTCATCGGTCTGAAGAGTGAGGTTTGGTCTGATTGGCCAGCTATCCAGTGGGTTGTGATTGGCCGAATGCATCAAGCGTGTGATGCAAATGTTATGCCCCTAACCATACTGTGTCGCGGTCAGAACACCAGTGCGACAGGATAAAAACAATAAAACCCATTATAAATGAGGCATTTGTTGCATTCAGTGGGGACATAATTACTGATATTAATGACTTATACTGTATTTTATGCGTTGCGTATCACGCCGCATAAACATAAAACCATGTCTGCATTTGTGATTGGAGGAACAACAAACAACAAGTGCTACTCTACACTCATCAAAATTTGTGTTTGAATCACCATTGGCAAATTCTTTAAATATAAAAGAAAACATACTCACAGACTGTGAGTCAGAAGTGTCAGAGTGTCCTTGCAAAGAGTGAGGAATGGTTGGTGGATTCTACAGAGGAGCGGCCAGGGGCTTGCGGCAACCACATGTGACAACCCTGGGCTGGACTCTGCTTTGTCCACGGTGAAAGCCGATCCGGCGATCCGGCGATCCACAGCGTCAAAGTTGATGTATTTCCTCAGTGACCAGCACGGATCAGCTCTAGGCATGACAAAGCAGATATTGTCCTCTTTTGGAAGGCTAAACTAAGTAGTTTTGGTTTCACAATGAAACACTGCGACTCTACAATATGACGCTGGCAGCAACAGCGAGAATAAAAGCTATGCCTTCTTTCTTTGCGTGAACATTCGGGTGGTGTTATGCAAATTTTCCCACACAGTGACGTAGACATGTAGGGGCATGTTAAAATGAGGGATTTCAGGAGAGCATGGACAAGTCTTAACTTTGAGACTTTTGCAACTTTACAGATCTTCATTATTCACAAAGAGCTTGTAACAGTCCAACGTGAAAGGAAAACTTGAGATCGCATCATATGACCCCTTTAAATGTAAATTCTATTTTGTCTTTTTGATACCTCAGCTTAAATTTAGAAAAGTATCTGTAGTTTAAACAGCTTTTTAATTCATTTCTGAATGGTGCAATATCTTTTTTTTTTTTTTTAGGATCCTTCCCTTGAGTACATCTATCAGTAACACCACTTTTATATTCAGGCATATAAAAATATTCAAAATATCCATCTCTGCTGTGATCTAACTGTTGCTACTTCATATTTTCTTGGCCAGAAGGTTTGCGTGTGTATGTTTTAAAAAAAAAAACATACCCCACCCTGTGCTAAATCTCAGCTCACACTGATAGATAAGAGTGGAGGATTGAGTTATCAAGCGGGAGGGTTTTAGATATAAGTCCTTACCGAACATGAAAAATAGAGGGTGAAAAGAGGAACAGAGGGTGAATAGTGTTTCATTACTAAAGCAGACTCCCTTTGCTTTCACAGTTTTTCACTAGCAGACACAGAGTTCAATCGAGCAGCTTAAGAAACTACTTCGGCTTTTAACCAATTACTGCTGATTCAAGTCTGATAACTCTTAGTGAGAGTAATGATTAGGCCAATTTACAAATGCATTTATTTATTTATTTATTTTTTATATAATTATATAATATATATAATTTATATAATATATAATTACTGAATGCTATTTTATCCACTACTGTATTAGAGTGCTAATAGGGCTGATCTCTGTTTATGTAACAAGTGTGTGTGTGTGTGTCTATATCTATCTATCTATCTATCTATCTATCTATCTATCTATCTATCTATCTATCTATCTATCTATCTATCTATCTATCTATCTATCTATCTATCTATCTATCTATCTATCTATCTATCTATCTATCTGTATATATACACACACTGTATACATTCAGTGTGCTCATGGAAATAATACTGTGAGAAAAATGTGTGATCACCATCAAACTTTGAATGTTAATGTTTGAAATGTTAACTGTCAGTTATCTGTCACATGTCCTGCCATGTGTGTTTCAGGTGTACACATTTGCACTTCTAAATATGAAGAAAAATGTGTGAATTTTGTTTTTAACAATGTTTAACAATGTGTTACAATGCATCACTGCAAAATGATTGCAAACGCAATTAGCTTCGCAGGCTACTTTTAACCACACTCACATGTATACTTTCATACTAGTGAATGATTATGCATGAGATTAAAGGCAAAATGTATTTTATGGAATGCAATTAATTATTAACTGTTAAACATAGATATGTGTGTTGGGTAAGAGAAAGTGAGAGAATGAGACAGGAAGATAGAAGTGTTCTCATAGGCCCAGTATTTCCTAGTATGTGATAATGGGGCCTGTAATGTACTATGTTCCTGCTAATGGAAACCCAGAGAGCTTGGCATCACTGAAAAATGAGACACACTAAAAGCAGAGAGAGAGAGAGAGAGAGAGAGAGAGAGAGAGAGAGAGAGAGAGAGAGAGAGAGAGATAGAGAGAGAGAGAGAGAAAGAAAAGAAATATGCAATTACTTGTTCAATTCACACTTGTCAAAAAACTAAATAAAACCCAGGATGTTGGCATGACAATGCAATTCCACACTTATAACACACACACACACACACACACACACACACACACACACACACACACACACACACACACACACACACACACACACACTATTAATAGATATTATTGTGCTTGTCAATAAACAGAGTAATCCAAGTATGCCAGATTATACATCTGTTCTTTTATTAAAAGGTGCTTCATTATTTAAAATTTAATTATTTAATAATTATTTAATAAAATAAAATAAAATAAAATAAAATAAAATAAAATAAAATAAAATAAAATAAAATAAAATAAAATAAAATAAAATAAAATAAAATAAAATAAAATAAAATAAAATAAAATAAAATAAAATAAAATAAAATGTGGAGCAGGATTTTGGACCAGTGAGATACACTCATGGACAATATGCCAGATTAAATTTTGTGGTATTCCATAAAACCGTTTGAAATCCATTAAATTGCAGCATTTAAGGTCCAAAATATAAGCAGAATATATAAAAACCCATAAACCCTTTTAGCAAATTAGGAAAAAGTGACAATGATGAATCTATCAAATTATAACATTTACAAATCCCTACTCCTGGCTAGCCCAGGCCAATGAACTGGGCAAAGTTAAACAATGGAAATCTCAACACTGAGTTAATGTTTTCAGATGTTCATGAAGCATAACAGCCCTGCGGTGCAGCCACTCAGTCATAGCTATAGCAACACAAAACAACATTACCATTTTAATTCTTAGAAATATTTTCATCCTAATTACAGGGCCAAAAATAAATGATAAAATGCGTATTTTCTGAGATTCTTTGTCTCTTTTTATTAGCAAACAAAATTTCCCCTTTAGCGAATGGAAATATTAAATATGCATGCCACCGATTAACTGAGCCAATTGTGGTTTAATGTCGTGGTGTAAAGCCTCTGGTAAGCGATGTGACATGACTCCATCAGTCAGCAAGGCAGACAGCATTATGAACTTCAGATCTCGGTGACTCAACGTTTTATGACACATATGCTCTATGACACTCCTTGTCTCTTCATACCAGCAAATGAACTGCCTTTAGAGGTCTCATTGACTGCCTAGGCCTTTTGTAAGCTAATCAGATATCAGTCAATTTTTATTTTTTATTTATTATTATTATAATTATTTATGTTTTCTTTGTTTTTGTTATTCCATATCTGCAGCCATTATGCCGTTTTCATCAACAGAATGGGGCACTTGGTACCACAGTGTTCTAGACTCTATAAATGAAAAGTGAAATAGTAATTTACTCAGGATGAAAGGTCTCTAGTACTGAGTGGGGACTCATGTGGACATTAACCAGCTCAGTGGGCACAATGTTTCTGCCTTGCAAATGAGCCATTCTAATAAATGCATTATCATAAATAGTAAGTGAGTCATCCAACCATGGAAATGGCTAACCTCAGTTAAGGTCGCAAAATAATCACCCTGTTGAATGATTGTTTGATAGTTTGCTGGTGCATTTACAGTCAAGAACAAACTCTTATCCCTAGATTATCTCATCCTGCAGGTATGTTACATAACTGCTGCTGCAGAAAACATACATATGGTTTTATTAATAGGTGCCTCTTTATTTGGTGCCTTTTTAAAATGAAATAGAATAAAAATGAAAAATAAAATAAAATCCACATTAAAATTCCTGAACACTTATTGATAATGCATATTAATTTAGGATTTCACCTTTAAATCAATTATTATTCTTCTTATTATTATTATTATTATTACGCAATAAATGTCTTTAAAGAACCCTTTAAAAACATTTTTAAAATGATCTTAATGACTACTATAATGATTTTATAATAACCTTTTTTCAATATTATTTGGTTCATCCAAATATTACGCAGTACCACATCATGCAGGAAAACAGTTAAGCTGTAAAGCCTAATGTAACTTAACTTGAAAGCAGTGGGCACCATGCAACCAGGTCAACTTTTAGTTGGATAACAACTGCCAACAGCACTTAATACTGTTTATTAGGTGTAGAGTTCAAGCTATTTTCATGCCCCCCTCTGTAAGGTGCATATGGGTCAGCAAACCAAAGAACAGACAAGTCTAAGAGCAGTACTCCTCCAAACAACAGGAGCTGTCCAGAGTGCTGAAAGCTGAAAATACTTAGCTGGAGATCAACTGTGGAGACACAGAATTTCTTTTAAATTCACAGTTTCAGAGGTTTTTAGTTTTAGATCATATAATTGTTGGTATGTAACACTGTGATTTAGGAAAAAAATGCCTGATTACCATGTAAAAATACTTTGTGATCAATGTATTTAAACTTTGTTTGTCTGCATTACACAGTACAACAACTGGGAATCTTCAGTGTTTCTTAATGCTTTTAATTTACATCTACTTATAAAAATGCATTTGCCAACCCCCTCCCCCCCACTAACTTCAATGATTTAGCTCTATTATACTGCCTGTTCTACAGAATACACTTAAATAAATAAATAAATAAATAAATAAAGGTTCTTTATTGGCATCAATGGTTCCACAATGAATCTTTACCATCCATGGAAACTTTTAATCTCACAAAAGGATCTAAAGTGGAAACAAGTTGTTTAGATTATAAAAATGTCCTTCAGACTAAGAAAAAAATGGTTCTATTAAGAACTGTACACTGAAAGGTTCTTTGGGGAACCAAAACAGGTTCTTCTATGGCATTGCTGTAAAAAAAAAAATCCCATTGGAACCTTTATTTATTTGTATTAAGAGTATATATCTAAAAATAAAATAAAACAAAATAAAACCAAACACTCCCTGTTCTACTATTGATCAGTCAATCATACAGTCTCATACTGAAGCAATTGGTTGAGCCAATGTTGGGCTGGTTGGTAACAGTCACAAAAACTTTAGCCTTCTCATGCACTGAAAAAAAATACATTTAGTTTTTTTTATTTTCATAAATAAATATTAATTGGTTTTATATGAATTACATGTGTTTTAAATCCAAGCCATATGAATTAATTAAATTCAGTTTGAAAATATGAAGTTGATTCTGTGCACAAGTGCGTAAATGCAAATTTTCACTGGCGTCAAAAGGAGTTTCCAGTCAGTTTCACAGTGGGAACTGAAGACCTTTTCATTCCAGTCCCGGAAATTTCATCATTCATTTTTTTTTTCGCTCTATAAAGAATATAATATGCTCTAGTTCAGAACGAGTCTTTGGGATAAATTCCACAGCGACTAACGGTCACATACTCCGTGCACCTGCACACACAAATATTACTTGTATCGAACTGTATTTAAAAAATTTTTTTTGGATGAAAATTCAAATAAAATTCAAATACGCTGTTTATTTATGAAGACAGCACCTATTTTAAAAAAATGTCTTAAGTGCTTTCGGAGTTGTTGACGTTAGCTCCATGCCGCATCAGCTATTCCCGTCTAACTTTAGCTTTACCATAGCCAGTCCTTCGGGAATCTGCCTTATAATGTGGTTAAACTGTTTTGGACGGGTAATCTTTAATCTTAATCATTTGTTCTACAGCAGTTTTTTGGGTGGTGGGTAAGGTAAGTTAGATGATTTTGTGGTGAAGTAAATACTACATAAAAACAAAAGTAATTTCTACATTAAATAATTTAGTTGAGGCAAGAATAATAAAAAAAAAAAAATAGCTACTCAATTTAAGCTTGTAGAAATTAAAGTTGGAAGTCATAAGTATATTTTACTTGGAAGAGTTTGTTATGTTTACAAGGATTCTTAAAGTAAAGTAAGTTATGATCCCAGACACTAAAAAAAAAAAAATGATTAATTGATTTTACTAAAATGTTTTATGGTGTTTGCAGTCAATTTATTTTAGCTACATTTAAATAAACAACTTTTGCCGAAGGTTAATCAACTAAATTAGTTTATTTAAATATAGCTAAAATAAATTGATTGCAACCACTTACCATATTTTTTTTTAGTAAATTCAATGAATAATTTTTTTCAGTGTATTTCCCATCATTAAAAATGTAACATTTTTCACTGTTTTCGAGTTGTATTTACACAGTTTTATGGTTGCTTTTGATGTTAGGTTTAGTAACATAATTTTTTGTGACACCTGGAGTTTATTTTCTACTCAAAATGACCCATTCATACTCAAACACTATTCACTGATTGTTACTGTCATTGTGTATGGTGAATCATGTATTGAGGTCTCTGAAAACTGGTGACTACTGAGTTATATTACTGGCACTCTTGTTTGGAAGAGCAAAAATCTATCTCTTGGATCAGAAAAATAAAGTTAGAGTTAGGTTTGTTTATTTGTCTGAATATTAATGAAAGATACAATAAGATATTAAAAACTATTGGATTAAAATTCATTTTAGTAAGTAAAAATTAAATGATTAAATTGTTCTGGATGCACATAATTAATTTTAGTAAAGTCTACTCAAAATAGTTTTTGAGATAAAATTATGAATATAATTAATTTGAAATTACTGAAAGAGATGAATAAACTCAACTTATAAAATATAAGTACAACCAATTTATAAAATATAAGTACACTCAACTTATAAAATATATCTGAATTTAGATAAATTTATTTTGTGCAGCCCCTTGACATAATAAAATCAAGTAAAGTCAACATAACATTTTTTTTCAGTGCGAGTACACCTATACTTAACTTAAAAAAATACACCTTCTTATAAAAATGCATTTGCTTCTTTCATTTTAGCCTGTTTACTTTGATGTTTCATTAATGTTAGCTCCATTATCCACGTCTGTTTGGCAAAGTCAGAACATAAAACCGACACAAAACCGACCGCCAATGACAATCAATTCAAAGAATATTAAAGATCAATCACACTCACCTGAGTACTGATTCCCCGCAACTGTTGTCTGCAATCAAGTCACCATTCATAAGCATGCTCCTTCCAGTCACTCACCATCCGGTCTACTGTTCACTACACGGGACTCTCTGAATGCTAGTTACCTGTTTATACTTACCTCAAGATCCCCGAAGATCTTCCTTCTTTGTTCATCACTGCACAGCTAAGAATCAAATTTTTTTTTTTTTATGTTGGATTCTCACCTGCTGTTGCTCCAGACGATCTGCCTTTGCCATATCTGTTAATAAACCTGCCTTTCATTGACTTACCTGTTGTCTCCATCTTGATTTGTGACCAGTGTTGTAACTTATCAGTGCACACACTGTCATGCTTGCACTAACCATTCCTTCATATAACCCTCACACCAGGTAGCTAATAACGTGACCACACATGCCAGCACTGCTGAGCTCTCCTTTGTGACAGAGATTTTTTCACTGTGCTGTGAAGTTGAGGTGGTTTTCAAAGAGCTCCTGACAATGAATGAGATTTCAGCTTCCTTTCTTCACACTGTTTTGCCCTACAGAAACATCTCTTCAGATCTAAAGGACAAAGTTCTTCAAGCTAACCATCAGCTGCTGGTTTCGCAAAGCTGCGACTGCCTGTCAGCCAACCAGACGGGGCCTTGATTTCAAAGATATCTGACTGCAGATTCATCTCTGTTCTTCCCCTTTATCACTTTTTTTTGTGACCACTACAGTTATCGCACTTTGCATGTGAATTTACTCTTTAATAATATCATCATTATGATGTTGTGATGATTTCTTCTAAAAGCATTCAAAAACCATGCACCTTGCGAAATTTAAAAATCTGCACAAACATGAGCCACACATGGTGAATAATCACAGCAAAAAGCACTTTGCTATCCCTGACACAAGCACTCTGATTGCAGGATCAGTGTTGAATGGAGTTACAGTTGCGGGACTGTGTCTCGAGTGTAAAAGTATAGCTTTCAGATGCACAGGGAAGTGGAGACGGTCAATCTGAAAGAGTTCACACAGCGACTCTGTGTTTTCTAGGGCACGCACAGTAGCAGTTGGGCCTTCCCGCTCTCATTCTGTAATCACTCTTAAAGACATGACTTAATTAAACCATCAGATCAGCTAGCACAGAATCCAGCCGAGTTCTCTGAAAATTAAAAAGAAATTTGGATGGCAGATGTGTCTTTAATGGCTTAATCATGCCTCTATATTGGATGTATTAAATCATACAGGGTGTAATATTTCCCAAATATTCCTTGGCCACCACTATGTATGCCTGGGTAAAAAAGTTAAGTGATTAGTGAAAAAAAAAAATATATGTAAAAAATTTGCATAAATAATAATAAACAGACAATGTGTTATTCAAATACAGCATAAGGCCAGTTATGTTGGCCTTTAACATCTGTTAAAAGGTTAAAAAGGATAAAACTGAAAGGGGATTGGCAGGGAGTGATGTTGTCTTCTGCTAAATGTGAAAGTGAGCAGTATCTGTTTCTAACCCTGGTTCTAAACGTCAACTCAGCATTACTGATGTAATCAGACGATCAGGGTTGTGCATCATTCAAAATGAATTAAGAATGCCTTTTAAATTTCAACACAATTTCTAAGCTGTCAAACAGGATGCAGAACTGCAATTTAAGTTTGAGTGCAAGGACATACAATGAAAAGAACTGAAAGAACTGTAAGTAGAAAAGCATAAAATCTAAATTTAACAAACAAAGATATGTTACCTTGACTAAGCCTGGTTTAAATATGCAGTTTTTAAGTTTTGAAGAACAATAGCTAGCTTCCTGATATTTTATTTCAAATTCCAGTTCAGCTTCTTGTGGGGTGTAGCCAGTTCAACATTCATGAACTCAGAGGCAGCTATTTCTTTTATTCTGAATTTCGCCCAATAGTGATGATAATAAAAATACGACTGGAAAACCTAACATATATGACACCCATTTTTAATCAAACACACAGTCTAATAAATATTATTACAATTTGAAATTGTAAAAGATGTTGAAATTGTTAAAAGTTTTCTATTTAAATGTATGGTTACACTTTATTTTAAGGTCATTTGTTACTGTGTAATTATACATTTAAGTACTGAGCAATATTAACTACATGTATTTACTGTATGGTTAAGGTTAGGATTAGGGTTTGGCATAGTGTTGGTTTGGCATAGTGTTACTTGCATGTAATTATACATATACATTATAAATATACATAATGCATTGTTATTATAATAGTAAGTACATGTAATGTGTGAAAAAGGACTTAAAATAAAGTGTTACCAAGTATATATTTTTTTAATAACGCTACAGAGCGTTTTAGCATCCTGATTGCACTGGCACTGTAGAAAAGGATACACACATACACACTTATGCTGAGACTTTAATTTCAGTCATGGTCTTTCCAACTGTTTCGCCTTTGAGACCTGTGTGTAATTGCAGCATGGCTGAATTAGGAGGAAAATTTAGAGTGCTGGCACTCCTCTGATGAGCCTGTGAGAGAGGATCGTGAGAGCTCTCAGCGTCTACTACATTAGGAAACAAATGGAAGGATGAAACACACAGGCCCAGCACACAGGCCCAGGAAGGGATCAGATGCTATAAATACGAGAAAAGAGCCACCAAATGCTTAAATTTAGTATGCCTCGAGGGTATGAGTTTTTCCCTCTTTAAATTCATTTCACAAAACAAAACAAGCACAAAAAAGGGACCACATGAAAAACAACTACTGACTCTTACCTAATGGTTCTCAATTGTTTCAAAGAGTATTTCTACGTTATGGTCCTCGCTGAAGCACAAACCAGAAACGTGACAGGAACCGTAAGTGGCCAGAACGTACACTGCGCAATGCTCCACTAGCAGACGCTGGCATTTGAAACTGGGCATTTAAACATGTGGAGATGACGTGTTTGACACCTCAGAGTAATTTCATCTCACATGTGCCCTTTGGGGAGAAAATGTCATACTGACACAGCGGATCAGGAGGAAGGAGAACAGAGGAGTAACAAGACTTCAAATGAAGAAGAAGGTTAGGCAAAGGCATTTGGTCCCGTTCCCTCTGTCACATTTAAAAAAATCATTCAAAGTTTTATTAGCAGGAAACAATCGTGTGCATCAAAGTAAGCCTATACTTGTTTACAAAGTGATAGTTTTATATTACTGAACTACTTTTGTCAAATGTATGATCTGTTTTGGTTTAGTTTTCTGTGTTTCCTATCTCTTGCCTAGTTTGTTGCCATGCTTTTTGATTTAATAAGCTCCACACCTGTTTTTGTTTCACCCTGATTACGTTCACTGTTTATAAATCCTGTGTTCTCCAATGTTTCTTTGTCTGCTATCGATTTGATTTGTGTTTGGTTGTGCTTGTTTTCTCCTGTGGATTATTACAGAACCTCTTAGATGATACTTCTTTGTCATGTGCTTTGTTGAGCACACCAATACCTGTGACAACTTTCAGGACCTAACAACTAGAATAGAAATTATGTACACTGAAAAAAATAAAAAGTTTAGAAAACATAAAAGTTTAAGGCAACCAGCTTCAGGAGATTTTTTAGTTTTCTGAAGTTGTTGTTGTATAAACTGAAAACGACATGTTGTTCAAAAAACAACTCAAAAAACTCCTGAAACTGGTTGCCTTAAATTTTTACATTTTCTCAACTTTAGAATTATTATTATTATATTTTTTTTACAGTAAATATTACATTAAATATCATTTCACATTTTTTATTTATTTTTATTATTATTATTATTTTTTTGCTTAAATATGAGCAATATCACATGAGTATAAATGAGATATGGCTTTACAGTATATCTCCATGACTGTGATTTGGCTGTAGGCAAAATTTTTTATACAGATGTTCTCTCTATTAACAAACCGCATATTTGAAGTCCAAACAAATACTTTCTATCTTAAAAAAAAACACTTAAAACTACATTCTGTGACACAAAACAGTATTATTTGTAAAATTCTAGTGGATTTGGGCATCCGCAATGACACTTGCTATGAGAAATATGCAACAAAGCGGAGTGATACAAAAGGTGAAATGGCTGTTGGAGTTTTGTTGGACTCTAACATCACACTCTTATCAGACAATCAGATCCGTGGACCAGAAAGAACTGTTGTATAAAAATGTTATTTTTCATTGAGAAAGTGAAACTACTTTTTGCCTTCCAAAAGAAAATACGACTAGAAACCATGTTTATATCATGTTTATACTGAGTTTTATGTTTTCGTCTCATCGCTCCGGCCGGACAAGGCATCACAATATGTTAAGAGGCGTAACATTTCCATCACATGCTTGAGGCATTCAGCCAATCACAACACACTGGATAGCTGGCCAATCAAAGCACACCTCACTTTTCAGAGAGATGAGCCTTGTGAAAATTTCAGAAGGGGGGGCATAGAGGAGAAATAATAATGTACAGTATGTGGAAAATGTGTTTTTCTAAACCATATAAACACATTTCATTACACCAAATACACAAAATAATGTTCATTATAGCAGCAATATATGACCCCTTTAATTTTTATTATATATATATATATATATATATATATATATATATATATATATATATATATATATATATATATACATACAGGTGCTTCTCAATAAATTAGAATGTCGTGGAAAAATTAATTTATTTCAGTAATTCAACTCAAATTGTGAAATTCATGTATTAAATCAATTCAGTGCACACAGACTGAAATAGTTTAAGTCTTTGGTTCTTTTAATTGTGATGATTTTGGCTCACAATTAACAAAAACCCAATTCATCTCAACAAATTAGAATACTTCATAAAACCAATAAAAAAAAAAAAAAATAGTGAATTGTTGGCCTTCTGGAAACTATGTTAATTTACTGTAAATGTACTCAATACTTGGTAGGGGCTCTTTTTGCTTTAATTACTGCCTCAATTCGGTGTGGCATGGAGGTGATCAGTTTGTGGCACTGCTGAGGTGGTCTGGAAGCCCAGGTTTCTATGGCAGTGGCCTTCAGCTCTTCTGCATTGTTTGGTCTCTTGTTTCTCATCTTCCTCTTGACAATAGCCCATACACTTAGATTCTCTATGGAGTTCAGGTCTGGTGAGTTTGCTGGCCAGTCAAGCACACCAACACCATGGTCATTCAACCAACTTTTGGTGCTTTTGGCAGGCTGAGAAGGTGCCAAATCCTGTTGAAATATGAACATTTCCAAAATTTCTTGGTAATCAGTGCAGTGACTTTGGTTTTCAAAAACCACAATGGACAAACACCAGCAGATGGCATTGCACCCCGAATCATCACAGACTGTGGAAACTTAACACTGGACGTCAAACAACTTGGGCTATGAGCTTCTCCACCCTTCCTCCAGATTCTAGGACATTGGTTTACAAATGAAATACAAAACTTGCTATCATCTGAAAAAAGGACTTTGGACCAATGGCAACAGTCCATTTCTTCTTCTCCTTAGCCCAGGTAAGATGCCTCTGACGTTATCTGTGGTACAGGAGTGGCTTAGCAAGAGGAATATGACCACTGTAGCCAAATTCCTTGACACTTCTGTGTGTGGTGGCTCTTGATGACTTGTCCCCAGCCTCAGTCCATTCCATGTGAAGTTCTCTTAAATTCTTGAATCCAGTTTGCATGACAATCCTCATAAGGCTGCAATTCTCTCGCTTGGTTGTGCGTGTTTTTTCGTTCCACTTAACTTTCTGTTAACATGCTTGGACACAGCACTCTGTGAACAGCCAGCTTATTAGCAATGCATTTTTGTGACTTACACTCCTTGTGAAGGGTGTCAATGATTGTCAGAGACCATTTGAAGGCTCAGGAAACCTTTGCAGGAAACTTTTGTGCCAAATCATTACAATTAAAAGAACCTAAGACTTAAAGTACTTCAGTCTGTGTGCAATGAATTTATTTAATAGATGAGTTTCACAATTTGAGTTGAATTACTGAAATTAACTTTTCCTTGACAATCTAATTTATTGAAAAGCACCTGTATATATTTATTTATTTTATTATTATTATTATTATTATTATTATTATTTATTTTTTCTAAATAAGTTTGATATATTGGTAAGAACACATAACAGAAAATTTGAGCTCGAAATGCATATAAAATTAACACGATCCAGGGCTGAATTTCCCAAAAGCTTCGTAAGCCTAAGAAGTTTGTAAAAACGATTGTATGACTAATCTTAATATTACAGTCTGTTTCCCAAAAGCATCGTAACTTAAGTAGCACTTGAAAATCATTGTAGATCTACGGGTGCTCTGGAGTAATTGTAAAGCCCTAAGTGCATCATAAGAAGACAGATTTACGTGGTCACCTGCAGGACAATCGGCAGATTACACTTTTAACTTGATTCAAGTGCAATGTGATTATAATATAAGGATTTGGTTGTGCTTTATTGTACACTTTATGACTTGTTTTCTTTATTTTTTAATTAATTTATAAATGAAATAATTAAAAGGGGCAGAAAAAAAGAAATACACATCTAAATTAAATGACTGAAAAAAAAAGAATAAAAGTAATAGGAAATGCTTCAAAGACTGGGGGGAAAAATATGTCAATGACTTGCTGAAGTGCACGAAAACCAGCTATGTATTAGACCTGGAAATAACGTCACTCTCTCTCTCTCTTTCTCTCTCTATATTGTATAAAAAAATACATTATATATTATTATGTAAAGTATAATTTTCAACACTATAATATAATATTGTATTGTATTATAGTTATTATATCCAAGTTGTCTGCCTGGAACACAGCATTAGGTTAAAGTCTATAAACGATCGTGTACCACAATTAAGAGCCATTCTATAAGGTGACATTTCAGCACTTGACAACGGATAGCGACTCCTAAGTAGCACTTAAAGCACAGCTACGTGACATTGCTTTACGTGCATTGTTGGGAAATGCACGTGAAACAATAATGAATGATCATAAAATTACTCATAGAAAACGCTCTTAAGCGCTAAGATCAATAGTTATCGGGAAATCCGGCCCAGATCAATTGCCCAAAAAGGGCATTTTAGATTTGTCAAGTGGTCCGAAACACTCCTTGCCACCAGGCCATCTTTATTTTTGAGTCCTGAGTTTCACTTTTCCACAGACCCTCAGTACAATTAAAATGTATCTTACCTCTCAGGCCTTCTGAATACAGATGCCAATGTGTGGGGTGGATATTTGCTCGAAGAAGACCACTGCAACAGCAGAATTCACAGCAGGATCTGCAAATGAGACAAACAACAGAAGCTATTTATCTTACTGTGCTTGAAAATAACAAGCAGATAAATGTGCTTCATCTAAAATCCATCTGATGCCTGGCTATACTGACATGGATGAACATATTGTGGCATACACTGACTTGAGAAGCTCCTGGACAATCGGGAGACATTTGACCATATTTACTGCCTCAAACCCACACTGACTCTACTGCCTAATGGCTTTCCTGGGCAAACTGCAGTCTTCTCCTGCTGTCTCATTAAACTGTTGTATCTTCCTGCTCAGCAACTGAACTATACTGTAATGCCATCTGTAAGAAATGCAGCTTCAGCCTTAGGCTGGGTTGGGTTTATAAGCGATCTAAACCACAACAGACACTTTTATTCAGCATTTATCTTGTCTATATAAAAGAAACAGTGGCACCTGGCCCATGAGCATATTTTGACTTTGCGGCCTATTGCTTCCTAGAATAAGGTGCTTAATTTACTTGGCCCTGTAATGAGCCATTTTAAAACTTTAAAAGATGATGGTGCTGATTATCTGGATATTCGGGCATGTTTTATGGTGGGTAATATAGTGCAGAGATGTTTTTTCAGTTTTGAATCCCCTGAGGTAAAGCCTGTTTACCACAAAATGGCCTTATAAAGACAGCAGGTGAAATTCTCCTGGGAAATACAGATAAGGTGTAATGTTTTCCATAAAGTTATCTCCCATGTCAAGTGCTAACTAGCTAGCAATCCCTTTGCCACAGTCAATCTTACGTGATTATGCTGGGTGGGCTCTATTCACAGCTTGCCTTATGCATCAGGGGGCGAGGAACTGTTTGAGGCAAGAATATGAAATTAGATCATTATGGAGAGAAACAACTCCACGGCAAATATGTATTTCAATCAGTGGCTAGATGCGGAGGTTATCGATCAAAAACCACCATCATGGGTACTGCTTACTTCCAGTTGAGTGCCATTTTCCAATGGAGGGCTAAGAATGAATATATGTGGCAATGCTTGCTTATGGATTAGAGTATTCCTCAAACCTCAGGATTATGAAGATTAAAGTACATTGCAATGAGAGAGACATTCAATTGCATGCCAGCATTCCCACTCAATATGGAGGATTGATGGTTTCCTCAAGTGCCGGGATTTACATATTCTACTGTTAAGTGTGATCAACTTCCATTGCAACCGGTCGCATTATTTTAAGACTGGAAATGAAAGATGGAGATGAAGCCGCAAAGTCAGCATCCGTTCAACAGCCGCCCACTCAATTTATTAGGATGAACAAAGAATTAAATACATTTAACGCCCCCTTTTTTTCTCTCGTTGGGTCTTTTGGGATGATGAGAAGAAGAAATGTCTGAATGTTGGTTTAATGAGACAGCAGAGAGGATTGTGGGTATTCAGCCTGATCTTATGATAATTTGTAGGTAATGTTTACATGTACCCTACCATTCAATAGTCGGGGGAATTCTTTTTTTTTTTGTAAAGAATTTGGTAATTTTATTTGGAAAAGATGGATTGAATTGATCAAAAATTAAGTAAAGAGATTTTAAAAGAATCCTGAAAAAAGTATATTAAGCATCACAACAATTTTGATGATTCAATACTGATGATAATAAGAAAAACTACAGCACAAAATTGGCATATTAATTTCTGAAGGATCGGGTGACACTGAAGACTTGAGTAATGCCTGCTGAAACTTCAACTTTGCCATTACAGGAATAAATGACATTTGACATTGAAAATAATATTTTAAAATATTAATGATTTTAATGTATTGATTAGGGCTGTCACGATATTACATCTTTCATATCACGGTTATTGTGGCCATAAGAATTCACAATATCGATATATATTGTGATATCTATAGAAACCTTGGGGGGAAAGATATCAGTCAAATCATTTCTTACTTTGTTTATTGAGTTTTTCTTTTTAAAAACCTTATTGACGAATGGCCATGGACCGCAGATGATGTCACGATCGGTGTTACAAAGAACCACGGGAGAGGGAACCAATTGCAGGTAAGTCTTTTATTAAAGGGTAATCCAAATAGAGTAAACAGTCCAGGCAGGGGTCGAGACCAAAACATCCATCCAAACATAAACAAGACACGAACACAAGGCAAGGACAAGAGCTGACGGACATGAATTAAACAATCAACAAGGACTCCGTGACACATACACAGACAGACCGGGTATAAATACACAGAAGGTGAATGAGGGAACTGGAGACAGGTGGGGAATAATCAATTAACTCAACAAGGAGGAAGGTGACCAAATAAGGGAACAGACAGTTAATAAGGTGACAGACACCGTGGGAAAGGAGGACATCTAGTGGAAACCCAGGGACACAACCCAGACAATGTGACAGTACCCCCCCTCTACGGAGCGGCTCCCAGACGCTCCACGACAGACACAAAACAGAGACCAGGAGGGAGGCGGACAGGTGGAGGCTCAAGGGGAGGGACGGAGGGCCAGAAAAGAAAAACATGGGGAACAGACATCAGAAGTGTGAACACCAAACAGGGAGACCAGGAGGGAGGAGGACTGGAGGAGGTTCAGGGTGAGGGACGGAGGGCCAGACTGACAGAGAGGAACAGGGACAGGAGTGAACACAAAAACAAAAAACAACATGAAGCCCCTCCAGGGCGGGGCAGAAGACCACCACGTCCGTGTGGTGGAGACTGGAGTCCCCCAGGGCGGAGCAGAGGACCACCACAACCGTGTGGTCAGGGCGGAAGCCCCCCAGGGCGGAGCAGAAGACCACCACAACTGTGTGGTCAGGACGGAAGCCCCCCAGGGCGGAGCAGATAACCACCACAACCATGTGGTCAGGACGGAAGCCCCCCAGGGCAGAGCAGAAGACCACCACGTCCTTGTGGAAGAAGCCAGAGTCCTCCAGGGCGGAGCGGAAGACCCCCACAGCCGTGTGGTCAGGGCGGAAGGCCCCCAGGGCGGAGCAGAAGACCACCACAGCCATATGGTCAGGACCAGAGCCCCCCAAGGCGGAGCAGACCTCCGTGCGGCTGGACCAACGGGACGACGAAACTCTGGTAATTCCCTGGTGTCCTTACTGGACTCCAGAAGATTGGTGCTTGCCTGACACTGCTCATGAAGATCATTAGTGACTTGCATTTGCTCATGAAGATCAATGGTGACTTGCCTTTGTTCATGAAGATCAGAGGTGACTTGCCTTTGTTCATGAAGATCAGAGGTGACTTGCCTTTGTTCATGAAGATCAGAGGTGACTTGACTCAGTCCCTGAAGATCACCGGTGACTTGACTCAGTCCCTGAAGATCACCGGTGACTTGACTCAGTCCCTGAAGATCACCGGTGACTTGACTCAGTCCCTGAAGATCACCGGTGACTTGACTCAGTCCCTGAAGATCAGCGGTGACTTGACTCAGTCCCTGAAGATCACCGGTGACTTGACTCAGTCCCTGAAGATCAGCGGTGACTTGACTCAGTCCCTGAGGATCAGCGGTGACTTGACTCAGTCCCTGAGGATCAGCGGTGACTTGACTCAGTCCCTGAGGATCAGCGGTGACTAGCCCTGACTCTGGAGGATCAGCGGTGACTAGCCCTGACTCTGGAGGATCAGCGGTGACTAGCCCTGACTCTGGAGGATCAGCGGTGACTAGCCCTGACTCTGGAGGATCAGCGGTGACTAGCCCTGACTCTGGAGGATCAGCGGTGACTAGCCCTGACTCTGGAGGATCAGCGGTGACTAGCCCTGACTCTGGAGGATCAGCGGTGACTAGCCCTGACTCTGGATGATCAGCGGTGACTAGCCCTGACTCTGGATGATCAGCGGTGACTAGCCCTGACTCTGGATGATCAGCGGTGACTGGCACCTGACTCGACTCTGGAGGATCAGCGGTGACTGGCACCTGACTGGACTCTGGAGGATCAGCGGTGACTGGCACCTGACTCGACTCTGGAGGATCAGCGGTGACTGGCACCTGACTGGACTCTGGAGGATCAGCGGTGACTGGCACCTGACTCGACTCTGGAGGATCAGCGGTGACTGGCACCTGACTCGACTCTGGAGGATCAGCGGTGACTGGCACCTGACTCGACTCTGGAGGATCAGCGGTGACTGGCACCTGACTCGACTCTGGAGGATCAGCGGTGACTGGCACCTGACTCGACTCTGGAGGATCAGCGGTGACTGGCACCTGACTCGACTCTGGAGGATCAGCGGTGACTGGCACCTGACTCGACTCTGGAGGATCAGCGGTGACTGGCACCTGACTCGACTCTGGAGGATCAGCGGTGACTGGCACCTGACTCGACTCTGGAGGACCAGCGGTGACTGGCACCTGACTCGACTCTGGAGGAACAGCGGTGACTGGCACCTGACTCGACTCTGGAGGAACAGCGGTGACTGGCACCTGACTCGACTCTGGAGGGTCCACTGGCACCTGACTCGACTCTGGAGGGTCCACTGGCACCTGACTCGACTCTGGATGGTCCACTGGCACCTGACTCGACTCTGGATGGTCAGCTGAGACTCTCATCCTGTGCAGCGGCGCTGGGCAAGCAGCCATCTTGGGCCATGACTCTGGACAGGCGGCCATCTTGTACTGTGGTGCTGGGCTGGCGGCCATCTTGTACTGTGGTGCTGGGCTGGCGCCCATCTGGGGTTGTGGTGCTGGACTGGCGGCCATCTTGTACTGTGGCGCTGGACCGGTGGCCAATTTGGGCATTGGCGCTGGGTTAGCGGCCATCTTGTGCTGTGGCGCTAGGCTGACGGCCATCTTGGGCTGTGGCGCTGAACCGGTGGCCAAAGTGGGCATTGGCGCTGGGCTGGCGGCCATCTTGTACTGTGGCGCTGGACTGGTGGCCAATTTGGGCATTGGCGCTGGGTTGGCGGCCATCTTGGGCTGTGGCGCTGGAACGGTGGCCAATTTGGGCATTGGCGCTGGGTTAGCGGCCATCTTGTGCTGTGGCGCTTGGCTGGTAGCCATCCTGGGCAGTGATGCTGGACTGGCGGCCATCTTGGGTTGTGGCGCTTGGCTGGTAGCCATCCTGGGCAGTGGTGCTGGACTGGCGGCCATCTTGGGTTGTGGCGCTTGGCTGGTAGCCATCCTGGGCAGTGGTGCTGGACTGGCGGCCATCTTGGGTTGTGGCGCTTGGCTGGTTGCCATCCTGGGCAGTGGTGCTGGGCTGACGACCACCCCGCCGGAAGAGACAGAAGTGGCTGGGGCATCCCACCGAAGCCGATGCTGCAGGTAGCGCACGAATTCCCAGAATTCCAGTGTCTCTAACTGCGCCATCTCCTCCTGAGACACTGGATCATCCAGCCCGCCATTAAAATAGTCTTTAAGGGCTGCGTCATTGTATCCCATGCCCTCGGCCAGGTACCAGAACACCTGTGCCAGGGCACCCACCTCATTGCCCTCTTGGCGGAGGGCGATCAACTTCAGATACTTCGCCCTCCGCTCCGCCATCCTGGCTGGGGAGCGGGAAAAAGACATACCGCTGGTTCCTTGCATGACGGAGTCCTTCTGTCACGATCGGTGTTACAAAGAACCACGGGAGAGGGAACCAATTGCAGGTAAGTCTTTTATTAAAGGGTAATCCAAATAGAGTAAACAGTCCAGGCAGGGGTCGAGACCAAAACATCCATCCAAACATAAACAAGACACGAACACAAGGCAAGGACAAGAGCTGACGGACATGAATTAAACAATCAACAAGGACTCCGTGACACATACACAGACAGACCGGGTATAAATACACAGAAGGTGAATGAGGGAACTGGAGACAGGTGGGGAATAATCAATTAACTCAACAAGGAGGAAGGTGACCAAATAAGGGAACAGACAGTTAATAAGGTGACAGACACCGTGGGAAAGGAGGACATCTAGTGGAAACCCAGGGACACAACCCAGACAATGTGACAGATGAGGCATTAAGTGCATGGCACTGCGACCAACTTAACATTTTACAGAGTTTAATGTAGCAATGTGGTCACTCAATTTTTCAAGATTAGTTTTAATTGTTTAACTGTTAATAGATTTGAACACAGAAATAAAGTGTAACTAGGCACAGGCTGTATTGATTGCAAATACAAAAACAAGATGAGTAGAGAAAATGCGGTACTTATTAAAATAACACAGAAAACCGCTGTTAACAGGTTAATATAATATTTCCCATTCTATGACTAGTAAATTAATGTAAACTTACACTGGGTACACACCAAAATATTTTTTACCTCTTATAAGATTTTCAAAATGTGATAGACCACATACATTAGGATACAAAAATTCCTTGATTTAACTGTTTTGCTCCAATAGTGTGTGATGCGCCATGATGTGACAAAGACAGCACACCACACACAAACAGATTTTCAACCAGAGTCTCGACTGTGAACACAGCAAAATCTTGCGAGACTTCAGAATAAGCATGGCAGACAATATGCAGGAAGAAATTGTAATGATAGTGTTTGGAATTATTTTCACAGAAAATTTTCATGAAAAAAAAAAAAGAAAAGGGTTTGGGTGAAGTCGTGGAGACAGTGGCAACATGGTCTGTACAAGTTACAGAGCGAGCTAGAGGTGAGCAATGGTCATGACTGCTTCCGTCTTCTATCATCTCGCTTTCTGATTGGATATTGTTTTGTTTCACTTGATAATCTCCAGAGCATTCGCACATTTTTCCTCAGGGTTCCCCCCACACATCAGGATTTCTGATCGTTAATATTAAACATGTTGAATATTTATGATTCACGATCAGGGCGGCTTCGACGTTCTTCCAACCAGGTTCAGACATTCTTAACACACCTCACACCAAGGGAAAATCTGATAAGATAATCTGTAGAACCATCAAGATAATCGGGACGTAGCTAGGATTGTTGGAAAGGGGGAAATCAGCCCAAAATCAGCCCGATTATCTTTTGGTGTGTACCCAGCATTACTCTGATGAACATGGCTCTCCTCGAAGTAGCTGTGAGCACTGTGTCTTCTTCTTGTGTCACAGGTGTCAGCGTTAAGGCACAATACTGCCACCTGGGAGCTCAACCAGTTACTGGCACTGGAGTATTTTATGTGGAGTTATCATAAGAGAACTGTTCATTTTAAATATTGCGGTTATCACTAATAACCGTATCTCGTCACACACTTAATTAACACAACATCGATAATTGTTGCTTTGAATATCACGGTTATCATCAATACAGGTATATCACGACACACCTAGAATTGATCAAATAAATGCAGCACTGGTGAGCATAAGTTAATTTTGGAAATATATTCAGTTATAAAGGTATATTTGATTAATAACCTCACCACACCTGAACCTAAAAACAATATAAAAAAAACAGATAAATGTAGAGTGAGATTAACTGTAGCCACAAAATGCTACTATAAACCTATTTTCTTTAATATATACTGTACATTTTCTACAATATTCTACAAACATAAAATGATTAATTAAAAATATGTACATATCTAAAGTGGTTCATATGATTACTTTTCAGAAGTAGTAATGCATTAAATTATTTAGCCTTCAGTGTCTATAAGACATTATATATTTATGTATATTGCAACCACAAGACACATACTGTATCTATGAATTTTTATGAGATCATGTTGGGCCACAGGAAGTGAGAGTCTCTTTCTGTAACTGTGGAGTTGATGGTTGACTCTGGAAGCTGTGAGCAGGTCATCAGTGCAGGGCTCGCACTTTTAAGTTTCTCAGCTTTAAGGCCTTTAGAGGGCTTTGGAGGCAGACAGGGGATGTCTGAGATTGATTCAGTACAGAAAGACTGCCCACCACTAGAGGATAAGTCATAGAAGAGACCCATAAGCCTACTATGCTCAGGAGAGTATAGCCTACTCACCCCCATCTACTCATATCCACTCAACCTAAATATCCTTGTTTCTTCTCTGGATCAACCATGTGACAGTCACAGAGATCATAGCTGGCATCTTTATCTTGCCTTTTTTGTTATACGAAGAGATAATGAAAGGTCTTTCCTTCGTTACAATTCCTGAGGTGGGCGTTAGAACCTAAATTTGCTTCTTGTAAATGACTTGTGAACATCCTTTTTTTTTTCTTCTTCATCTTCTTCTTCCCACCCACGGGCACGAGTAATCCACCATGTGAGGATTTGCAGGGCTGGTAGAGAGAGTGCAAAAGAGAGAGAAAGCCACATGGAAATCACGGAGGATTAATTAGTGCACAGACCTAATGAGGATCCTCACAGGAGCGGACATTATCGAAGGAGCAAATGTGTTTAGTTACCTTACAAAAGAATAGAAGGGAGGAAGGAAAAGGGAAAAGAAAAGAAGTGGAATATGTAAAATGAAAAAGTAATGAGAAAATAAGGGAAAGGCCTTCTCAATTTAGAAAAAAGGCTTCTAAATTTCAAAGGTATTAGTTGGAGGATGATAGAAAAGGCATTTCGTGATAAGTTCCTGTATTCTCACTAATTCTCACTAATAATAATAACAACAATAATAATAGTCTTGTTAATATATTAAATTATTATATAAATTACACAAGCGCTGTTCTGTAAATAATCCACGGATCATTTTGCAGCCATGTAAACACAGCCCTGCTCATATTCAGACCAACTGCATGACTGCTTTTATACAACAAATATCTAAGAAACAACAGGTTAATATTGAATAACCTACTTATTACACTCAATATTGTCTATCTTTTGTTCCACTTTTACTCTTTACGCATCTCCAAGCACCATTTTTGAGGTGGTCTTACTGAATGAATCAACATTTTTGAAGGATCCATTAGTTGAATGACTCAAATGATTCATTCATAAAGATGTACCTCCTTGTCGCCATGAAATAATTATAAATATCACTGAAAAATCCACACTAACGCACAGAGTAACACTAATAATAAGCTATAAATAAATATATAGATATATAAACACATACATACATACATACATAAATATATGTGCCTGTGAGTTTGTTTTGTGTCTCTTGGTGTTTGCTCAGATTCAGTTTTTTGTCAACATGACTCAGTCTCCTCTTGTGGACTAGAGTATCCGCTTACACATGTTATTTGATATTTATGTAACTATAATTCACCAGTTATGAATGAATGTTTGTTTTTGTAGGTTTGTTTTTTTCTTCTTCTCAGCTTCTCTGCCACTTTCATCTTTTTCCATCTTTTGTTCCTAGCACTAATACAAAGTCCCGCTCTTTATCCCATCAAAGCTTAGCCACCTTTGTGTTTCCATTACTGCGCAATAGATGAGTAGGAAAACTCGTCTGCCTGGAGAAATTAAAAGTAAATACATTTAATAAATGTTTAAACACATTTTGCCTGATTTTTGGCACGATTCACTCCCCCATTTGACTAGTTTCAAACTGAAAAACACTTAGCAGTTATTATTGCTTGCTACTATTTCTGAGTGCTGTTGTGTTATAGTGTTGTTGGAGAACGCCTACACCTGCAGTCAGCTGAGAGTTTGCAGAGCGTTAATGGAATTGTCTGCAGAACCTTTTTCTTCTTTAAACTGCATTAGTAACTTGAGAGTAACACTGCGGTTGGCTTTAAGTAGAGTCTAACTCCATTTACAGTGCAATGCAAGGTACGTGTTTATTTGAAGCAAGCAGAATATTACACCTCCATTGTGAATTTATTTACAGTGTAGCAGTCCTTGTTTGATGTAAATAGGAGTGATTTTGTTTTAGCTCAGCTGAAAACATTGCTTTTCACTATGTGGTGCATTTAGAGACAAACTAATTGGACTAAAATCAGTAAAAGGTCCCCTAATAAAAACTGAAGCATTTGTGTTAGAAAACTTGCTGAGGTAAATTACATAAAATATGTTCATCTGAAACACACAAGTGTGTGCGAGTGCATGTAAAGGAGAAAATGAATCTAACGACCCATTTCCTGGTGGTTAAGTCTTGAATGAGATAATAGGCTTGCGGTAGATTCTTTATTAAATTTTAATTAACTCAGGCTTAATGTTGCCGTGTTTTTTTTCTTCCAAATGAATGTTTTTGTTAAAATCATAAGTAAACAAGAGAGATAAGCAAAAAGGCTTGTCTGCCAGTAGGCATGTCCATTAGAGAGTGCAAAAAAAACAAAAAACAAACAGCAGATCATGCTTCATGGACAGTGAAACAAGTGAGATTTTATTGAAAAATTAAAGTGCAAAGTGGTATGGCATTTTCATAAAACTGTACACACACACACACACACACACACACAGGCTCTTTTTCTCAGTGGTCTTGGACTTTACTAGCACCTCTTAGCATGGATGCATGAAGTTTGCTCAATAACCGCTGCCTCTTCACACTGGAGCTGATTGTTTATGCTTTGTTTCTTTTTGATGAATATATTTTTCTCACAAACTACACAACAATAAAATGGACATTCTTGGAATCATCCCAGTGAATCTGCATGTTGTTGGCGGTTCATGCTGATGCGCTGGCTGCTTCATTGTGCATTGTGTTGTGTTTTTTTTGTGGTGCGTTGGTTCACTGATAGTTTGGACCTAGCTTTTCCCAACTGGTATTTGTTCTGTTTGCACTGGTGGATCACACACATGCTGATCCACGCCAGCTCTATAGTTATGCTATGACTTTACCAGCTTGTTCAAGCACAGAGACATCATGCACACATTTGCATACACATACAAACACATGCACAGATGTACACATACACATAACACATTCAAAAGCTGCAGTAACAAGTAAACTCAAGTGTAAATAAATAAATAAATGCAAATTATTTGGGGGGTGAACTACAAGTGCAATCAAAAGCAAATACATTTCATCCACCATTGCCTACTCACGGAACAAAATAACAGCATATGCAAATGGACAAAGAATGTCACGAAGTACAAGTTCTGCTCAAATGCCATGCCTGGATGCTCTTGGTCAGGAAATGTCCTTTGTGATGGTCAGTAAAAAGGCTGTGACAGTTTCCTGGGAGACTGTGTGCTCTTTACTACTGAGGTTCAGGAATAAACACAGTAAGCCATTTGTCCTGTAGAAAATGCCAGAGCCTTTAAACAGCAGAAGCATTTAAAAAGGAAATATCTCACTACTTGGTGTCTGAGCTGCAGCAGCTTATAACGTTCAGAATAATCATTGTGCCAAGTTATTTTCTTTGAATTATTCAGCATCCATCAGTGTTTGAATGTTATACATGTTGACACATGCTATTACTCTATTTACTGGCAACAGTTCAACAGTTATCTTTTCAAGCATCAATTTAATCCAAATGCGATGGATGTCTCTAAAAATTAGGGCTGTCATGTCATTAAAAAATTATATGTATATGAATATATATACATATATAATTTTAAATTACGCATTGCATTGTGTTGCATTTTAGGGTTAAAGTAAATGTCTGTAAACTTGTCCTAGCAGAAAATTACCATTTTTTCCTTGTTATGTAGTAACAGTTATTATTATTATTATTATTATTATTTTCTAATAACATTTCATCAACCAAATATCTGACATTAGGAAGTACTTGTAGTAATTAAGTAGCTCAGGTAATGACAAAGTTCACACATTCCCAGAAGAGCCTGTCCTGTCACGGTCAGACAGAGCCGGATCAGAGAGGCATTCTGCTAGAAACTCAGACGTTTGTGATCCAAATGTCACAAGCCTCTGCGGGGAGTTTGGATTCCCAAATCGTGCCTACGCATAGGGTCAGTCGAGGGGCTTCAAAACGCCCGTCAACTTTTGCTTGACTTAACAGAGAGCTGAATAGACACATACAGACACTTACTCACATATACACAGTCCAGATGAAGGTGAGAAAAAAAAGAACAGTGTTCATATTTATCCATATTTAATTTATGACTATACTCTAAGAAATCCAGATGGACAAAAGCAGAAACCAAACATAAGAGCTTAACTGTGAATCTGCAAATACAATCAACTCACAGGAGGTGTAAATAAAGAGGGGCTTCTTAAATCTTTAATCCTCTTTCTGTCTCTTTGGGTTGTAGCCTTTTGCTGCTCAGCAGCTGGCCCAATTAGTTTAAGTATCAGATTTGCACATCATTATGTGTGACATATAATAACGCATCCGGATTAATACAACGCTATGGCTGCCAAGTTAGAAATGCAATTTAAATGTAAACAATGCAAATAACAGAATTCAACAGGTCCACTTTGAAACCACCTGCACTCATTTTTACAAGGTTTGCACAGAACTCAGAACATTTATTATGCTATTAATATTAAGAGAGATTTAAGTTCATAGATTTCTACATATTTTATAAGTAGGTTATACAATGCAACAGAATTCAGCACAAACTTCTGCTACGTAACTTCACTACACTCTTGCAGATCTTACTAGAAGAAAATCTTACTGAATATTGTCCCCTCAAAGAGGCACAGACATTAATAATTTAAGGAGTGCCATAATCATTTTATTTATTCAGTGCTCTTATCTTTCCTTTCTTTACATCATCTTGTCTGGTCATAAAATGGAAAGTCGACTGCAGCACTACATCTCAGATAGCTTTTAAACTCTGCATGCAAGCCCTTTATTATTTTTATATAGATGAAGCTGGAAAAAAAATGCTGTTTTTTTTCAGCCTCTCCTTATTTTTTTATGTCTGAAGCTCTAACATGTGACCTTTCTGTCCAATCTGCCTCTCTCTCTCTCTCCCAGGTGAAGTCATTATGTTGTCCCATGCTGAAGAACAAACCCTTGACCTGAGAAAACTTCCTGAGTTCATAACATTATTATTCAAATTTTTTTTTTTTTGATCACAGTTAAGCACTGAATTGACCCACAGCATTACCAGTAAACCTCAGCTGACATTAAAATGTCTACATGTCTAACTGCATAGTTCAAAATAATGAAGATTTCATCTACTTCATGTCATTCCAAACCTGTATGTCTTTTTTTTTTTAACTTAACACAAAAGGTGACATTTTGAAGACTTTCACTTTGTAGTTCCTCACCATTTTTCTGGTCAGAGAAGGGCACACTGCTAAAAGATGAGCTCTGAAGTGGCGTTTAGGTATACTAACAGCTTGTATCAGTTGTTTGTGAAGACGGTCACATCAGAACCCCAGAGCCCAAACATTTATCCAGTGGATAGCAATCTCTCTCAAGCTGACAATGAAAACGCTGCTTTCAGCTTTCATTTTATTTGAGATTCCTCACTTAGACTCTAATCTGAAACATAATCTTCAGCATGCTTTCATTCTCTACAATAATGTGACTTGCCATGCCAATGATAAAGCTGACAAAGATAAAAACATTGTTTAAAATAATAACAGATGAGAAGATATGCGAAGGAGACGTACGTATTTGACATAAGTTAACAACAGTAATGGTTTATACAAGGAAATTAGAGGAAATTATCACGTTATGCACTTTTTGGCTGCAAGGACAAACTGTACTTTTTAAGGTAAAAAATAATTAAAATTATTTTTGTTTTGGCTGTTTATTTGCATATGCTGAAATGTACAATGGCAAAGTATTGACAGCATCCAAAACTTTTGAGACATTTAATAACTTTGAGAACTTCTCAGAACGCAAAGTGACGCAAACAGTTATCAGCAACTTTGGCCAAGAAAAATCTTTTTAAAAAGCAATTGTATTTTAATTGAAATCCAGGACTAATAAATGTGAGGTTATCATAAAAGTATGCAGTATAAGTGAAACAGTATCAATGTAGCAGTGGAAAATTAACATTTTAATTTTTTTAGCTGATTTGTGTGCGTATGTGCTTTAAACATCTTGTTAGAAATCACACAGAACAGAATGAAACCTTATGCTAATGTTAAATTAGGTAAAAGAGTTAACCGTGTTAATGTGACTATGTTGAACATATTTATCATAAATAAAATCAACCTATGGTTTCAATTAATTCAGTATTGTAAGATGTTCATATTAAAAGTGATTTTTTATTTATTTATATGCTGTCAAAGACAGTTATAATATATCATTTGAATGACATCCTTCAGTCGTGCAGGTTTTTCTTTTCTTTTTTTCTTTTGCCTATAACCTAGTTGATGAGGCTGAAGAACAATGTTCCTCCGGTGGTGAAGAATTTGCATCTAACTGCAGTGTTGACACTATGACTGACAGACAGGCACTCTGTGGCTAAACAGCTGATTGAATCTTCACTTCTCAACAATGTGTACGGTTAGATCAATGACTGTTGACAGATAGATCCTGGCCGAATCATTGATTTCTTTCAAAGGCCAGAGATTCATCTTGAATTCTCTAAGATCAGTATAAATCTGTGAATCTTTCTAAAGAAGTTGCCTGGTGTGAGGATGTAGAATGACTGAGAAAGAATCAGTGGATAGAGTATAGATAGATAGATAGATAGATAGATAGATAGATAGATAGATAGATAGATAGATAGATAGATAGATAGATAGATAGATAGATAGATAGATAGATAGATGAGCCAACAGTCATGCACTAACACTTTGGCCTCACTCTCCCTCTGTTTTGTTTCACATAATTCCACCTTCAGCCTCATGCAACATTGTCCATCTGACAATTATGCAAATGGTGGGCATAAGCAGACACAGAGAACTGAGGAATCCATAATCAGAGTGGTTTTATCTGACTGTGTGCAGAAATGACCAGGCAGGTGGTAATGATGATTAAGGCTGTGCTTCACTCAGTCCGCAGAACCCATGGTGGAACTTAATGGGGTGAAAAACTTACTTTGGACCCGAAACAAATTATTGGCCCGGCAATCAATAGGGTTAGTGAATGAAACCTAATGGCCTCTGCCTCACTTCTTATAATAAAAGTAAAGTAATGCATCGATTTTCCCCCTCACAGGTGGTTTTTTTCTTCCTCTTATTGATTTCAATTAACAGAGCATTTATTGAAACTTGAAAGGGCCAAGCATGTTGTGTACATTCCGATATTGTGCCATTCAAGAGAGACTTTAGGCATAGTGGTACTACATTCTTTACAAGTTCTGCCTTCAACTTGCTGTCACACCAAGTGCGAAGAGCACAGTTCATAACTGTGTGTATTTTATTCCTTCAACGGGGTTTTCACAGTCCAGGTTTATTGTATGAATGTGCCATGTCTTTTTCATTAAACTATTCAGCCTGAGAAAAAAAACAAACAAACAAAAAAAACACGTTCTCATGTGACAACCGCAGACATTTTGATGTTGACATAATCACCGCAAAATGAAGCCAAATAAACAGACAGGGTACAAAACAAGAAGTGACTGTGACTCTTTCTCAAATTCAGTCCATGATCAGAGTTTCCTGAGTGCCATAAAGTAGTGCAATAAAAAAAGTGACTAATGCTACAGTACTGAGTGACACATTATGGAATGTTTTTCTGTATTTCTATATTACAGGCCAAAAGAAACAGAGAGGGAAACAAATTTGCTCTGGAGCCAGAGCTGTTTGCACATGTTAAATGTAATTTTCCTTATTTGCAAATGCAATGGCTCATGCCGTACTTTCATCACACATTACTGCTTCCTCTTCCCATTGTCTTAATAATGGCTTCTCAACAATTTATGTGAGCATCCCCAGATAGTTTTTCCAATTTTTTTTTTTTTACTATACGACTCCTTTTTAAAATTCTGCTTTTCCCTTCTGCAATATAATTTCAAGGATTTAGACAGAATGGTTTGCTTGGCAACGCTAACAGCCATAACAATAACCTCCTCCTGTGCCAGGCTCTGGGCGACTACAGATAATAGCACCCGATTTCCAAAAACAATGTCTGAGCAGACAACCTGGCATGATAGACCACAACAGCCGACAAATGGTCCAAACTCTACTGAAAACTCTTAATCGGAGAGAGATAATTTAGCCCTACAAACCACGAAGAGGAACAGCAGGAAAGTGCAAAATCCACTGAATCTCCTGAGATAGGAGTGGGGGTCATCCTGTTCAGGCCCTGTAGATAACATCAGCATCAAAGGCTTACTTGCTGTGACCTCAGAAGGACGAATGAGAGATTTCACACTTTTCAAATTCAAGGAAGGTAAACCACTGCAGTACGCTTAGAAAATCAAGCGTCACGTGTCTGCAATTAATTAGTGTATCATTACTAATAAACTAATTTATGTGCATATTTGACCTTTTAAATTAATTCTCCTGCTTTTACCTAGCCAATAACGCAAACAAAAGTGAAAAAAATTTTTCACTCTGAACGGCATTGATCATTAGCAAGATGCTGTGCAAAACACACAGAGGAAACATTGGGTTGCTTATTTAATTTGCACCTCTGACAAATGGAAAACATATCTGTCAAGCACAAGATCACACAAGCACGCATTTATATATATTTGGTGGCCTAATTTGCACTGGGAGGCTTCCTCATTAACCAATCCAGGCTGCTATGTTTTAGTTGAAGTATAAAAAAAGAGGATAAGTTACTATTTTATCTCACTTTAGAGTCAAAGGTGAGGAAAACTAATGAATGTTAGTGCATATTTTTATTAACAGTAAATAAATGTTGATTTAGTAATGCTAATCCTTAAAGGGACACTCCACCCCAAATTCACTCCCATTCCCATTCACTGCCAAGTAAAATACACTGTCATGTCAATTCTTTCATACTTTTCTGGACCTCGACAGTGTATTTTACTTGCCAGTGAATGGGACAGTCACAAACCTCCCGGTTTTCATCCTAAATATCTTAAATTGTGTTCCGAAGATGAACAAAGCTTTTACGATTTTGGGAAGACATGGGGGTAAGTGATTAATGACAGCATTTTAATTTTGGAGAGAAGTATCCCTTTAAAGAGTTAGTTCGCCCAATTTGCAAAATTATGTCATTAATAACTTAGCCTCATGTTGTTCCAAACCCCTAAGACCTCCGTTTATCTTTGGAACACAGTTTAAGATATTTTAAATTTAGTCAGAGAGCTCTTAGTCCCTCCATTGAAGCTGTGTGTACAGTATACTGTCCATGTCCAGAAACGTAAGAAAAACATCATCAAAGTAGTGAATGTGACATCAGAGGGTCAGTTAGAATTTTTTGAAGCATCGAAAATACATTTAAGTCCAAAAATAGCAAAAACTACGACTTTATTCAGCATTGTCTTCTCTTCCGTGTCTGTTGTAAGACAGTTCAAAACAAAGCAGTTTGTGATATCCGGTTCGCGAACGAATCATTCGCTGTAACCGGATCTTTTTGAACCAGTTCACCAAATCGAACTGAATCATTTTAAACTGTTCGCATCTCCAATACGCATTAATCCGCAAATGACTTAAGCTGTTAACTTTTTTAATGTGGCTGACATTTCCTCTGAGTTCAAAGAAACCAATATCCCTGAGTAATTCATTTACTCAAACAGTACACTGACTGACTCATTTTTGGGTGAACTTTCCCTTTAATTCAACATATTGAGTTATTTCTCCTTAAAGGGCTAGTTCACCCAAAATGAAAACTGTGTCATTTAATCACCCTCATGCCATTTACTTTGCATCATTTATCATGGCGCTTTAAACCTGTATGACTGACTTTCTTCTGTAAAAACATCTGAAAAGTTCTGAAATTGTGTGAAATTAATGATTAGTCACACGTGAGTCCAAAAATAAGTGTTCATGAGTAAACGTGGCAGTGGTGTACTTCAAGCTGAGCAACTGACATTGTCATGATTTCAATGTAGTGTAACTTGGCCTATCAATAAGATGGCTGGCAACTGTATTCTTGCTTCACCATTTCAAGCATGGGGTGACCAGAACACAATGTGATGCCTCCATGGCTAGTCTGTGTGCTTGCAGTGGTGTACAACTGCTCTCTGCTGTGCTCTGACATTCGCAATTGTGGCTTGTCAGAAAACCACCCCCTCTTAGATCTCTGCGTTAATGTTTAATATGAGGGTTCCTACTGGGCCTGGATGTGTCAGGACATGATTTAGACTTAACATTGTTGTTTTAACCTCTACAACAGCCATTACTGTAGTGTAGCTTTGTCTCTGGTTAAGAAAAAGCAGTTATTCGCTGAAAATCCAGAGTCTGCAGAGTTCATGTGCCTTACCTCTGAATAAAAAAATTGAGTCAGTAGGAGTCAAATATTTTCAATGATTTCGTTGCTCCAGTTCACAAAACAAGTCTGAAAGATTCATCAAATTGATTCTGATCTAGGATTATTTTTCTTCTGAATTTCATTTCTGCTCTAGCCTGTGTAGTAATCTATATTATACTTGAACTTGGCATTGCCAACATTGTGGATCTTATGATAAAATGCTTATGATGTTCCTTATTTTGGAAAATGAGTATAAACGTTTCTGCTAAATGTAAGTGTAAACTCAATGATCCGGCTGCAATTGTTATTAGTGATGGGAAGATGAGATATTTTTACTTGATCTTTGAATCTCATTCAGCAAAATGAACACGAAGTCATTTTGTTTAATTGAGTAAAGTTATGTTGTTTTTAATTTTCAAAATCCAAAGTTTTATAGTTATAAAAGTTATAAAAAGTTTATAGCCTGAATGCACTGTAAGTCGCTTTGGATAAAAGTGCCTGCTAAATGCATAAATGTGAATGTAAATGTAATAAAGTCCACAAAATAAAATCATAGTTAAATTTACTTTTTTTTGGATTTGAAAATCTTAACTTGTTTTGTCTTCTGGACAAATAACATGTAAGTATCTTCTGTAGCTTTGGAAGGGCAGTACCAAATGGAAATTTAAATCTAAATTTAGGCAAAGTAGGAAAAATGTACACATCATCATTCTGTTTCAATGTTTTCACCTCCAACTCTCAATGCATGATTTTTTTCTTTTGGAGCATCAGTGACTGTTTGAACCTTCTGCAATAGTTGCGTATGAGTCCATCATTAGTCCTCAGTGTGAAATTATGGATCTCAAAATCGTACTCGGTTACTAAACGTAACCTCGGTTCTCTCTAGAAGAGCGAACGAGTACTGCGTTCTCTGCCGTGCGTACGATTCACTCTGGTTCGCTTTGGCGATGAAATAAATTAGGTGAGTCAGCCTTTTCGAGCTCCTTTTATAGGTTGGGCCACACCCGTTTCGGCTTATTGGTCTGATGTTGCATCAGCCTGCGCTCGATAGGCTGTGCAGTTGCCGCAGAACAAGCCAATGAGCGAACGAGCCGTCTCGTTATTTTTGGAACGCATAGCGCTCGTGAACTCAGAATTCCCCTGAGGGCCCTGATTCGACTATACCGACAGCAGCCTTGCTTGCAAGGCGGGAACCTCCAGGTTATAGAACCTGATAAATGTAGACGGCGAGGCCCAACCTGCCGCCATACATATATCCTGCAAGGAGATCCCAGTAGACCATGCCCATGACGAGGCGACGCCTCTTGTGGAGTGTGCTCTGACGCCCAACGGGCACTGAAGGCCCCTGGAAGCGTAAGCTAACGCCATGGCGTCAACTATCCATCTGGATAGAGTCTGTCTCGAAACAGCCATTCCCTTGGAACGTCCACCGAATGAGACAAACAGCTGCTCCGTCTGCCGAAAGGCAGCAGAGCGAGACACATAAGCTCTTAAAACCCTGACAGGGCAAAGAAGACTCGAGTCTCTATCCTCTCCTGACACCGGCAGGGCAGACAGGGCAATAACCTGAGCCCGAAACGGTGTGTTGAGGGATTTCGGCACATAACCGTGCCTAGGTTTGAGTATGACCCTTGAGTCATTGGGCCCAAACTCCAAGCACGACTGGCTCACAGAGAGTGCGTGCAAATCACCCACACGCTTCACCGAAGCGAGAGCCAACAAGAATACTGTCTTGAACGACAGATGCTGAAGGCTAACCGATTGGATAGGCTCAAAAGGGGGACCCTTCAAGGCCTCCAAAACCGCCGCGAGGTCCCACATAGGGACTGACGGAGGTCTGGGAGGATTCAGCCTCCTAGCTCCTCTGAGGAACCGGATGACTAAATCATTCCTTCCTATTGACTGACCAAGCGCCATTTCAGAAAACGCCGCGATGGCCGCCACATAAACTTTGAGCGTGGATGGGGCTCTGCCCTTATCCAACAGCTCCTGTAGGAAGGAGAGGACCTCCGTCACCTCACAACTAAGGGGTGAATAACCTCGAGCTGTGCACCAGCTGGAGAACACCGACCACATCGAGGCATACAGACGTCGTGTCGACGGAGCTCTAGCCTGAGTGATGGTATTTAGCACTCCCACTGCGAGATAAGCGGGCAACCGTTGAGCGCCCACACATGGAGGGACCACGACTCCGGTTGAGGGTGCCAAATCGAGCCCCTGGCCTGCGAGAGGAGGTCCCTCCTCAACGGTACCGGCCACGGGGCGACATCTGCTAATTGCATCAAATCTGGGAACCATGGTTGGTTCTTCCAAAGAGGTGCTACAAGCAGTATTGAACATCTTGTTTCTCTCACCCGTTCTATCACCTGTGGAAGGAGGGAGACGGGAGGGAAAGCATAAAGCGGGCAGCACGGCCATTCCCGTGACAGCGCGCTTTCGTTCTTGGAAAAGAACGCAGGGCAGTGAGCGTTTTCGTGGGATGCGAAGAGTCTGCCAAATCTCCGCCCTGCCAAATCTCTCCCACAACAGCCGGACTGTTTGCGGTTTTAGAGACCATTCGCCCGTAGGAACATTGCCTCTGGACAGCCTGTCTGGACCCAGATTCTGTAGCCCAGGCACATGCACTGCCCTCAGCGAACGCACGTTGCGCTGAGCCCAAACCAGGAGGCGTTCCGCTAGCCTGTACAGGTTTCAGGACCCGAGACCGCCCTGGCGATTTATGTAAGACACCACAGACATGTTGCCCGAACGGACTAAGACATGGTGATCTGGGGACAAAAGCACATCAGCGCGTTCTCCACTGCCAGCATTTCCAGACAGTTGATATGATGGAGCTTTTCCCGTTCTGACCATAGGCCAAAGGACGGTCTGCCCTCGAGCAGCGCTCCCTATCCCGAAGTGGAGGCGTCCGTCGACACCATCTTCACATTCGGGGAAGTCCCCAGGCTTACACCTGATCGGTACCAGCCGTTCGCTGTCCAAGGTGCCAGAGCTGTGACACAGCTCTGATTGACCTTGAGATGCAGCCGGCCAGATGCCCACGCTCTGCGCGGCACCTGCGTCTTCAGCCAGAACTGCAGGGGGCGCATGCGGAGCGGGCCCAGCTGCAGAGACGGAGATGCTGAGGCCGTGAGGCCCAGCATCTTCTGACAGTGTTTGAGCGACACGGTCGCGCCGCAGCGGAAAGAACTCGCTGCGCGCTGAATGCCCATCACGCGCTGTGGTGACAGCCGTGCCGTCATGGAACACGAGTTCAGAACTATACCCAGAAACAGAATCGTCTGACTGGGGTTCAGCGAACTCTTCGCCCAATTGACACTGAGGCCGAGCTTTTTTCTCGAGGTGATCGAGTAAAACGGCCCTGTGGTCCACGAGCTCCGCTCGTGATCGGGCCAGAACCAGCCAGTCGTCCAAATAATCCAGCACTCGCATGCCTCTGAGTCTGAGAGGAGCGAGCGCTGGGCACCAGAAAGTATCTGCTGTACAGCCCCCCCTCGCTTTGAGCTTGAGACACAGGCTCTACAGCCCCTTTGCTCAACAGTTTTGATATTTCAGCCCGAAGTATGTGTGCTACTTATGTTTTGACCGTAGTTTCGACGCGTGCTGAAAAGCGCGGAGGGCGTCGAAAAAACTGTAGCGAGTAGCCTCTCTTTATAATGCCTAGCACCCAATCCGAAACCCCTGGAAGCGCTGACCATGCATCTGCATGAAGGGCCAAGGGCTGGATGCGAAGCGCGCTCTGTTGACTGGGCAACGGCGGCGCTCGGGTGTGCTGCGCATTTGAGGCGGGGAGCGCGCTGATCACAGCGGGCAGATCGCTCCTCCTCAACCCCGTCCCGGCGCTTAACCGACTGGGGGAAGGCTGAGCAGGTCCCGTGGGACTCGATATGTCTGCGAGTAACTGTGTGCTGCATATGTGCACATTTACCACTTTCAACTCGCTGTCTGCCTGTGCAGAGCGTATGTGCACGGGCCTCGTTTTTACAGAAGCCACGCGCCGTATGTGACATAGTGTATGTGGGCACGTTTACTATGCGGCGCGCTCGACCGATCTGTGTCGATCTTATGTGCGCGAGCCCTGTGTGCAGGGCTGTGCTTACATGTGGAGATGGGCACTGAGGAGTGGGCATCGTCACTGCATTTTTAGCACCATCGGCCGTGGTCGGACGAGCGTGCACGGGTTTTGTTTTTACAGAAACTAGGGATGTGCACGGATAGTCGAACATTCGAATATTCGTTCTGCTCTAATTATTCGATAAATAAAAATGATATTCAAATTTCGCAAAAAAAAAAAAAAAAAAGTTCACAATAAAACCTAATTTGGTCACTAACTGTGATTCTCCACGGCATATTTGAAGGTGTATGCAAGCAAAAAATAATTAATGAATGATTAAGGGGCCATTCACATATCGCGCCTAATAAGGCGTGGAAAAGGCGTTCTCTCCATGAAGACGCGGAAATTTCAGCAAAGGATAAATGGATTTGCAGCACAAAAAAAAATCGCTTTCAGTAGCTCTGCTACTAAATTTATTTCAAAATGGCAATCCATATACAGCTATGATCAGCTGTTCCTTCATATTGGCTGAGCTTTCAACGTTGTTACAGTAAAGGATGAAGCTGAATGTTTAGTTCTTGTCACATGACCTGCGGTGCGCTTGCGGCATTCTGAAAGTTGAGATGTTTTTAACTCGATGCTGTGCGGACGCGCCTGGAAAAAACGGGACCGCGTCGCACTGCGTGCGCATCGCGACCGCGTCGCTTCCATTATGAGCGCGCATACCACGCGCCTACATTGGAAATAACGAACTTGAGCATGCAAAAGACGCGATATGTGAACGCCCCCTAAAAGAACTGCGGTCTTCTACAGCACTTCAAATATGCCGTGGAGAATCACAGAAAGTGATCCAAGTAGATTGTTGCAGCATCTCTCAAGCAACGAATAAACACCGCTAACTTGGAGAATGCAGTGAAAACTCCTCTTCTCGCGTCTGCCCTAGATCCTCGGCACAAACATCTCAGGTTTCTCGATGAAAACATGAGAGAAGAAAAAAAAAGAACATTTTCCTTGATGCGAGTGGTGCGGATGCAGTCGCCACGATGAAGAAGATGCAATGCCCACTCGTCGGAAAAGGCTGAGCCAGTTCTCCAGCGATGATTACAGAGAGTCCAGCCGAGACGAGTGGGAACAGTTCTTGCTGGAGCCATGTATTCCACCAGATGAGGATCCCATTCAGTGGTGAAACGAAAACACGAAGCGTTTAACAAAACGTATTCGCTTAGCACACCGTTATTTGTGAGTCCCGCCAACGTCTGTGCCGTCAGAACGCGTTTTCTCCGTGGCCGGCCTTATTGTTAACAGACTAAGAAGCCGACTTTCCCCCGATCATGTTTACATGCCCGTATTTCTTAACAAGAACATTTGAAACAATAGAAAAAAGCAAAAAAGATTTGTCTGACAGTTTAAAAGTTAAGTGTAAGCTACATTCTGTACAATAGCCTAATTGCTGCAGGCTGCTTTTTTCTTTGTTCACTTTTTTTTTTTTTTTTTTTTGCTTTTAATCTGTACTTTTGTTTGTTTGCATGCATTGTTAAAGGTTTTCAGCTACAAAACACGGTGTGTAATGTTCAAGCTTATTGTAAGCTTGTTCAAAATGACGAAAACAAATGTTGCTGAAAAATAACGTCTGACTCATTAAACTTAATTTAAATAAACGAATTTTCGAATATTCGTTTTTTGTGAGCTCAAATATTCGAATGTGATATTTGTGGAAAACGCCCATCCCTAACAGAAACCATATGACGCGTGTGACATAGTAATTGTGGGCACTGAGGGGTGGGCACGCTTACTATGCAGTGTGCGCGATCGACTTGAGTCGCTTTTATGGGCGCAGGCCCTGTGTGCAGGGCTGTGCTCACATGTGGAGATGGGCACTGAGGAGTGGGCATCGTCACTACATTTATAGCACCATCGGCCGTGGCCGGACGAACGTGCACGGGTTTCGTTTTTACAGAAACCACATGACGCGTGTGACATAGTGATTGTGGGCACTGTGGAGTGGGCACGTCTACTATGTAGTGCGCGTGATCGACTTGAGTCGCTTTTATGGGCGCGATCCCTGTGTGAAGGGCTGTGCTTATATGTGGAGATGGGCACTGAGCAGTGGGCATCGTCACTACATTTATAGCACCATCGGCCGTGGCCGGGACACCAGAAATAACACCTTTTTTGGGAAATATCTGGGTAGCCGTGATAACGGTTTTTGTGTGCAGGCAAGCGGGCAACCGTACAGTCACAATCTCTGGAACTGAAACAGCGGCACGCTTAGGTGAGAGCCCGGCCACAGCGGAACTCTTACACTGGCGCTTCGATGAAGCAGCCATCGTGTGTAGTTTGCGGTTGAGCTGAAGACGGTTCCGGAATCCGCTGGAAGCGATGCGCCTCAGCGCAGCGGAGAATGCAGGCTCAGAGAAAAAGGCCAGGCGAGTCCTCAGAGTCACCATGGCAACAGCTCGCAGTGGGGGCATCTGCCGTCAGCGAGCGCGAGCGCTGCATGATCTTCACCCAGGCAGGAGACACAGATGACGTACCGGTCTCCCTCGCTGAGTGGGGCTCTGACGAGCCGCAGGAAGGCATCTTAAAAAAGACGCGAGCTCTTTTACGAGTTTGTGTCGCAGGGCGAACACACACACACATAAAGAACAGCTGGATATAACAGAATTGAAAGGATATAGTCGCCGGATAGCGCAGCAGGAACGGTAGTGGAAGGCGGCGATGCCAGCAGCTTCAGAATGGCTCGTCCTGCTGATATGCTTTCTCAGACGGCGCTTGCTTCCTCCGTGATCCAGCGATGCGTGAGTTTCGCTGAAGAGATGAAAAATCAGGTGAGTCAGCCTTTTCGAGCTCCTTTTATAGGTTGGGCCACACCCGTTTCGGCGGGAAGTGGCAAGAAGGGCGCAAAGCGCCCTTATTGGTCTGATGTTGCATCAGCCTGCGCTCGATAGGCTGTGCAGTTGCCGCAGAACAAGCCAATGAGCGAACGAGCCGTCTCGCCTATGGCTGTGTACTGCTGCAAATGCGCTTTACAAAAATACAAAATTAAGGATAATTTTTTGCTTCAGTATTTCGTGAAAAGAGACTTTTCCCGTAGCATCTTAGCTAAGACGCAGTACGAGAGAGCTCTCGTAAGAGAACATAAAGTTATACCTGGAAAGGGTTCAGATACACACAAAATGCTGGTTGTTCTTTTTCTGAAGAACAGCAGGCAATTTAACTGTTCAGGACAAACAAGGGACTCAAAAACAACTATCACTTAAAAAAAACTTCAGGTATAAGAATCAAGTGTATGTAAACTTTTCACTGGTTCATTTTTATAAATTCAACTATTATTTTCTCTTGTGGACTAAATGTAAACATATTTCATGTGAAATATATTATTGTGGTTAGTACTAAATAAACAATAATATGCATTTTGTATGATACCTCTTATTTCTGTAAAATAATTAACATCTGTCAGACTCTGCAAGGTGCATGTAAACATTTGACTTAAAATGTATAATCATTTATGAATCTTTTGCATTGTTGAAGCTTAGTTTTTGTATGCCAGTTAAATCAGCTTTGGTTTATTTGAGGCAACTTTTTTCTTTCCTTTTTTTTTTTTTTTTTTTTACACTGGAAAAAAATCTGAAACTACACACATATAAAAAGAGAAGCGTTTGACATGTTTATACATGAATCAGAGTTGCGGAAAACAAAATATCATGTAGACGGATGTTGATTCTCATGCACAGATGGCAGAAAACAAGACATGCACTGACTGAAAACATTTGTAAACAGCCAGATTAAAACTTTTCAAATGACAAAAATACAGAAATATGCATATTAAACATCTCAGTGGAGCACTAAAAAGTAAAATAAAGTAAAACGTCATTTAATTTGTGCATCCATTAAATCAAAAGTCATTGCAATCCAGTAACAGGTAAATGCCTGTGCTAAATCTAGCTGACCTGCGCCCCCTAAACCTTTCTTGGCCATAAGAGCTTCATCTCGAATGAAAGAACGCATCCTTGCCCTTGTAAGTGCAGCAAGCACCTTGTCTTGTTGGGCACAAATTGGGCTCTGATGCGACCTGTTTTAGGTTGTAGGTATCCTCTGCTGCCATAACCTTTTGACCTGCCCTTTCTCAGTGATGATGGCTGCCGATGACTCGCGCTGAATCCAAATCAGCTTGGGCTGACAGGGTCTTCAGTGGCTGATATAGAGTTTAAAACAAGAGCGGCCCAGTTTATAGCATTAGTCCCTTTAAAAGCAATTAGTGTGATTGATCTGGAGAGAGTGCATTTGAAGACGAGGAAAACTGCAGACATAGTGCACCGAAGTAGAGCTAATTATTTCTAAATTATGGACCGAGTCAGCATGGATGAATTGAATGGCACTCTGGTGGGAAAAGGGAAATTTACACCTAGACTGACCCTGCTGTGACCCTGATATGTTTACTCTTAATGAAACGAAGTTAGAGAGACGGACAGAGACAGGGAGAAACTTCGAGTCTGGCAGGTAATTGCTGGTGGTAATCAGGGATGCGTAAAGAAAGGAGGTGACCTTTGGCATTTCAACTGCGCTAGATGAGTTCAAGAGTCAAACACTCAGTGTCCATGAAGACTGAGTCAAACTAATTACTTCAGCATGCTCGTGCTTGCAGATAAATGAACGTGCACAATCATAGTCATCAATTATGAGACTTTGGAGAGCCAGAGTTATATGAGCGTTGGGTGGAAGGTATATTCTATTTACTAATGATACACTACATTAGAAAAAGAAAAAGAAGGGGAAAAAAGCTATTACAATTTTTTTTTTTTGGTAGGCCTACAGTACATTTGTAGGTAAAGCTCTACATGATTAATATTATTACTATTTTTTACATTTGTCAATTTGTGTTGTTCTACTCTGTCATGATTTTGTTTATGTTTGCTGTTATATAGCATATATATAGTGTTAATTTTTAGTCATATAATGTAGGTCATGATTAAAAGCAAAACAACGGACAGTTATTTTCCCACTAAACCAAAGACCAGAGTGCTATTTTATGCAGTTACCTAATTACCTTATCAAAACATTGTATATTAAATGTGATGTTTTTCAGTCTAGCTTCAGCAAGACAATGCCTGAAGGCCTAGGGAATTATGGGTAATATGCAGCGCTGAGACAATTTCATTACTGCCGTTCTCTCATCCATAACAGTGGTGGAATAAATGGATCAAACAGATGAACACTGTGATCTTCACTGTCAACTATGGCTAGGCTGCCTTGACAAATTATACATGTTCCTGATGCATGGTTCACACTTTAAATGTTTCAAAAATCCACATGACCGGAACACTGGAACATCATGATGTTCTGAACAACTCAACCAGAAAGAAAACAAATAATTGTCCAAAAACATGATTATTTAATAAATTGTTCTCATCTTTTTATGTGTAATTCTGAAAGACATGGCTTTATGGTTAAGAAACATGCATGACTGGAGATGCATCCAAACATGTTTGTCATATTTTGACATCCTGAACAACTAAATAGCCTAGAACATCAATCTCCAAACTGAAAAATCCAATGACAAGCATTTCACAATGCGTACACATACAACATATACAAATATTCCTTATAATGAATAAAACTAGTTACTTACCGAAATTAACAGCATATTCTGCTATACAACATAAGTGTCTGTGCTCGGACAGGTCACTGGGAGGTGTCTAGATGCCCCGTGGAGGAATCTTTCCTGCATCAAATCACCTTCCCCTCCCTTCCAGGTTTTCTCTGCTAGACGCATCAATATCGAAGCCAATGAGACATGGAGGAATGGCTGTCTGTTTGGGCAGTCACACAGCTGAGATGACCATGTCTTGTTTTAAACACTGTGCTCAGTGCCTTCTGAGTTAATTGAAGGTGCAGCCTTTTACTTCCTCTTCTGTCATGTGTGTGTGTGGCCTAGTTGATAGTTACAGATAAATCAGTCTGAAACATTTACAAGTTCAGTCATTTCCGTGAGTAGCATGCTGCTTGTTACAGAAAAGCAGCAGGCACTGGTAACAGGTGTTGGTTAATCTCCTTCTAATACGGCTGTCAGAATTAACATTAATGCATGTGATTGATTTTATTTAATGCTGGGAATGAATTGATTCGATTTGACATCATAACGGTTTAATTCTGCTAAATTCACACCTCTAAAACAATCAGAAAATACAAAACCAATTAGCTTTTAAATTCATGTAAAGAAAGACAGCACAAACTTTTTAACTTTGCAAAGTTTGTCAAAAATACACAAACTTAAATTAAGATGAAAATGGAACTGGACACTTCTTAGCGCACAACACAGAATGTCCATAATTAATATGATGAACAACATTTGTGTTTATAATGCTTGCTTTGATGTTTTGTTATCGAATGTATTTACAGTCACACATTTTTAATTCTGTCCAAATATATTTTAGGTTTATTTCATTCTGCTATGATTGCCATTCATACAAATTGGAAAACTCATAATATTATCTATCTATCTATCTATCTATCTATCTATCTATCTATCTATCTATCTATCTATCTATCTATCTATCTATCTATCTATCTATCTATCTATCTATCCATCCATCCATCCATCCATCCATCCATCCATCCATCCATCCATCCATCCATCCATCCATCCATCCATCTATCTATCTAAAGTTGTTTTGGAGATACTGCCTCAGATATGTTCTATGTAGGCAATAGTAGTGATACATTTGTCTTATAGGCTACATACATACATACATACATACATAATGTTCAGGAAATGCACATTTACGTTATATAAATTGACTTATTTCTTTTCTCATTACAGTTTTTCTTAGTCACTTTGGTACATTTCTCAGATCAGAATTGAAATTCTCAAAACTACCTGTTCAATTCTCACATCATTGTGTCAGTTGTGCACAACAAAAAAGCAGTTTCTCATTTCTTTGAACAAGTTGCAAATGCTTTGGTACATCCATGCAAATGATTACGTACAATTCTCTGTTGTCTCCTACATTATCAGTTGCTAATGTCATGTTGCTCAAAATTTATTATATAGTTTTCTGTGCAATAGTCTTACCCCCCAAAACATCGGGTCTTTAGTTCATCGTATAAGTCATTACATGCAAAATGGTTAATCTAGTTGTCATAAACTGCCAAGCACACTTTTTTTTTTTTTTTTACACATTATTATTAGACTTTTTGTCAATTTGGCATGAATTGTGCAAGTGAATATTTACTAATGAGGAGAATGTAGATGATAAACCAATGATAAACCATTTCTCTGAAATAGCTCAAAGGTTCATCTCATGAATCTTCAGTTAGAAAGCTTATACTGTATAGACAGAGGACAACACAAAAGTTACACATTCTGACATTTGACTTATTTTCATCTTTGTGCCCATATTTCTTTTTCCTTTTCTATATCACAATGACATTGTAAAGGTTTTTTTTGTGGCCAGACCACTAGTAAAAGTGTAGCTGGGAATTCTATCCAGTCTCTTTCAGTCAATATCCCACATACAGTAATGTGTAAATTTGTACTTTTGAAATGGATATATGGCATACATAAGCATATTGCATACTGTTCAATACAGTAACTGTCATCCAAAATGTTGCCATAGTTTACATCAGAACATCTCTCCAGAGTACACTGTTATATTGACAACATGACTAAGCAATTTGACTGTTTTATCCGTAAACTATGACACAAAAACTTGTCATTCGATGGCACTGACATGTTCATTGACACAGGTATTTATTTTTGAGAGATGAACTAAGGATTTTGAGCAAGAGACTGGCTTTTGCAGGTAATCCATGGTTTTGTTATTTGTATGAGTTGTTTAAAAAAAAATGCACTTACTGTTTTGCAAATTGTGAGTTTGATTCGAGAAATGTACCAAAGCGACTGAGAAAAACTGTAAAAATCTGTATACTTCAAAATGAATGATTTTTAGTATTTTACTTCATGTTTATACAAGGTGAGTAAAACACTCATCAATTAATGTCATGGCTAGAGGATGTTTTAAGAGGGCTGACTTCAGTCATTTGAAAATTCTGAGTAAATATATATAAACCTTTTCTGAATTAGTGAAAGACAGAGAACCCCCTTAATGGACTACTCCACTTTGCCTGCAATTAACTCTTACTCAAACACAATTAATTATTTAAGTTTTTTTTTTTCCTCTTTATCAGTAACCCAAGACTGTCATCGTGTAGCTATGAAGAGATGAATTAGTGCTTATCATGTTGAATATTCAGATCAATTCCCTGCACTTCCCCTGGAACATTGACCTGTCAATCAAACACTGAGTGCACAACCTCCACCATCACATCTCTTTATTGCCTTCCCAAAAAACTGATATACAGGAGCGCAAGGGAGGTGAGATTGCAGAGGAAGGCTAGAGAGAGAGAGTGAGAGTAAAATACAGGTTGGGAGAGGGGAATGCCAAAACCAGAGACGATTTAAATTGTTAGGCTACTAGGAGATGCATGCATTTTGATTCATGTTTTACCTAGAAATAAATAAATAAACTTTGGTGAAGAGGTGGATTAGTTTAAATGTGCATGGGGAGACATAAACAAGAGAGTGCGATAAATAAAGAACGAGAGGCAGTGATCAGTCAGAGATAAAAGTCTCATATTGTTTTATCCGGCAGGTCACAATCTAGCCGATCACAATTGCAGTCTATCTGCTGAACATCAGAAGAATCTAAATCACTTTATTCACCCATGGAAGCATAAGTCAGAATTTGAGCTGGTCATCAGTACGATGAGAGTGCAGATTTTAGAGGGGAAACACTTCAAATACAAAACACAAGGACAATCACAAAGCTCTATCGTCAAACAGCAACAACAAAAGCTTGTAAACTTGTTTACTATGTCTCCTTTTTGTGTGTGTGGTAAAATAAAATAAAACCGTATACTGTATTATATATAAGGATTATTAAGCGACTGAAATGTGAATTTAATTAAATCACAAAATTATCACACATCAAGTTTGGCCGAGATACTAGCCCCCAAAATATTATATTTGTTTTGTTTTAGATGAAGACAACTATCTAATAGACATTATAAAAAGTAGCTTTAGAAATAAATATTTTGATTCAAAATTGCATAACGGCATTAATGGTTTTTTGAATACTGAAAATATTTAAATGATTACAAATACACATTTTATCAATATGAAACTAAAATTGGTCCTTAAAAAATAAATCAATACAGCACAATCACTAAACCACCTCATTTCTTTTGCTTTATATCACCACTATTCTATCAGCTGATCTCTTTGACAACTCACTCAAATTTGATGGATTATACCTTCAGGAAATGCTATCTCTGGCCTCTACCTTCATCTTTTAATTCTCTGGGGAAATGTATGCACAGCTCCTGTGATCCCGCTCTCCAACCCTGACCTATAACAGGCAAACTCCATCTTTATGAGAGTGATGTACAGAGAAATAATATTGGAAGGGGATCAGTATGACCCTTAATGATATTTTTCATTCTCCTGAATTACTTTTCCAAGGTAGCAGCTCTGTGTCAGGCTCTGGGGGAGAGGAGAGAAACAGGTTTAAGCCCCGATTTGGATGTTGTGCTTCTGTTAATAAATAATGCAGCTGAAGACAGCTTCTAAGACCAGGGGAGCTGAGAGGAGTGGTTAAAAAATGAACCAATTCTCTCACTCTTTGTCTTTTTGTGCAAGAAGCATACTCTATGTTATTTATTTATTGATTTTGAGCATTACCATCCCCTCTTATCTTCGAAGCTCAAGGGGATCACTAACAAAAGCCTGGCTTCTTATGCCCTTTATGTACACTTACACAAGGCCTATCAAACTCTCTTCCACCCTGTTTGACATGATATCCTTAGAGATTATATGGACTATATGGACAATAGATTGAAACCAAAGCGCTCTTTGCTATGCTAGTAAAAAAAAAAAAAAAATCTTTATCATCATCATCATACAAATTTACATTTGCAAAAATACAAAAAGCACCTTGTGACGAGAGGGGTGGGGCTGACTGAGAATGAGAATGAGCGACACCTGCGCCATTCACCGGTCTCGAGTCTCGCGGAGGAGTTCAGTGAAGGACGAGAGAGGACCAGGCCTGGGTTTTATTTTGTGTTTTGGTTTTGTTTGTGTGTGACAGTCGTACTCGAGGGGCTGTCGCACTGTTTTGTGTTTATTTTGTTATTAAAGTTTTATTTGAATGTTCGCCGGTTCCCGCCTCCTCCTTCCCATATTACGAACGTTGTTACACACCTGCATTTCTAAGGCTATACATATTTAAGGTTTTATTTAATAATATGATTATACACCAAACCACTAAATAATTATTAATTGAAAGTATCTCTCTCTCTCTCTCTCTCTCTCTCTACACACACACACACACACTCAATAAATAAATACAAACTAGCAATACTTTAATTTGTGATGTCTAAAGTTTTTATTAAATATTAAATATACTTGTTAAACGAGTAATCACGATTAATCACATCAAAAATAAATGTTTTTATTTACATACTATATGTGTGTGTACTTTCTGTATACATCATATATTTTGAAAATATTTACATGTATTTACGTGTATATATTTATATTCATATAAACCATATTGTGTGTAATACACACACACACACACACACACACATATATATATATATATATATATACACACACACACACACACACACATGCATTTGCAAGTTGTAAATGTGATTTTAAATTGTATGACAAAAAAGACTGTGTCATAGTGTTGCTATTGTTAAAAAAACCAACAAAAAACTAAACAAACAAAAAACATTTTGGTGAAGAGGCTAAAAAGGCTAAATAAAATAAAATAATATGAAAAGCATAAATGAAAATTAGAAATGCTGTCTTGACAGTTGTCAAGGAAATAAATACGATGAAGGATATTTATAACATGCACATGACCTATTTCAAAATATTAGTACATAGTATATACATATTTATAATAAAAAATAAATAAATAAAAAAAATAAAAAATGCTGGTGTGTCTCAAAATAATAAGAAAGCCACCTAAAACAAAACAAAGAAACAGTAAAACTAGTGTAGTCTGTTTCACATGCAAATGGCTCTTGCGAGTTAATTCTTTTAGTGAATCACCAGAAACATAGTTCCAAACAGTCTTCGAATTCTGACTGAACTCGCTGCACTTCAGCATGAGACTTCATGAGAGCATTTACACTTTCCACTGATGTGATCACATTGCTGTGGGAACCCTCCATTATCCAGATCAGAAATCACTCTGGCCTGCATTCTTTCACTCTATCTATCCATCTGTCTCATCATGTCTCCTCTCCCCTCCTTTCTCCACACTGCCATCTCTAACAGCTAAGTGGAAGAGTTCAGCATTCATGGTCACTATTTTTTTGAGAGACACTTAATGCATGTCTTTCTGCTCTAGTGCTGCTGTCATTCTCTCACTGTCAGTTTTCCGGCTGACGTGTGAATGCTCTGGTCCCCCGGGGTAAATGCTGAGAGGGGTGACATGGAGAGGTTCACACACATAAAGATGGCAAACACACCCAAACACAGACGCTCACTATGGGGCTTCTGTCAATAACAACTTGGAGCTCATGAAAAATGCTGTTTTTCATATCTATAATGTACAAACCATTCAACTTGTACTTTGTTTTGTAACAGGGGGCCATTAGTTTACTTTCTGATGTTAAATTTCCCAAATACTGAAAGTTATTTAATTGAATTCACTGAAGCCAGAAGGAAAATATGCAGATATTCTGCACATGTGAATCGATTGTGCTTGGTTGAGTGGTTGCAGTAATTGACATGCTTCAATAATTTGTCAAATCACAGAATTAGCGTGTGCCAAATTGGATTGTGAATACATCTCTGAAGAACCCGGCCATTATCTACAGTCTTTTCAGAATTTGTCAGAGCAGTTGAGAGTGAAAACTACTGTACTAGATGATCCATGTATTGCTTTGCCTGCTGAACTGCTTCCATTGAACATTAACAGCATCAGTAAGAATGTAAAGTGCAGTTAATCGGCACCAATTCAGTGTATCTGAATTGCACATAAATAATCAATAAACCAATAATGGAAAATCTATAAACCAAAAAAAAAAAAAAAAAAAAGAAATATACAGAAGAAAACATATGCAACTGACCAATTCTGAAAAACAAGAATATATTAAATTGTTTCCATAAGTCTGGTGAACTCAGCAATGTTTTTTTTTTTTGACTACTTTGAGTATGAATCCCTTGGGATTGAACACTTATTACTGTATGAAGCAGGACCCGATGAAATTCTGAAATCTATTTCTAAAATTTGTACAATAATAAATTTTTTTAACATTCAAAGGTTTGTCATCAGTAAGATTGTTTTACAATTTTTGCAGGAAGTCTCTTAACTCATCAAGGCTGCAGGTATTTGATCAAAGATAATATTATGAAATACTACAATTTAAAATAATAATGTTGTATTTTAATACATTTTAAAATGTAATTTATTCATGTGATAGAAAATACTAACTTTCAGCAGTCATTACGTCAGTGTCACATGATACTTCAATATGATGCAGTGCTCATGGAATTATTAGGATTTTTAATTATCATCATCAAATATTCAATCAAATATTAGGATTCCTCGATAAACAAAAAGACAATCTAAGGGATTACAGAAAGATAATTTAATTATAAATGTTCGTACTGTCACTTTTGATCAATTTGTATCTTAATATATTACAAGTATTTATTTCTAAAATAAAATAAAATAAATTAAAAAAATCTTACCGACCCCAAAATTTTAAACAGTGGTATAGTGTATTTCACACAACTTTAGCAATTGGAATGACAAGTTTCTTATTGCATTGTGGCAGGTTTTCAGATTTTCCCATGCAGCTCAGGAAGCACTGTAAATCCACTTTGATGAAAAGCTGTTTTTCTTGCCTAAGATTACAAGTGGAGCCCAGCCTGTCTAAATCTTATTGCTAGCACTTTACCCGGGCCTGGGGCGGCATTAAACCTGTCTCGCACTTAAAATGGAGAGCCTGGCTCTTTATCCTGCAAAAGAAAAGAAAAAAGAAAAAAGCCAACTGCACAATGTGTGCTGTTCGCAGAGAAAGAGAATTGAAACTTTTATCTTGAAATAGGTTGGGGCCCAACAGCACATAGTATTTATCCTGACAGATCACAGGGGTGCGAGAGGCAGAAAGAAAGAAGGAAAAATAAATCTGTCCAGGGTAGAGTGGCTGAATGGGTCCCCAGAAGACTCCTGCGCTCAATGATGCAGTCTTCATCAAAGGCCATCTTCAAACAGCACAGCTCAGCTGGAGCATGCCAATTTGATCACTTTAGAACATACGGCCCACTCACTGTTCCAGTTTTGAAATGCCTTGTCAACATTGATTAGCCCACTGTGAATGTGAGATCTCTGCTCCTGCGAGAAACACAGCTGCCTGCACCAAGAACAAATGACATTCCTCTGATGTCACAAAGTGCTGGACAAGATGTTACACAATGTTCTCTGCCCTTTTCTCAGTCTTGCTATTTTTTCCCCACCTGGTTTTCTTCCCTGACTATCAGCCACCTCTGCATCCCACAACATAGATACGGTTCAAAACCTCTAAGCCCTTGCATTTCAGCTAGTGGAAGTAGCCGTGCCCAATTAATGCTGGCAGACACATAACATGTGACTGTCGGCAGACGGTGTGTGATTCCATCTGCCTGGTCCGTCTAGCCTGATCCAGGCAGGAAAGGAAGAGGACCATATGGACGGTAGCCTTTCCTAGCTACGCAGCTGGAGTCGTGCAACGGCAGATCAACACCATCTCACATCTGGAAACAGCCAGGAGCCAATAATTATCTACTGCCATTCTGTCATGCAGACATCATGTAGGTTGAGAACAGATGATCCTGCATGTCCAGCACAGAGATAATGAGAGCTAATCATTTATTTTCTGTTTTTTTATCATGTTTTTTTTTCACAGTTATATCAATTTTGGGTTTATAGATTAACAAATAACACTTTACTTTGATTGTCCAATTTAGATATTCTGCTTTTTATAAGTAACTTTGCAACCAAAAATTTAGTACTTGTAATCAGATGATATTAATGGCAGTTAATTATTCATATTTTATTTGTTCTCCCTAATTACATTTTTGTTTTTAAATTTCAGTTTTTTTCCTTCTAAAATATTTACTGTGTGGCATATCGTTAAGCATTGAACATTCACAATATAGAACGATCATGTAAATGTCATGTGAATTAAATGTCTTCTGAATTTGAAGACAAAAGCGACTCTAAGTCAATTATACCATGTATGACATGAACAATTATGTTGAACAATTTACTAAACTCGGTCAATGTATAACTGACAAGTTAATACTTTAAAAATTCAATAACACATTTGCTTGAACACAGTTCTCTGATGTTGGTTAAAAGTCACTTTGGCATATAGGTAAACAAATAGACTCTTTCAAATGTAATAATCATAAATAATTAAAAAAAATCTCCAAAAGTAGCTTGAATCATGAGTCTATCTTTCTAATTTTCATCATGCAATTTTGTAATGAGTGACACATTATCAATTGTAATTAATGTATTCAGTACTGACTACCAGTCATTAGAGTATTAGTAGACTGTCTGCATAACAGACATTCTGACTATAAGTAACTTTGCAAGTATATCATCTTATACTATTAACAGTCTAGTAAAAATCTAGTGAGACTTAGTTGACGTAGTGGCAAAGTTACTTATAGTTAATAGAATGTCTAAAGTGGTATACTGAAACAAGTGTAACACTTAACGTTAAAATGGGTATGCTGTATAGACACAAAGAAAATCGAGAAAAATGCTGGATCAAGATTGGAGTTGCTGCTGCAGTGCCACTTAGTTGATCATATCCCTGGAAAGAAAAAGACAGTGAGATTTACTTTTCAATTACAGTCATAAAACTTTCAGCCTGTCTTGCCTTCTACCTCACGAGAGAAAACAAAATAATACATTTGGGGTCGAGATATCCTCACAGCCTTTGACTATAAAAAAGGGAAGGGGGTGGAAGGTTATTAGAAATCCAAGTCTTTCACAAATGGAGAAGGGCGGGGGTATATCTCTGGAGAATACGGAGAGAGCCACTAGCAGCTGTTTATCTCTGCACAGCTGAATTTCAATAACTCAAAGAGGATGTGGGCAGAGAAACTGTGGGCAGTTTTCCTGTCACAAACACGTAATAGAGTGGTCAGAGTTCTGTTAGAATGATGCATTCTGGGAAAGTAACAACACAGCAGAGCTGCATGCTTTGCGATTACTAAGAAATGCAGAGAAACTTTGTACAGTGTCTATCTATCTATCTATCTATCTATCTATCTATCTATCTATCTATCTGTCTGTCTGTCTGTCTGCTCTTGTTTTTGTGACATCAGGACACAACTCTGTATAATGACATAGGTATGACACAGGTATTACAAGGAGAGGGTGACTTATGAGGATATAACTAGAGTTGTTACTAGTATCGGAAATATCACCGATACCACAACAAATTCTGGCATCGGCAAGTACATGAACCCATATACCGATCCGATACCATTTTCTTAAACAAGACCTAGTTATGACCGCTAGCTTTGCCTAACCGCTGCACGGTTCTTCTTCGCTGCTCAGAATACATTGCAAACACAGGAAGTTGTGCTGTGTTGCCACAAGCAACCCCTGTTTAGAGCAGCGAAGAAGAAACGAAAACGTGTTAGCAGCACTGATCTATATATGACTGGATCACTCATCGCGTTCTAAACTGCCAACAGACAGTGAAGCCGCTTCTATATTATAGGTCAGTGGTTAGCAGTATATCCGCTGTTTAGCAGTATTTCAGACTGGACCAACCAGACAAGTAAAACGGCGACTAGGGATGCCACAAGTACTGGCACTTCACTACCAAGTCGGTGCTGAAATTAAAAAAAAATGTGATGATACCAACGTCTCTGTAGAACCGGTAGTAAGTTTGAGTATATTCGTTACCCGCAACTTCATTCAGCCGTTTCCGTGTTAGTCTAAGCACAGGGCTCCAGACTGTAGCCGAATATATATACTAGTGTCTGTTAATATTAAACTGCAAAATACTATTTAAATATTACTCCTGCAAATTCTACATCTCTGTGGGTGATGGGCGCAGATGCGCGGGAGCTCGCTGTTTTGTAGTCTCTGCTGTGTGTCACTATCTGAGGACACGAACGCATATACCGTCACTTCATGATAATTTACCGTTTCATTTCAAAAAACTGTTCGGTTTAACGTGAATAAATTGACAATATATTAAGGTACTGCTGTAGCCTACAGTAGATTTATCTCTATGTAGTAATAATAATACGTCTCTATTAATAATAATAATTATGACTAGACGGTTGCTTGTTTTTACTTGTTTTGTTGTAAAGAGATTATCTGATTAATATATATATATATATATATTTTTATATTCCTAGACTTATTTGTTGCAGTTTTTTATACAGTTATATTGTAAAACTAAAATACTTTTTTTTAGTTTGCGGTGTTAGATTTTTTGGCTGCATTTGAAATTCTTTTTCGCTTAAGAAAATAAATAAAATTACTGTAAAATTCATGTCAGATAATAAAAATACTGTAATAATAAGGTAGTTCACCATTTATTTGTTCATGTTTTATTAAGGGATAAGTCTTAAGGACACCATAAAATAATTCTAGCAATTTACACAGGGCTAGTAGTATATACAGCTGTATATACAGATATATACAGGTATGGCCATAGAATATACAGTTTGTACAGTATAAAATATTACGCCTATGGGATGAACCCACTTTTCACAAAAACAAACGTGTGTGTGTGTGTGTGTGTGTGTGAAAATAAATTAATAAACAACAAATTTATACCAACCCTAAACCAACTCTTGCACATTTGTAGAGGTGCATCTCAATAAATTAGAATGTTGTGGAAAAGTTAATTTATTTCAGTATTTCAACTCAAATTGTGAAACTCGTGTATTAAATAAATCCAATGCACACAGACCACTAAAATACTCCTTTTGCTTTAATTACTGCCTCAGTTTGTGGCACTGCTGAGGTGGTCTGGAAGCCCAGGTTTCTATGGCAATGGCCTTCAGCTCATCTGCATTTTTTGGTCTCTTGTTTTTCATTTTCCTCTTGACAATACCCCATAGATTCTCTATGGGATTTAGGTCTGGTGAGTTTGCTGGCCAGTCAACCACACCAACACCATGGTCATTTAACCAACTTTTGATGCTTTTGGCAGTGTGGGCAGGTGCCAAATCCTGCTGGAAAATGAAATCAGCATCTTCAAAAAGCTGGTCTGCAGAAGGAAGCATAAAGTGCTCTAAAATTTCTTGGTAAATGTTTTCAAAAAACACAATGGACCAACACCAGCAAATGACATTACACCCCAAATCATCACATACTGTGGAAACTTAACACTGGACTTTAAACAACTTGGGCTATGAGCTTCTCCACCCTTCCTCCAGACTAGGACCTTGGTTTACAAATTAAAAACAAAACTTGCTCTCATCCTCAAAAGAGGACTTTGGACCACTGGGCAACAGTCCAGTTCTTCTTGTCCTTAGCCCAGGTAAGATGCCTCTGACATTGTCTGTGGTTCAGGAGTGGTTTAACAAGAGGAATTACGACAACTGTAGCTAAATTCCTTGACATGTCTGTGTGTGGTGGCTCTTGATGCCTTGAACCCAGCCTCAGTCCATTGCTTATGAAGTTCAACTTAAATTCTTGAATCGATTTTGTTTGACAATCCTCATAAGGCTGCGGTTCTCTCGGTTGGTTGTGCATGCTTGGATACAGCACTCTGTGAACAGCCAGCTTCTTTGGCAATGAATGTTTGTGGCTTACCCTCCTTGTGAAGGGTGTCAATGATTGTCTTCTGGACAACTGTCAGATCAGCAGTCTTCCCCATGATTGTGTAGCCTAGTGAACCAAACTGAGAGACCATTTTGAAGGCTCAGGAAACCTTTGCAGGTGTTTTGAGTTGATTAGCTGATTGGCATGTCACCATATTCTAATTTGTTGAAATAGTGAATTGGTGGGTATATGTTAAATGTGAGCCCAAATCATCACAATTAAAAACAAAAACAAAGACTTAAACTTTGAGACTTAAAGACTTTCACAATTTGAGTTGAATTACTTTTCACGAAATTATAATCTATTGAGATTAACCTGTATATGCACAATTGGAACTTGCTGAATAACTGAATTGCGATGAAAAAAGAATTTCGACGGTTAAATTTTTTTTTTTTGGTCCAATAAACTACCAATGTTTTATTACAGATGCACACACTTTATTTCACATCTTCTGAACTGTTTACAACAAACACCCACATACCCCATTGAAAGACTTCGAAGAGCAAGGACAATTTTTAATATAACTCAGATCGGATTATTCTGAAAGAAGAAAGTGACATACACCTAGGATGCTTCGAGGGTGAGTAGAAGATGGATGAATTTTCCTTCTCGGGTGAACTAACCCTTTAACTGAATGCTTTGATTCATTGTGTTGTTTGCTATGTACAAACACTGAGCATCATTTCAAAGGGAAGGTGATGTTAATACAGACATATTTACAACAATATATGGCACAAATACAGAAGAACATATAAGTTTAAAGTTGTTTTCTAAAGTTTAAAAGAAGATCATTACATTGAATACACTGTATTGTACAAATATGTATTTTCTTCATACCCTCTCATTCAACGAAAAGAGTGAAAAATTGCTGTCCATGGTCCTGAAATAAGCTAACAACTGCTGTCCATAGTGCTTAAATAGCCAAATAGCTCACAATTTCACTTCCTCACTGCTGTATTATGTGACATAATGCACTTTGGAAAATATTGTGTCAGACTAGGGTGTCAGCTACTTCTGCCTGTTTCTAAAATATATGGTATGCAGGTACATTAGCTTTTAATTAACACTGGGAAAAAAGCTTTTGTGTCCCTTGCTGCTTTTCCAAGGCTTCAGTGGTGTGATGCAAGCAGGCATCAGCACACAGAATCACACACATAAACACATAGCTCTATTATCCAACCCAAACTCCCCATAGGCCATCCCTGCTTCCTCAAACACGTATGCAGAAAGCAATGGAGGTAATGAACTCTAATTGTGTGAAGTAAAAAGGCTCAAATGCATTGGCAGAGTGAGGGACAACCTGAGAGGGAGTTAATAGGTGCCAGAGTGCTGATAGACGGTGAAAGAGAAAGAGAGTGAAAAGAAAGGAATTCAGTGCAGAGAGAAAACTAGCTAGACAGCTAGATAAATTAAATTACTGAAAGTGTAAATCCTACAATGCCATGCATTCCGATGTCCCTATACATTAGACTTTAATATAACATAATATACACTTTTATACAATACAGTTAAAAAGGTTGGGGTCAGTAATTGTTTAATCATTTCTTTATTTTAAATAAAATTATATTTTTGCAAAGCAAAGGAATAATAAATTGACCATAAATCAAAGCAGTAATAATTTCACTACTTTGGTTTGTGTGGATGTTGACATTTTCTGTTGTGTCTGAAGCACAAACATACATAAACACATGCGTGCAGATTTCTAATGTGGATTCTAATGTGGATTCAAGTACTACCAAATTCAAAAATTTTTTATTATGCTTCCAAACATTCACTGAAAAGCAATGGAAAAGACTGACAGGAAAACACCCTTAAGTGTGATTGAAATCATCCAGAGACCACCTGCATGTTCCTCATGCACTTCACATCTCCAACCCCTCCAGTCAAGTGTGCCGAAATCATGACACATTCTTTCACAGACCACTGGCTTGCCCAGGGATAGAACATGTTTATACATATCTGTGCATCTAGCTGATTATTTCCAGAGAAGTGTGTCCCCCACATCAGTCACCTGCTCCCAAAAAACAAAGTCATTCAAGTGAGGACATATCGTCATCTTGTTGCTACAGGCAGACATAATCCTTATCTTCAGTGTCACTGCTCAACAGTTTCTGATAGCCTGCTTCAGTGTGGTTTTCTACTAGAAACCTGAGAAACAAAGTGATTTTTGTCAGGGATCTTCTGTGTGTGTGTGTGTGTGTGTGTGTGTGTGTATGTGTGATATATGAGATGACCTCATTCTCAAACCATAAAACTACATAGGGTACAAATACAAAAATAAATAAATAAAAAAAACAAATAAAATATGCATGTTTACAAAGCAAAGAAAAGCAAAGAAAAGCGAAGCAATGCAAAGCAATGCGGGTGTGTGTTCACAGTGTGTGTGTGTGTGTTATCACTGCTCTGTGTGTGTGCACTTTGGATGGGTTAAATGCAGAGCACAAATTCTGAGTATGGGTCACCATACTTGGCTGAATTTCACGTCACTTTCACTTTCACTTTCAAAAGAAAAGAAAAGAAAAAGAAAAGAAAACGAAAAGACAAACAAAAAACAAAACAAATCAAAGCAAAGAAATGCAAAGCAAAATAAAATAAAGGAAAACAAGATAAGAAAACAAACAAAAAACAAATCAACGCAAAACAGTAACATGAAAAAACAAGAAAAAAAATTAAATATAGATAATCAATATAGATAATCAAGCAATAACATCTGAGAACCACTGCTATAGTAAATGTATGATCTACCTCTCTATAATTACAACTGGTGTAATATAAGATTAGCCTTAAGCAACTTAATGCCTTCTCACTAAGCTAAATGTGTTATGAAGCATTCTACTTGCTCACAATCATTTAAGGAGCAGGAGATTCCTGTCATAAGACAGCCCATAGACTCTGGCCTTAATCTTTACTTGTATACAGGTCAGTAGTTCCCCCACTTTATGTGCTCTTTAGGTACATCAGCACCATGGCTAAATCTTATTGCTAGACATAAACAGTAGACATAAACAATGATTTCCGTTCTTTCCATATTGACAGCTTTGCTCAGTTGTTTTTTGAAAAAGTCTCTTGCCATTGTTCTAATACTTGCATCATTACTGTATCAATTGTATTCACCCAGGATATCGACTAACTTGTAACATGACACTTTGGACAGCCATTTCTAATGCTAGCAAAACAAATACACTACAATTGAGTCTGCATTAATCAAATAAAATAAATGATCTCACTTTGGCTTGCACTTTATGTTATCAAGCATGTTAAACAAAAATGGCAGTTCCTGCTTGTCTAAACCAAGTTTTAGTGCTTAATTCTCAAATTGCATTTGAAAAGTGAGAACTCCAAACACTGTCAGATATCACTTCACAGCAACTTAAAAATGAGTTCCATGTTGCACTGACGGCTGATAAGATAAAAATAACATTTGGCGGTACAGATGGCTTTGCTGGGGAGAGTTCCAGCAGATTTGTTTGAAAAGACTTTTCATCATCTATGTGTACATTGGTAAAGCATCTAGTACCACTGAAACAAACTTAATTCCTGCTAACGCCAAGTCTGTTTGCAATATGGATGAGTTAAAACTATAAAAAGACGCAAGCTTTGCTCACAGTAGTACAAAAGCAGGAATTAAATTGTACACTGTATCCAGTCTTTGCACAGTGGCAGCTTATGGGTGTCTGCAGAATAATGCTATATATTTAATGCAATCTGCCTGGAGAAATATGGTAATCATATACAGTGTGTATAAATGTGTAAAAATCACCAAACAGAACATTAACCCTTCTTCCACTTTCATTTTCCCATAATTTGTATAGCATTTGCTTTTACTTTATCATTCTTAAGATCTAAATGTTACATTTAAATATTCAATAAATAGTTAAACAGAAATGGATCTATGAATGCCATGACAAACATTGTACTTTTATTTTAGATTAAACACATATAACCTAAGCACAAATTGTTAAGCCAGTACACTTTTATAATATAATCAAGGCCATATAAAGAGCTTTTATTATTTCTTCAAAATTATATTTTATTTAATATTTATAGTTATAGTAAGTTAACTACTCTAAACATACCTATACTACATTTGACATATTTTCATGACAATCACGATAGTTTATAAACACTGTCCTTTTTTATTGACAGCCGTTAATGTATCCTGGACAATGGGGTTTTCACACCATGAAAAAAAATGGCATGAAGAGTTGAGCAGACAGAGAGTAGAATGAAATAATAAATAAGTGGCAGGACCTTTTGTCGTTTTTCTACAAAAAAAGACACATTATCTGTCCGGGTTTGTGTGGATCTGTGAAAAGCTAAGAGGCTTTCCTCCAGCTCTCCCACCCTGTCAGCACAAAGGAAAGACGCTTGGAGAGAATTACAGCAAACGCCGGGGGGATATTTTCACTGTGACATGCCACTGACCTCATGGCATCTGATCAGAGCCTGATCCTTCCCCTTTAAGATGCCTCAGAGCATTGTGGGTAACCCGAGGGGCCAGAGTTTGCTGTCGCAGCAGCGCAGTAGGGCTCGAAGAGAACATAAAATAGTAGGCAAATCCATGTATTCCCCTATGAAATGGATGCTGGTACAAGGAGTGAAAAATAAAACCCTATTTGATTAGGGAGGCTGAACTACCTGATTAGAGTCTCATTGTAAGAGGGATTATCTCAGCATGAATTTATTATCTATGATGAAATTTACAATAATAACAGTCAATTTGAGAACAAACCAGCATATGGGATTAAGAGCTTTTAACACAAACACAGTAACACTGGAGTGTTAGTAATGGTCTGCATCCCTTGGTTAATAAGGGGAAAAGAGAGAACATTCTTGTTTAACACATTGTTCCAGCCCTGAATACATTTGCATAGAGCAGACCAAAATACTGGTGCTGCCACCGTCATGTAAATGTATAAGGATGAAGGGTTTGCACCAATTTTTAAATAAACTACAATGAAGCCACATTTTAAATCTGCATAAGCAAATTCAATGCTAACAACAAACAGTTGACACATTTCAGCTAATACCATTGATTTTGGGCCTTTACATATTTAGAATTAGAACAAACATTTAGTTTTCCTTTTTCTCTTGACATTTACTACTTAGTGCTTATTGTAGTAAGTAATATTCAAATGATGTCTTTAGTGACACATTTTCAAAAGCATTGTTTGATGGACTGATTCAAGAACATGATGTTTTTATTAAAGATTACCACTGGAGACTCAACAAATCTGACTAGAAACAGTAGATCACGATAAGCAAGGTACTTATATTTTTTTTGTCACAGTGAGTAGTGTATTTACTGCTATTTTTGCAGTTTTGCTCACATAAGCAGCTCAGATGAAGTCCATATATGATCACGAAGAATGATATATATTTTATGTGATTATTCAATATTTAAACATAAATCAACATATGTTTACTTAATATGTGATTGTTTAATATAAATCAACATGTATGATTAGAATGTGTGTGTGTGTGTGTGTTTGTGTGTGCGTGTAATATATTTATAATTATTTAATTACATATCTATACAAAAAAATATTTATATGTACTAATTATATTATCAAACATGTATGGTCTCACTTTATTTTGAAGGTCCCTTTAACTCATTCTGTTGACTGTAAGAAACATTGCTTGCAAAATTGCTAATAGTTAGTAGAATGTCTGTTGGGAGACCATCACAATAAAGAGTTAGCAGATAATAAGCTCTAATGGAGATTTGTTTGACATGTACACATGCAATTTCAGTTATTGTCAACAGAATGTTCAAAAAGGACCATCAAAATGAAGTGCTACCAAATATATATATAGTAGCTGATATCCCATCATCCTCTCTGGCAGAGCGACAGGAGGTGTTTCCTCTATTTTTCCTTATCTACCAATGCACAATGGCTTGGATTAGTCTCAGGGTTGCCTTTCTCCAATGTCTATAAGCCATCAGCTTCAGATTTTTCCTATCAATCGTACAAACCCCATATGTCAGAACATGATGTAACATGCTCAGTGAAGCCAAACACAGCTCAGGTGGCAGGCAGGAGATGTTTGTGTGAGGTGGAGCATGGAGATATTAAGTGTCAGTTTGAAATGATAACATAGATTCTGTGGATAATCATCGCCTCGGCGTAATGTATTACAAACATGTGTATTCTTGTCGCGTTGTATTATTTTATGACCCCTTGTGTTTGCGAACATGAGAGAGCCGAAGGCCAATGAGAACAGAGAATGAGATTTGAAGTTGCTGTGAATGCGCATTTGCTTTATTGCACTTAAATAAATAACCTTTGGCCCAGTGGCATAATTCATCTTCATTTTCTGACGTAAATAAGGAGCGCGATTGGTGGTGGGAGAGAAATTCATTTGTGTTTTGCCTTTAAGCAAACGTCTGTGCATTTTTCATCTGATCTCTTACTGAAGTCTAATTATGTGTGTCTGTGCCAAAGTGTGTATGTGTGTCCATGAAGTCACATCCGCTTGTCTTTTTCACAAGGACAACATGTGACAGTAGCAAACAACACACTGTTTAAAAATTGACATCAGGCAAAAAAAGAATGTTTGAAGAATTTCTTACTCTGTCATGAAGTCCAATATAGTTTGAGTCTTGAGCTAACACAGAGAATAAATGACATATCTAAACAGATCTTGCACGCTCTTTTTGTCAGCTTGTCATAGACTTCATAACACAGCAGAAGCATGCTTCAGATCTTTGCAATATAAAACAGTGTCGCATTGCTCACTGCAAAGAAATACACAAACTAATTATATAACCACTGTCCTCTGTTTATAATGGTGCATTGGGAATATCTTCTTCAATATCGCTTCATAACACAAGTAAATTCATTTCTTTATCTTATAATAGACTGAGTCTAAGGAGATGAGGACAAAAACAAGCAATGAGAATTCAGGGAGCTTTGAAGGCAAATTTCAAGATATTCAAGAACAAATGTATTTTTTTATCAACTGGAAAATTACTGAAATACTTAAAAAAATTATCGTGACAAACCAGAATGGAGCAAGACTAAATATGAGATTGTAAATTAAATTACAAAACTACACTAGTCTGAACATCCAAAGTGGCTCACTGAATAATAATACCAAGAAAGTGCATTAAGAAAATAGCAGACATGATCAGCTAGAGACAAAAAAGCTGGAAAATCTGACCAATTATATATATATACATACACATACACATACATATACATATATATATATATATATATATATATATATATATATAAACATTCTTGCCATTTAAAATATATATTTTATATTGTAGTAATACATGCTATTGCCCTGTAAAAATAAAAACCTCTGCATTTATTAATAATATAATATAATATAATATAATATAATATAATATAATATAATATAATATAATATAATATAATATAATAGTTATTATTACAGTACCTGCCACAAGTTTAAAAACATTACAATTATTTGATTTTGAAATAAATCTCTTCTACTTATAAATGCTGCATTTATTTGATCAAAATAAAGTAAAAAACAGCAATATTGTGAAATATTATTACAAAAAAATGTATATATTTTAATATATTATAAAATGTAATCTATTCCTGTAATGCAAAGCAGAATTTGCTGCATCATTACTCCAGTTTTCAGTGTCACGTGATCTTTCAGAAATAATTACAATTTGATTTGATGCTCAAGAAACATTTCTGATTGTTATCAATGTAGAAAACAGATGTGCTGCTTCATATTTTGTGTGGAAATGGAGATGCGTTTGATTTTTCTGGATTTGTTCTTTGATAAATAGAAAGTTCAATAAAAAGCATTTATTTGCATATATATATATATATATATATATTAGGGGTGTAACGGTACCTGTATTCGTACCGGACCATTTCGGTTCAGGGCTTTCGGTACGGTGCATGTGTGTACCGAATGATGGAATGCAATATTTTGTGCGCGGAATATAAGTACTTTTTCGTGTTTCCAAACGAACATATTAAGTGGCGGAAGTCTCCGCGTTCAGCGAAAATCCCGCCCTGCAGCTGATTCTTAAGGCCAGCGACACACTGGATGCGTGGCTCAAGTGTCTCAGCTGCGTGCGTGGCGTGTCCGTTTTTAATTCGGCTCCCATGTTAACAGGTTAGAGCTTGCAGACTGCCTGGGTGAGACGCGTATCTCAGGCGCGTGCATGCTAGAAATAGAACCGACGCCTATTTTTCACGCGACACGCAAGCATGTTGGAAGTGTTTCCAGGCAAAATAGAATAGGAAAATATGTTTATATGTCATTTTGTACACAAATACATATTAATTCATGACACTTTGATGTTTGAAAGTCTATAGGTTGACATAAATTCAGATATAAATGTAATTTAAAAAATAAATTAATAATTATTGATTTTAAAATATTGCACCTGTCAAACTTATGTCTATTTTGCCGTCAGTGTTGGGAAGGTTACTTTGGAAATGTAATAGGTTACAGATTACAAGTTACCCTATTTAAAACGTAATAGTAGTGTAACTTTTTTAATTACTTTAATAAAGTAATGTAACTAATTACTTTTGAGTACATTTTGATTACTTTTATAAATTTCTAATGAATGTCAATTTGCAACTGTTAATCATCTTCAACCATTTTACACCATGCAGGTTTAACCTTAAAGTAGTGCTCAATACTGTCAGACTTTCATCATTCTTCATCACCTGAATTAAGATGATCACATCTGAACACATCCACCACACAATCAGACTTTAGTACTGCCTTTTACTTAGAGATTGATCTGAAGTTCAAAGCAGATTTAAAATCAAAAGAAATAGTTTATAGATACTGTTTTTGAAACCAAATTTTTGCATAACTACAGGCATCTAACTGCATCTAACAATGGTTTGGGGGAAAATAGTTAATAAAAAAATAAAAGCATATACATCAACTCAAATAAGGTTATCTAATAAGCATGTGTCCTAATTTGTGTACTAAACTCCTGAAACATTGGTGTCTTTTTGAAACACTGCTGTCTCTTTGATATGATATGATGATAGTTTCTCAAAATAAGTAAAAAATGCTCATGAAGTGACTGTTCTAGAGATTAATTTCCATGAGGGGCGGACTGGGGAAAAAAATAGGCTGGGAAATCTCACACTCATACACCCACAACCCATTCTGAAACATGGACAACCCTATTTTTTTTTGGACCTGACATGAAAAAATGTGAATCCTTAGGTTGGGGGACTTGCAACCTAAGTAAGAGTTCTCTCCTGAACTGCCCCTTCACTTCCATTATCCACCCATCTCTCTCATGACTTTAATACTGAAGATTTTTATTTGACTTTTACCATGTTTTGTAAGTGCAATTTAGTTTTTTTGGCAAATGAATTACCACTTGTATTTATTTTTACTACAAATTCCATAGTTAAACCACGGTTAGTGCCATACCATAGGCTACATTAATTTTCCTAAGGGTTGTGTTTTTGTATGCACTAGCTCCCCCTAAAACTATGATAAAATATGATGATTTGTCTGCTAACTTACTACTGTAACATTACAAAAGATAATAATGACGTCGTTTATACAGTATTTTGAGTGATTGCGAGCAATGTGCTGCTGCTGCTTGACTAAGTAAACAAAGACAAAACTACATTAGCATATTTACAGATGAAACTGACCTGCACCTGAAACCCTGAACAGAAGTGTCGCTTCTCTGCTCAGCTGTGCGCTTAGACAGTTCACTCCGGTCTCTCTCTCTCGCATTGATTACTCGGAGTCTGATCCAAACCGTTCGGCGGAGGCGCGGAGAGCGCGCGAGCCCAACCATTGCCAGTCACGACTAACCGATTCATGATTTATTAGAGATTTAATTATCGAATGGCGGATTCGGAAATAATCGCTTTAGTATATTCGGCCTGCAATTATACAATAACAATATTAAAGTAGAAGGCCAAATCGTCTGCCAGGCCACCGGGAATAGTCCCGGTTCTCACGATGTCCAGTCAGCGCCTGATTTCCACAGACACGCAGAACGTACAGGATTCATATTCAGTCTTTTTGCGGCTTAATATTCACAGACATCAGTCCATATCGGGTTTTGATTCAAGTGTACTGACCTACTTTTGATTTATTCGTCCAAAATGTGGCATATTGCGTCCGCGTTATAGGCCGAATTCCATTTTTATGACTGGATTCTACGAATGTGTTTTCCGCGTCTCGGAGATTATGGGCCATATGTCTTAGTGCAATTTGGGAAAGAAATAAGCTGTATGTGGATGTGTGTAAATATTCAAATGTAATCCTCTTTGTAATCGTTACAATTTTCATAAGTAACTGTAATTTAATTACTCATTTTTTCTTAGTAACTGTAACTGATTACTGTTACATTTATTTTGTAATTAAATTACGTAACGCCGTTACATGTAACTAGTTACTCCCCAACACTGTTTGCCGTCAATACTGTTGACGGTGTCCTTTATCAGTAGGCTTTATATTTATGCTCAACATGAAGTATAGATATTGTTGTCGTGAAGACAAGAGCCTGGTCTGTCGGCGGTCTCTCTCTATGTCACCTACAGTAGCAGCAGCGCGCCATCGCCGCGTCACGCCCGTTTCACACATACTCCGTCTGCGGTGCGTATGCGTTGCATAATTTTTTACGCACCCATGTTAACGGATTCCAGGGTTCACACTGCACGCGGTTGCAGTCCATTAATGCGTTCCAGGAGCAGTGCGTCTGCTGCAGTGCAGCGATCGTTTACGCACTAAACGTCTTTTTTTTTACTAAGAGTCTATTTTTGCTGTGCTGCATGCGCTGAATTAAAGTGACAGCGCATTGTTCGCGGTAAAAATGAACATGGATTGACACGGAAATGCAGTCATTTCACAATAAATGTATACTAATTAAAGCCTACTGTGTTTCATACGCAACACATGGGTTTTGACTAGATTTAAAACAAGAAAAAGAGCAACTTTAGAGAAACAAGGCAACATTATATATGCACTTTTATAGAGGCAGAAAAACAAAGTGATTTAAGACCCGTTGGAGTGCATGTAATAAAGATTTAAATGCAAAGGCACGAGAGTCGACTGTTTCTGTCAGTGGTGAGTTTTAATTTTAAATGTTTGTGATATCCTAACAAGAAAAGTAGGCTAATGTTGTGTTTAAATGTGTTGCAGCTTGTTTCAGCTACTTATTATAAAAACCTAGCAGTCAAATGCATGAGTAATATGTTGTTTATATTTGAATTTAAATATGTCTATGAAAGATTGTTACTGTAGCTACTGTGATGAAAGAGTATCACAATGCTGAAAAAGCTTTTTTTTTTTTATTTTTTTATTTTTTTACATGATTTGATATCAAAATAATGGACAAATGTTGTTTTTTGTGGCTTAAACAGCCGCGGATCAGTAGCGAACTGCAAACGCGTCCTGTGTGAAAGCACAACGAGTCCGTGCTGCTTCACCACCACATACGAAACGCACTCGGACTGCAGACGCACTGCAGACGGATTATATGTGAAACAGGCGTCAGGCATGATTCTGGTGAAGCAGGCCTACAAGCTGGGATTGGTAATGCTGCACTGTAATCATAGTTATTTATTATATTTTTCATTATATTTTATTATATGATATTGGTTTGAGACAGAGTATTTTATTTAGTGGAGAACTTTGCAGCAGTATTTTATTTCTTATTCTTTTTTTATTTTATATATATTTTATTAAAAAGTATTTAAAAAAAAGTGTATAGTAATAAACAACCTGCAGTTTAATGTTTGCATTTCATTCCCTTACTGTACCGAAAATGAACCGAACCGTGACTTTAAAACCGAGGTATACGTACCGAACGGTGATTTTTGCATACCGTTACACCCCTAATATATATATATATATATATATATATATATATATATATATATATATATAATTTTGTTGACGCATTTATTAAATAGCAATCTATTTAAACATTGAAACATTTTAGTGTCTTCGCGCTTCACTCATTTTTCATCACTGTAATGTATGATAAAATTGTTAATTTCTCTCTCTTTTTCCAAAATCTTACCATATATGTTTGTGATATCATTGTTTCCACAAAAAAAACAGCAAAACCTTGTATTATTATTATTATTATTATTATTATTATTATTATTTAATCTTTTAATACTGATCTGCATGATCCAGGTGGGTCATGATTCTAGAGAAAAAAAAGAAAAAGAAAAATCTGGATTTATCTGGAAGAATCACATTCATTAAAGTGTCTATTTTAGTTGTTTTAAATAATGACTTGTCTTAATTTAAAATTCATCTCCAACCATTAGAACTACTATTTTGAAAAAGTGCTCAATCCCCACTCCTACTAAATCTTGTATCTTCTTTTTCAGGCTGGATAGTAGCAGCTATCAAAAAAGTAATAAGACAGTACAGCATATATATTCCACCTCAAGTCCCCACAGGCCATATCAGCCTTAGTTCTCACAGACATAATGGGGTAACTTACCACATAAAAACAGAACAGTTTGTCATGGTCAGCCCAGAGGCAGGAGAAGAGGCAATGTCCATGGCCTACAAGTGAAACAGAAAAAAAAGAAGGATTAAGAACAACACCTTGTATTGAACTATATTTGAATCCACTTCATTAACACTAGAAGGTCAAAAATACATTGTTAGTAACTTATCATTTGACTTGGGTGAAGCCAAAAATTGTGTGCAAAGCTTGGTGAGCTGTGCTTCACTCATTATATGAGATGTGAAATGTTCTCAGTATATATAAAAAAAAGTTCCATGTGTTTACTTGGAATCGATAAAACTAAAGAATGGAATTACATCTTACAGCTACTACACTCCAACAGTTAGTCAAAGGTAAACTAACTTTAAGATGTAAAATTTTTTGTCAAATGTTCTGTACAATAATCATCTGAAATGAACTTAATATACTAAAGCAGCACACTGTTGCTATGGTTACCTTCTAAGGTGAATGATTTTCTGTTCATGAGCATCTATTTACCATTGGCAAAAACATCTTATAGAAGAAATTATACAATAGTTGGTAAGAAACAAGCTGCCATGTTGCGTTCAGAAAAAAAAAAAAAAAAAAAAATCTATTAAAATATTCATAATATCAACAGCAACTGCAGCTCATAAACTCTAAGTGTATATTTAGGTATTTGTAAAGCCTCAGTAATAACGTCTCAAATCTTTTTGATAACTACTGGCTAGTATTTTACAGTCAGCCACCACAAACCATTTCACATTAACATTATCGCAAAATATTATCTCCACACTGCTGCTTAAGCCCTAGCTTTTCATTATCAACATTGCTATGGCAGGTACATATTCTTCAGCCATTTATCAGAAATGAAATCCCCATCTCTCATTAAAGGTAAACCGTTTTAAGCATCCGACAGAGCTCCTTTTAAGCTACTTTCCCATGATAGCAAATGGCTATATATACTAATAAAATAAGCTTTAGGTAAGAAAAAAAATACAAAAATAGGAGACTATTCTTTCTATAAAAAGCATATTTTATATTATGATGCAAAGCTACTTAAAGGTACAGGTTGTAGGACCTGCCACGAGAGGGCACACTATCAAAACAATAACAATCGCGTGGTTTGATGACGCTAAGAAGGAGTGTGGAATGATGAGATTTGTTGTCTTCTACCCAACCGCTGACGGCCATCAATCAGACGGAAAGATTAATCATGGATTTAAAGCGAGTTCAACAATTTGCGCGAGTAGATTAGATACAAAGTCAATGCAAAGACGAGATCAGATTATGGATCAGAAGCATCCTCACGCGGGTCTAGAGATGCAACCCCCCGCGTTTGGCGTGTATGCCCCATTATACTAATCTTGTTGATTGTTATAATAGCATAAGTTTCCTGTAAAGATACGAATCAAAACAACTCACCTGTCGAGTAAAACACAAGCAATATCGGGATCTCTTTCTAGTTGAAGATTGTTGCGAAGCTACTTCCGCATTTGTCCACGACACTGTTGTCATGTGGTTTCTACGTCAGTAAAGGCGGTAACAAAGGGTAACTAACGTCATTGACAAGCGACTGCACTGCCCCGTGTCACTGTTTAGAATGGGAATTTTCTCATGATTTACAAGTAGTTGAAAACATTAGAGATATTGTTAGTAATCAGCTGGACAAAATATATAACACTAGCCCAGTGGTTTTTGTATATTTTACTGCAAGTATCTTACAAATTGTACCTTTAAATAGATTGAAGTGATGACTTGTAATGCCTCAAATTTCATTCAGGATGAATCTATTTGACACTGAGAACAGTTTTTAACTTTGCGTTTTTTGAAGACTGAGGCTGGCAGTGAGTGACTGCAATATAAGAAAGATTTGGGCATTAGAACACATGGAATTGGTGAGTAGGCTCTGTGTGATAAAAAGTGAGAGGGCAAAGAAAGTTGAAGGACAGTGAGAAAGGGAAAGACAGATGTTTGCGAGCCCATGATGAGTGATGAGACTAGGTTAGAGACTTGAGTTGTGCAATATTCTGGTACAAAAAAGATACTGCAGCACTAAAGATTTAAAACAGCTGTGCAACTGATAAAAGAAACTACACTTTTTATAAAGAATGTTTAAGGATAATTGACTCTTTTTGCAGGTTACATCGATACACCAGTAAGTGTCAATAACTTTCTTGATAAGGGATTCATTTATTAATTTATTCAAGTGAACTTCAAATACACAGATTCATTCACTGACTTTCACAAGACAGATTTTTAATGTTGAGTCATTGAATCAGTCACTAAAGCAATTCGACCAAACACAATGATTCATTCTCTGGTTTCTTTCCTAAATCTAAATCTGTATTTAAATACGTTATATGTAAATAAGTTATTTAATATCAACTTTTAGTTTATCCTTTACATAAATATAGAACATTTGTCTTGTTCAATTACGATAACATTCATCTATTTCTAATGAATACATTTGGAAACAACTTCACAATATGCTTCATGATGTTTTTTTTATATATATAGTGTTATACCTCTACTAAACAGATAAAACATTAGTAATTCTATGACCCTGTATTGCAAACATATATTCAGTAGTTTATTTAAAGTACCATCTGTTCAGAATCACTCACAAAGTATTATAGTGGTTACTATACCAAAGCTGAAAACTCTGGTATTGAACTAGACCTAAATTAGCGTAATTAACTGTATCTGTGCTTGCATGTGCATTTAGCCTTTCGGTTTTCAGTTAACAGGAGTGAAAATTTGTCATTATATAACTTTAGTTGCCATGTCCTCCTCTCGTTTCCACAACCTGTACATATAGTTGCAAGTCATTAATGTCTTCATCCATTATCTTAATTTCTATTGTTCACCTCCTTATCTGTCCTTTCCTTATTTTCTTTCTCTTTTCCTCCTACACACAAACACATGCAGAGTCCACAACAAAAAGCCACTACATCTTAGTTAAGTGGCACCAAAATAGGTTAGTTGTTCTCAAGGAAATAAAATCTGACTCACCCTTTCTCTATAATTTGTTACAACCTTGTTAGAAACCCAAATTATCACTAGCATACCTAAACTGTGTGTATGTGTTAGGGGTCTTTGGCTATCCATCACACTGTTAGACTTGCTAGAAACAGCAAAAATGAGTTTCTGTGCAAGTCCCAGTGTTTGTTTGTCAAATGTTTGTTATTCAAGTATTCATCCATATTTGTCTTCTATGTATATTGCATGTGTACACAGGGCCAAACCCTTAAACCAGGCTTTTTCAAAAACAGATAAATGAACTGGGGATTTCCTCCAGTGTGCTTGAAGCCCATAGATTACAGATGAAGCTTTCAACTTTATGAGCTTTTGCTGCTCTGCACTAGTTCCTCATGCACTTAACCCTCTAACAGGACATACACCATGTAGCCTAACTGATCTTGACTACACTGAACTATTTTGCTTTGCTCTTCAATCACAATCTCTAAGCTCATTGTTGCTTCTATCTACTGTATATACTGTGATGAATCAGCTGCCTCCTCCCTGATTATCATCAGCACCCCGTCCTAAATCACCGCCCTTTACCAGTCCCCTGAAAGGAGTGGGTGTGTGAGAGATGAGGTGCCTGGATGAGCCAGGGCTGGCGGCGTGTGATGGGGCACACCTGAAGGAAATGAAGCCTCATCACTGCCGCTTTTTAAAAGCCCAACACGCCACTCCTCGGGAGACCGGTCTTTTCCCCTACATGCACACTGGTGTCCTCGTGGATCCAGGAAGGGTGTGTTGAGGGATTCCCACGCCACCAGAGACGTGAGCTGCTGGACACACCTGTTTACATGGCCGACGGGCCAGGATGCCGGGCCGTCCACCCCCTGCAAGCACTGCGGCCAACGAGAAGGATGCGGCCGCTAGAAGAAGCCGCCGCCCTTCACACCCCGGACCGGAGAGGGGAGCGTGTGGGGCCGCCGGACTCCGCCCCTTACCTGGACCCTTCCTCCATGAACACTGCCTGACCCACACAAACCCTGCAGCATGACGAGGACACCAAATTACCTGTTTGATTTGGACACTCTCCCCCTTTGGCCACTTCTATTCCCCATTTTGTTTTATTTTCTGTTAATAAAAGTCTCTCCGAGGCCTGACGCCACGCCCACTGTGTCTGTCGTTTGCTCCTCCCGCCACAATACCAATATATACTGTGGCATCGTGAGAGGTAGGGTATCACCAAAGTGTGGGTTGCTTCACAAATCGAGTCCAGGCAGAGATCAAGTCACTGGGTTCTTTTTAATCACCAACTTAAACTCCAAAAAAGATCTTAACCAAAAAACTCTTCCAGCTTCTCTTTTATGTGCACTACCAAACAAAACCAGCCAATCTCTCTGTTCTCAGCTTGTTAACAGCTTTTCTCCTTTACTTGCAACACCTGTGTCCCCACAGTTGAGAAACCTGGTAACTGTAGTCCGGGAACAGGTGGCCATCTTGGTTTGTAGTCCCCATGCTGCAACCACCTAGATGGCACATACCTTGCCTCTATAACATACCCTCTCACGATGCCACAATACTTTTATATATATTCAGGCTTTTAAATAGCTATAACATTTTTACTTCTTTCAAATAAATTCAGTTCTTTGAACTTTCTATTTATCAAAAAATCTGAAATAATAACAAAATATTAAGCAGCATGAGTCAAATGTTTTCTGTGCGCCAAATTAGCATATTTGAATTATTGATGAAGGATTGAGTGATACTGAAATTCAGCTTTATCATCACAAGAATAAATTAAATTTAAAAAGCAAAGTTTCTATGGTTTGTTATTTGTGTGTGTGTGTATAAAAATAAAGTAGGTTAGTATCTGTGTGTATGTGTAATTTGGAAATTTCCCTTTACCAAGCTATTAAAGCCTTACAAAGCCTAGAGGAAACTTGAAGCTAGAATTTGCCTCTTATTGCCAGAGATAGTCATGTTTCACAGTCTCCCTCTGAAGCCAGACTCCATGTCTCCAAAACAGAATTATGTATCCCCGGGGCCCAAAAATAAACCTGATGCTCTGTTTGGCTTTTGTCACCCTGCTCACATCCCTTTCTTTGCTAATCAGAAAAAGTCAATACACTATCAAGCTTTGCCTGAGAAATCTGAGATGGACACAGTGGCAGATCTCCTGCACGCTCCTCACCTCCGGTCTCAGGAGCTATAAAGCAGAAATGATTTATGATATTTATTCTCATAAAAGTCCCGTATGCTGTCTAGAAGCCTCAGATCAGCTCGCTAGAGAACGCCACTGACGGTGAAGCAGCAGTAAGTAAACATGAGGCATCACGAGGCGACAGCTAGCATTAGCATTAAGCTCTACCAACCACCATCGATCAGTTCAAGAGACGCGAATCAGGATGCAAATTTCCAGTTAAATCTCAGGAGAAGTCGACATCAAAGCAGCACTCAAATGCACCATGCGTACCAGACTGCTGATGAAGATCATGGGTAATTGAACGCCATTGGCTTAGGCTGGAAAACAACAGGAGCCATCAACTCTGCATTAATACCAATCCACTTCTGCTTGCATTCTTTTCCCACTTGTGGTTCAGTGAGCACATGAACCTGCTGTGGTTTCAAATACAGAACACTGCCAGTCAAAATAGGAGCTCTGGCAGAACAACATTTTAATACATCACACTCCTCTCCAGTGACATTTGTGCAAGTCTCAGACGTGATGTATATTACTGTACTGTTCGCAGTTAAAATACTCTTACAGGTGATAATGGAGGGGATGGTTGTTTACAGACGCATTAGCACTCTGGAAACGATTCTCAAATCAGCATATGCATCCACAAAAGCAAACAATTGAAAACAGAAAAGGTTTCTTTTCTGCTGAGACCTAAAAAACATCAATTTTAAATACACTGTGGTGAAAGCACTAAACAGTCATTATAGTGCAAAAACCTGCATCTAATTCAGTTCTCAACATTTTCTAAGGCATCTGAAACTAGGAGTATTAAGAGCCAAATAATTAATTGCAATTAATTTTGTGATTCCTGACATCTCTCAGTACACACACACACACACACACACACACACACACATATACATATACATATACACACACACACACATACACACACACACACACACACACACACACACACACACACACACATACATACATACATATATATATATATATATATATATACAGTACAGACCAAAAGTTTGGACACACCTTCTCATTCAAAGAGTTTTCTTTATTTTCATGACTATGAAAATTGTAGAGTCACACTGAATCAGACCGCAGCTGGACCGCAGACAGAAGGCAAAAGGGCCAACAAGTGCTAAGCATCTCTCGGGGAACTCCTTCAAGACTGTTGGAAGACCATTTCAGGTGACTACCTCTTGAAGCTCATCAAGAGAATGCCAAGAGTGTGCAAAGCAGTAATCAAAGCAAAAGGTGGCTACTTTGAAGAACCTACAATATGACATATTTTCAGTTGTTTCACACTTTTTTGTTATGTATATAATTCCATATATAATTCCACATGTGTTAATTCATAGTTTTGATGCCTTCAGTATGAATCTACAATTTTCATAGTCATGAAAATAAAGAAAACTCTTTGAATGAGAAGGTGTGTCCAAACTTTTGGTCTGTACTGTATATATATTTCAAACAAGTAGCTATGAGAAAGAAAAAAAATATTTTATTAATAATCAACATAAGAACACCTCTAAGTGACCCTTATTTTAAGACAGTCCATTTAAATTGCTTTCAGTCATCTTGCAGTCCTCTTAGATGTTTGCTGAGGTCCCTTCGTTGATTTGCATAATTTGTTTATTGACTCATGGTGCTAAAGCAACAGCGTGAGCAAATAAACAATGCCATCAGTGGACGTTATTCATTCTTGGTGAATTCCCTCCTCAATGTTTGCTCGAATAATTTCAGAATAAACCCTTAAACCAGAGGCCTCAATTCACACGGTGAGAGGGGAACTTTAATTGAGTTGTCTGCTAGTTCCTAATAAACCATATAGTGTGCTGTAGTAAACAGTGTCATATTTTCCCAGCGGATGTAGCTGACACATATTAGCTCATGTGAAATATAGGCCACTGAATGCAAATCACCACCGACTTTCCCACCAAATACCTAATCTACAACGAATACAAGGCCAACTGGAGATCAACATTTTACTCTATTTAGTTAAAACTATTGTATGACTTTTATACAGTATATGAGTTGTGCCTTTGTTTCTTAAAAAAAAAAAGCCTGAAGATTTAACTGTAACAAAAGAAGACTAAGTAGCTCTGGTGGATTCAGTGATGTTCCATAATTCATATCAGCAAACATCATTAGTAATTTATGGTGAGGCAACGTTGTGGATATAGCTGTTAGCAAAAAGAATGTGCAAACTCATCGGTCATATTTGTACATATTTCACAGTTTGACAGGGGAAAAGCAACATAATTGAATACTTTTAACATATGAATATCTAAACTGACAATAGAGTATTTGTAAAAATCCTATATGCACAGGAGAACTGGCTGTACCAAATTTTGAATTATATTATTGGTTGTTCCAAATTAAGGCTCTTCATAATTGGGTTGACCCTCAATCTAAAGTTTCATGGAGAGTGACTGAAGCTGACAAGGTTAAAATCGACTTCAAGATATTGTATTTGTTGGTAAAGTGAAAAAAGGTAATTAATTACAAATTTGGTCAGATTATAGCTAATTCTATTAGAATCTGGAGAACAGTTGAATGTCTAATAGTAGGACCCTTCAAATTCTGTAACAGTGCACCGTTATGGCACAATCTCAGTTTTTTTTTTTAATGTGGAAATCGTCCATTTGTCCAACCATCTTGGTCTTCTTTAGGCATTAACACATGCAGTGATTTATATGATGACCAAGACCTTTGTTCATTTCAGGCAATAAGAATTAAGTTCTGTTTACCAGCATCATCATATTTTGTCTTTTTTTTCCAGTTACTTTCTACTCTCAAAGCACATGGAGATCCTTGGGCAGCTCCTATTTCCTCTCATCCTATGCGAGATTGGATTGCACCATCTTCTGTTTCCTTAATATATAGTAAAATTATTGATCACATTACAAAACCTCTTTTTATCAAATCTGTTTGGAATCAGGAACTATCTGACCATAATTTATAAGTCGAATGGGAGGGTGTAGTCTAACCTCAGTTTAACCTCTAAAAACTTGGCTCATCGTCTTATACATTTCAAAATTATTCATGGAGCATATATAACTCCTTACAAAAGATTCAAAATGAAACTACAACCAAATTACATCTTCCGTATCTGTAATACTGCATCATAAGGTACTTTCCTTCATGTGTTTTGGGAGAGTCCTAGTGTCAATAATCTGTGGACACATGTAAATTTTGTTTAATCCTCTTTATTACAAAATGATTACATGGTTAAGCCAAGTTTATGTCTTAATGATGATTCTGGCTTCTTTATAAGCTCAATACAAAAAAGAATGTTGTTTGCTGGGTGTACAGCTGCAAAAAAGACAATATTACAGAACTGATTTACACCGCACATGTGTGGGAAAAAGTATTGGATCCATAGTCTTCTTAAAATAATGGCCTGTGAATGTACAACAGCACAAATTAATAAGGCCAAACCTAGTACTACTGATGTTTGTTGGTGTTGTTGTTTTCTAAAATACTGGATTATATAAAATATATATTTTTTTCTTATTGGAATATGTAAATTGATTATATGTCTGTTGTTGTTGTTTATGTGTTTTATCCTGAATGGATGTTATGATGATATTTGTTATATGTAAAAATAAAAATAAAAAGTTGACCAAAAAATTAAATAAAATAAATTTTATAAAGATTTATTTAAATGGAAAATCTCTTTCTAAAGGATTCATTCTTTTTTTTTACTAAACTTTTCCTTTTTTTATGTGTGTACAAACTAGAGTTTTAATTACATAAAATCATAGCCCTCTAATGCGTTACTGTCTGCTTAAGCGTGCCGTTATTAAAAGCACACTCCATTCCAGGGTAACACAGTGTCATTCAAATCAATCTTAATCAGCATCAGAGTCACTGAGTGCATGACCTGGGTGTCAAACATGTTATTTAATGCTTTATTATCACGTTTAACCTGTAAAGTGATTCAAAACCTGCGTTACAACCCATTCTGCTATCCTCTCGAGAGAAGAAAACGAGAAAAAGTGATCACTGCCAGAAAAAATAATAATGTGATAATAATAGCATTGACGCAATTAAATTGGGTATGTTTGAGGTGGGTTGAGGGAGGAGACTCCAGTTCAGATGGGATTCATTGGCTTTTCACTTTACATGCTAATGCAGCAAGCACTAGACCGGCAACGGAAACCATTTGTAATTTTTGCAATTAAAACTATTCTACCAATTCTCTTTCAATCCTGCCTGCTCTTTCATTCTCTTCTCTCTCTCCTCTCTGGCAGTGTTTGAGAGTCTGAGGTGGCACTCAAAGAGTGAGAAATATCCAGACAAACGAAAAGAAACATTGTCATCAAGTTAAAAAGAGAACAGAAATTAATGTATGCCAGATGCTTTCATCCAAGTCCAATCAGCACTTTTCTAAAACAGAAGTTTGGAAAGGTACATGGCAGTTTGCTTTGTAGAATAAAGTAGAGTCATTCTAATTAAGTACATCCTCACTTATGAAGGAATATGACAACATAAAACCAATGCATAATTCTCTTCATCTAGTTATGTCTTTCTTACTTTATATTCTCTTCAAACACAGTCTTTCCCAGTGGAGTGGAATATGTGAGCACTGAAATGTGGAAGCAGATTTCAGATCTCTCTCATACCCCTTTATCACAAGTATAACACATCAGCTCGAAATGCAATGCACATCAGTGTGAATTCACCACATGTTAAATACATTATTAATTGACTATTAGCATTCCAAGCTCCAAATGTAATCCATCATGGGTTGATTTGGTTTTCAAGACACATTTCGTATTATTATCAATTTTGAAAACATGGTTAATACTTTTGAACAAACAGTGATACTTATTTTTTCCCCTCAGGAAAAAACGCTCCCAAATAACACCCTAAAAAATATTTCAATATAATGCATTCCTGCTGAATTAAACGCTTTTTTTTTTTTTTTAGAAAAGATCATTTTTTAAAGAAAACTAATAAGGCATTCAAAAGTAGCGTATGTGCACTTTTTCATCTAAAAGTAAGCCTACTATATGAAGAAAAGTGTAATAGCATTTGGTTTGCAAATACTTAAAAAAAATAAGGTGCTATTTACAGCAGTGTTCCTTTTACATAGTAGCAGTTAAAATATGTATTGTAGCCTAAATCTCAACTTATAACATTAGTGTAAGTAAATTAATTATAAAACAAGCTATATGTCACTGCCAGGACATTAACTTATTTATTTATTTATTTATTTTAATAGAAAATATTTTTTAGTTTGTTATTGAAAAAAAAGTTATCCTTAGAGTCCAAAGCCTTGATCATAACCTCGAATAGGCACCTTCCTATTAGAGACCTGCACAAACATGGGACCCATCGCAGCAGAGTGCGGCGCGGGACAACACTTGATGATACTCGTTTGTGCATAAGTGAGAATAATTAGGGTGTGCTCACACTAGGCAATCTTGACCCCCATAGCCTGGTTCATTTGACTAATGTGATCGCTCCGTTTAGCAGTCCCTGGCTCGGTTGGAAGAGGTGGGCAAGAGGTGGTGGGGTTCAGTTATATAGAGATCAGTGAGTTTGAGCGCTAACTGCACTGGAGCGCAGATTTTCTGATACGTGCTGCATGATTGCGTGAATATTTCTGAGCGGCAAAAGCAATAGATCTGTAAAGCAATATATTGTGATAGGGACGTGTGTTACAACGTCCCATACGACTCAAAATAATAAAACACAAAGTTAACAAAATGATTCACTCCACTGTGTTGAGTGAGAGCACTTCTCTGCTGTCTTCACGTGCTATCGGAAACTTCCTGTTTCCAGCTTATAAAATCAATATTATGAGCTTGTTGCATTCTTTTCTGTTAAAAATAACAGTGGACAGTGGTTTGTGAATGTTGATGCTTAGCCTAAATAATTTGATCAGGAGCATCCCCTCCTGTGACCCATGATTTGTATGTGTATTCAGAGCCAGTGAGCAACAGACTTTCCTAATAATAAAAAACTCTGTTAACGCGCAATAGAATAATTTATATAATTTATAAATGTGACCGGAATGAGACTACTTCCACTTTAAGAGGATGGTTGGGATAATTGCACAGGTGTTTAAAGTCTTGCAACTCAGAGAAAATATAGTTTGATCTTGTTCCCTCTGGTATGTGTGTGCGTTGGAGGAGCTGCTGTGACTAATCCGCTATACGATCCTGGTAAAAACTATCGTTTGATTTTGCTCCCTCTGGTATGCGCGTGCTTTAAATGTCGCTGTGGGTATTCTGCTTCTTCAATTTGGTGGAGTTATTGATACGCAAAGCCCGTTCCAGAATAGGAGGTGTAGCAAATGAATCGATGGCTTAATAGCACCTGATATCATCAGTCAGGTAACAGTGCTGCTTCGACTTGTTTTAGTACCATTTAAGTGTTGGGTTTTATTGTGCAGTATGGAGGGGTAGTAATGTTAAAATGTAACTCTTTGTTGTAATGTAATGTAAATTGTGGCTGTCGGTTAGGCAACCATTGTTTCTTGTATGTATTTATTTTCTGTTCATTTTTTTGTAATTCTTTAAACTATTATTTCTGATAAAATTGCAATATTTTATGCTCCTGCTTTAATAAGCTTGGTCTGGGCATAAATCTCCCTCTACTCAGGGTTGCGCTGTGGGCCTGCATAGGAATTGAGTTCTATTGTACTGGGTGGTCTTTGTTTATTCTTTTGGATTTGAGGTGTGATGTAATTATATTTCCTATGGGTTTAAGCTTGATGTGGAAGATTGGGTCGAAGAGGTGCGTAGATCTCTTTCAGTAAGACCAGTTTCTATAGCTGAAAAAGCTTTGTTTGTATATGACCTTTTGGATGGAGAAGATAAAAACTGAAGTTAAGTTTCACCTTTTAGAAGATAGGGATGACCCTGAAAAGATTTTTAGTATCTTGGGATGCTTTAAATGGCGCTCAGTGGTTCACAACTCTTGATTTAGCAAGTGGATATAATCAAGTTCCCGTTGCAGAGACTGATAAAGAGAAGACCGCTTTCTGTACACCTTTTGGGCTTTTCGAGTACAATCAGATGCCCTTTGGCTTTGTAACGCGCCTAGTACTTTTCAACGACTGATGGAGAGAATTTTTGGCGACCAGCGTTTCCAGTCCCTCTTGTTGTATCTAGATGATGTTGTAGTTTATTCCAGTTCTTTCGAGTAACATCTTCAAAGATTAGAGATGGTACTTGGTCGTCTTCAACAATATAATTTGAAATTGAAATTGAAGAAATTTCATTTTTTCCAGCAGCAGGTGAAATATTTAGGCCATGTAATTTCTTTCCAAAGAGTATCTACAGACCAAGATAAGATTAATACAGTGGTTGAATGGAGACGTCCGACCAATGTATCTGAGCTGCGTTCTTTCCTGGGTTTTGCTTCCTACTATCGTAGGTTTGTGGAAGGCTTTGCGAAACATGCTGCTCCCTTACATAAATTGGTAGGAGATCTCCAAGGGAAAGGGAAAAGGCGAAACTGTACTGCTAACACACTATTGGAAACTAAGTGGACACATCAGGCAGAGGATGCATTTCAGACGTTAAAGCAGAAATTAGTGCAGGCTCCTGTATTAGGTTATGCTGAGCCTTTTGTAGTGGAAATCGATGCTAGTCAGGTGGGATTTGGGGCAGTTTTATCTCAGGAACAAGATGGCCGGCGGCGACCCATTGCTTATGCCAGCAGGGGCTTGCGCCCCTCTGAGAGAAATATGTCGAACTATAGCTCCATGAAGTTTGAATTTTTGGCCTTAAAGTGGGCTGTATCTGAGAAATTTCGAGAATACTTGTTGGGTGCCAAGTTAGTGGTATTTACTGATAATAATCCCTTGAGTTATCTTCAGACAGCAAAGCTAAATGCCATGGAGCAACGCTGGTCATCCCAGTTGGCTCTTTTTGATTTTGAGATAAAATATCGCCCTGGCACTGCAAATCGAAGTCTACCACGGTCTTAGCTGTGCTCTCTGGCATTACATTACTGCCAACACTTGCACGTATTCCATCTCCAACTGTTGTAAATCATGCAACAGCTTTGGAGATAGCAGCGGTATCAGCTCGTGAGAAAGCTGATATTCAAGTCCTCCAGGTGGCAGATTCTCATCTTGGTGCTTTCTTGCGTTATTGGAGAAGGGGACAGCCCCCTACAAAGATTGAGAGAGCAGGAGAGCCTAAAGAAGTTTTGGAACTTGTTCGCCAGTGGAGGCGGATTAAAGAAAGAGATGGAGTTTTGTATAGAGAAGTCTTTTTACCACCAGGAAAGACTAGGATGCTTCAGGTACTGTTGCCCCTGGTACTAAGGCAGGAAGTTTTAGAGAGTCTCGATGACCACCATGGACATCAGGGGGTAGAGAGGACCATGAAGTTGGTCAGAGAGAGATGTTTTTGGCCAAATTTGCATCATGATGTTGAGCAGTGGTGTGCTAAGTGTGAACGCTGTGTGGTTGCTAAAGCTGTCTATCCCAAAGTTCGGATAACTATGGGTCATTAGATGGCATCAAGGCCACTGGAAATTCTTGCTATTGACTTTTCTGTTTTAGAGTGTTCTAGTGATGGACGACAAAATGTTCTTGTGGTTACAGATGTGTTTTCAAAGTTTACACAGGCCTACCCCACAAAAGATCAAAGAGCTAGTACGGTGGCCCGTATCTTGACTGAGAGGTGGTTTTACGTGAATGGTGTGCCAACACGTATTCATTCTGATCAAGGCCGAAATTTTGAAGGAGAGCTGTTTAAACACTTGTGCCACCTTCATGGTGTGCAGAAGAGTCGATCTACACCTTACCATCCAGAGGGGAATGGCCAATGTGAGCGATTCAATCGCACATTACATGATTTGCTTCGTACATTGCCACAAGATAAGAAGAAAAATTAGCCTCAGTTTTTACCGCAATTACTTTTTGCATACAACACCACTGCTCATCAATCAACGGGTTACTCTCCTTATGAGTTAATGTTTGGCCAGAAGCCTAAGCTTCCTGTTGATGCTCTCCTGGGGATAGAAGGGGAAGAGGAAGTAGCAGATACAGCCCATGAGTGGGTGAGAAGCCATCAGGAATATTTAACATCAGTCTATGTCACAGCTAGAGATCAGTTGCAAATTGCAGCAGCACGTAGGGCAAGTCGCTACCCCGAGTCAGTATCCATTTTGCCTGCTGGTACCCTGGTTTTGTGCTGGAATCATCCATTAGGCCGTCATAAAATTCAGGATAAATGGCACTCTAAGGTGTATAAAGTTGTGAAGTGCGTGGACGAAGTGGGAAGAGTTTATAAACTAAAGCCACAGAATGGAATTAGATCAGAAAAGAATGTGCATAGCTCTGAATTACGAGAGCTCCCGTCGGGGTATAATGGTACTGCCGAAGACTTAGTTGTGGTTAATCACCCCTCAGTATTGGTACCATCTTTTACCAGCCAGTGGCAGGAAAGTTTGGATGGAGAGGATGAGTCTAAAGAGGAGGGAGGGATCATGTGTATAGTGCAGGGAAAGGGTCCACCATCGGCTTCCCCATTTTGTGAGTTGACCGAGCTGGAAAATGGCGAGGAACCTCAAACCGAGCCAGTAATTGGTCTATCATCAGTGGAAGAAATTGGGCACCAGGGCTTAGTACAGGAGACCCAATTAGAGCCAGTGCCTCACCCCCTGACCCTCAACATTGCGAGCAAATAGAAGATAGTCAAAGCAATTGCTTGGGGAGTATGCTGAGACGGTCAAGTAGAGAAAGGGCTGGGCACCATTCCAATCCATTCAATCTCCCGAGGGCAGTACGGCCCCTAGAGGACAGACACTTGGGTAGCCAAGCTGTAATAAATTGTCTATATGTACCTTTTGTTTTAAATGTTGCTGTGGGTATTCTGCCTCTTCAATTTGGTGGGGTTATTGATACGCAAAGCCCGTTCCAGAATAGGAGGTGTAACAAATGAATCGATGGCTTAATAACACCTGATATCATCAGTCAGGTAACAGCGCTGCTTCGACTTGTTTTAGTACCATTTAAGTGTGGGGTTTTATTGTGCAGTATGGAGGGGTAGTAATGTTAAAATGTAACTCTTTATTGTAGTTTTACTCGTATTGGACAAAAGAAGAAAAACTCCAAAGGAGGCAGCCAAGTTAACCTGGCTATTTTAAAAGGAGGTATGTAAATTGGATGTACGTGTTAAATGCCCATGTATTATGCATTGCATGTTGTATGCTTTGTTTTAATATAAATGTATTAAATGTGTTTTTTATAGGAGTAATTGTGGCTGTCGGTTAGGCAACCACTGTTTCTTGTATGTATTTATTTTCTGTTCAACTTTTTTTGTATTTCTTTAAACTATTATTTCTGATAAAATTGCAATCATTTTATGCTCCTGCTTTAATAAGCTTGGTCTGGGCATAAATCTCCCTCTACTCAGGGTTGCGCTGTGGGCCAGCGTAGGAATTGAGTTCTACTGTACTGGGTGTCGTCTTTGTTTATTCTTTTGGATTTTAGGTGTAAAATCCAAATGTATTTAGATGTAATTATATTTCCTATGGGTTTAAGCTTGATGTGATTATTATTATTATATTTTATTTTTTTATTGTGTGTATTTATTGTTTTTGCTAGAACTCATTCCTTTATGCCCCATTTGGTGTTGTAATATTCTGAACCAGTAGAGGGGGTTGTTGACAGTCTTTGTATGTATGGAGCTTATATTTTGCCATAGCTGTTCCGAATAAATTGTAAACTCTTTTTGTACTCTGGCTTCAAATTCATTCATTTGAATTGCTTGAGCGGGTGGTCTTCTTTTCTCCCAAGTTGTTCAAGTTGGGGGTGGCGTAGTCATTTTTTTCATTTTAATTGTTAGAAATAGTAATTTATACCTTATGGTCAACGAATAACTGGTCACATATATATAGAAATGTTAGAATGTAGTGATTACAGTAGGAAGTGGAAATCATTGTCGCTTCATTTCACTCACATACTCTGCAATTGAATTGCTGTCTAACTAAAGCTTGACAGGCAAGATTATAAAGAGATATGCAATATACTGTCACTGGTAAGTGCTAATAAGGAAATATGACTGCGCTGAGCTTAGTCATTGAGATCATTTTTGTGATGACCGAAGCGTCGCTAATGATCTGCAAACACACAAACAGTAGATGATGAAAAATGCAGGGGACACTCCTGTCAAAACACACTGTTCAGGCTTCAGTGTGTCATGGACCTAAATAAAGGACAATGCACACTTAATAAGTGGAACTGAAAAGTTACAGTAGCATTTTTCCAAGACCTTGGAAAACACTACAGGTGGATTTCAGACTCACAATCTCTGAACATAAAAAATATGGGGAAAGAGATTAATATGCTAATAGCTTACGCAAATGAGTATTTGAAACACTTGCGTGTTCCACAATAATGTCTCCAAAATGTTTATTAACATAATACCTAAACATATCAATCACATTTAATTACATTATAACAAAGACAACCTCAGGGATCCTGTACTTTGCCAATAAATTTCTATTATTTGTCCATTACTTTTTTATTAATGTGTGAAGACAAGATTATTTAATGAAAATCACAGGTATAAAAAAGTAATTTCTAGTTGACAAAACACTTTAGAATTAGGTATGACTATGAAAAACAAAAACATTCCAAAAATTATATTATTTTTCCAAATGACAAAATCACATTTTGAAATTCTCTGGTATATCCACATTTTCTGGAACTGTGAGATCTCTGGAACCTGCCATGTTACTTCTAAAATAAAGTTTAAGCACAGTATGCTGGTTTTCTAGTATTAGGAATATTAAACTGGTCTAGCTGGTCTCCTTGTTTTATCTGGTCAGTATACCCAAATCACCTCTAAACCAGTAAATCAGACCAGCCAGATAAGACCAGGAGATCATAAAACCATTTTAGACTGGTTTAAACCATTTGTTTAGCATTCTAATATACACAATCTACACAAAATCAACTAGAGTCGACCCAACTATTCAATTAGCACCAGACCAATAATTACAAATAAGTATTTGTAAAGGCAAGAGATTAGCCGCTAAACAATGAACAAAAGTCCATTGCAAACACTCATTATAGCCCAGTATTTTCACTGATGATTCGCCTGCGTAGCATGATAAGATTTTCATTTCTGTGCTTCCGAAGGACCAACGCGCCGTCATGTGTGTCTGCGAGTGTGGTTGTCACAGACATAATCTGTCAAGCAGAGGACAAAGCTGTGTCTCGATATGGCATCACAAGATATGGGGTTTTAAACAGGCAATAAATCACTGCAACAGCAACAAAACACAAGAAACAAACTCATGAATCATTCTGAAGATCCTGTGCTGATCTTTTTCAAGCACAGACACCACATGTTAGCATATCGCTAGTCCATATTTATACGCAGCCAGCATATATGCGATATGCATTCCTCTGCCATGCTGTGAGCATCCAGAGATCTGAAACTATTTCATCCACAAGCATATTTGCTCATTTTTCTTATGTCATAGAATACGTGTTTGATGCTGTCAAGCTAATGATTTATTTATCTAGCTAAGAATATCCAATCCAATGTCTTTGCTCGGGTTTGTGCGAGTTTGATGAGGCATTTCTTACCGGATAAGCAATAATGAATTATTAAAGAAGCTGAGGCCATTTTTTTGGGGGGAGGAAGTGGAGCCAGAAAGGAAGCTTATGGGCTGTTTCCTGGAATGAAATGCACCCACAGCAACCAGACAATCTGCCTGCATAAGCACATTAATGTACAGTCACTGTAAACACCATTGGATTTTCACTGCATTTGTTTTTTGATTTGTGCAATAAAATCGACTTTCCTAACAGACACACACAAATGTATGTACCCTCCCACGATCCGCAAACGCTAAGTGCTTTTACTGTAGTCTCAGATAGCTCATATGGACAAATTATAGCTTCAAGTTTCACAATTTCTGTTCATCACCTTTCTCTCTCTCTCTCTCTCTCTCTCTCTCTCTCTCTCTTTTTTTTTCTTTTTTTTTTTTGCATGGTTTCAATTACTTTGGTTAACTGCTTCTGCTCCTGTACTTCAGTTTGTCCTCTGGAAAACCACAGGCCGAAATGTGATACATGAAAATTACGTTAGTGTTAACACAGTGTGTTGAGAGAAATGATCCTTTCTATTCAGTGTGACAAGTACACATTTACAGTTTTTCCTCAGATGAATTTGCACATCCGATTCAAGGTCAGTAAACTTCTCCAATACAAAATTATTTCATAGCCGTTAAAGTAACAGCTCAGCCAAAAAAGAAAATTCTTGAAAGTTTATGAAAACTCTGTCATCGTTTACATTAATCATATAATATTTGGAAGATTATTTTTATTTTTGTCCATGTAATCAAAATCATTGGGGTCCAAAACAACTGAAGAACCATAGAACCGGAAGCGCAAAAATGCCAAAAGTCAAATACGCTCCCATTCAAAAGTTTGGGGTCAGGAAGATTATTTACTGTATTTATTTATTTGATAGAAATTTATATTTTTATTAAGAAAGAATGCATCACATTTATCACAAGTGACAATTAAGACTAAAAGACTAAAATTAAATACCTATATATATATATATATATATAAATATATACTCACACACACACACACACACTTCTAATAATTTGAAATTCCTTTTCAAATAAAAATAATACTAAATAATAATACTATAATGAAAATAAATAAATAAAGTTTCACTGTCTCTACAAAAATATTAGGAATTTTCAACATTGGCAATACTAAGCCATGTTTCTAGAGCATCAAATCAGCATATTAGAATGATTTCTGAAGGATCACGTGACACTGAAGGCGGGAGTCATAGCTGATGAAATTCTCCTTTGCCATCACAGGAATAAATTACATTTTAAAATATCTTCAAGGTCAAGTTTATTTGTATAGCTTTTTAAAAGCAACAAGTGTTGACCAAGTGCTACACAACCAAAACATCAACAATATCAACTAACAAAAGCATTAAAGGGATACTACACCTCAAAATGAAAGTTTTGACATTAATCACTAACCCCCATGTCGTTCCAAACAAATAAAAGCTTTGTTCGTCTTTGGAACACAATTTAATATATTTTGGATGAAAACCGGTAGACTTGTGACTGTCCCATAGACTGCCAAGTAAAATAAACTGTCATGGTCCAGTTAAGTATGAAAAGCATCGTCAGAATTGTCCATCTGCTATCAGTGGTTCAACCTTAACGTTTTGAAGCAACGAGAATACTTTTTGGAACGACATGGGGGTAAGTGATTTAAGTTAACATTTTAATTTTGGGGTGGAGTATCCCTTTAAGACATATAAAATGTAAATTAATTAAATGATACAATAAGTCATGCAAAACAGAAAAAAAAAAAAAAATAATAAAAATTTTCTCAAGTTAATTAAAAGCCTGAGAGAAATATATATGTTTTTGTAATAGTATTTCACAATGCTCTGTATATTTTTTATTTTTTTATTTTATATATATATATATATATATATATATATATAGTTTTTTTTTTATATAAATGCAGCTATAATTAGAATAAGACAAACCCCTAAATGTCATCACATTTACATCTGCAGTGTTAGTATGACTCACTGAAAAGAAAGTGGAATTTACCCCCCCAAAAAAGTTCTCAACTGTCATGACTTTGCCATGTATAAAATGTGAGAAAACTTAGAGCAAAGAAATAATGAGGACCCTGGAGAAAGAGTGAGGAGAAAAAGAAGAGTTGTAGGACTGAGAAGAGGTGGAGTGGGTAGAGAGAGGAGAACAAACAGGAGGAAGAGATAAAAAGGAGTGGGGAAGGGTGGAGGAGGTGAAAAGAGATGATAAGAGAAAAATAGAGGATGTAAGAAGAGGAGGAGAAGGCATTTAAAGAGTTGATGGAAGATCAAGAGGAGATGGTTTACAAGAAGAAACGAGCTGTAGCAAGAAGAGAAGAGCCGAGATGAAAGCCACTCTAATTGACTATGTAATGAGTTATGGTTTTTAAATGAGAGCGGCTAAACATGGTCAACAAGGATCCAGCATCACCATCTGTGCTGTCAAGGAGCCGTACAATAGCAAGACTAATTTCTTTTACAGTCCTCATCCTATTTCCACAGGAACAATCCAAAGCAAAGGGTTTCTTGTGGTTTAGGACAATGTCCAATTTCACCATGCAGTCGTGGTGTGTGAGTGGTTTAGTATAATCACTTTCCACCACACTCTCCATTTCTGAATCCATTACTTCTCCACTTGGAGATGGAAAGTGTTCGACCACTACCTCTATGACAAAGTAACTCTACTCCAAACAATCGAAGAGGCTCTTAGAGATATAAGGGCATGTGTGTGCAAAATCTAAAGAATATGAAAATATTTTAATATTTAAAATATTTTGAATAATCCAATCAAGTCGAGGATTGCCCAACTCGAGCTGAACAGTAAATGAACACTGGTCGATGGAAGGGCTTTGCTAGCAGGTTAAATAATTCATTCAAATGCATTTAAGATCTGATTAATTATATACAGTATACAGTATGAAATTAATCAGATACTGTACATACACAATATAAACAAAGGTTTATACACAGTTTTCACATTGGTTTTGTTACATGTTGGTACCTCTTGGAAATTCTATTAAAAAAAATAATTGAAAATTAATAAAATAATTTAAAATATTTGGTTTTATGTTCAATCCAACTGCATATAATATATGATCATAATATACTAATATATATATATATTTTAATTTTAATAACTACAATTATATGCCATTTTATTTAAACTGTAAATCTGAAATTAATGAATATGTGAGAAATTATTGCCTAAATTTTAATAATATTTTGCTGAAAGACCCAAACTATGACTTAAACAAACAAACAAACAAAAAATTAACAATTCATATATAAAAATAAATAAATAAATATATAATAATAATAATAAATGGCATGGATTGTCATTGTGGAACTTAATTCAATGGACTAACACACACACACACACACACACACACATACATATATATATATATATACATATATATATACATATATATTAATTTTGTACGCCATTGATTTTTCTGAAATATATGTAAAATCAGTTGAGAAAACCTTTATTGGTAATCACAACATGGCACAATCTCATGATGACACATGCTCATTTACTCTGGGCCCATTCTGTTTCAAAGGATAAAATATTTCCGTGCTAATTCTTCGAGAAATTAGGAATGAAGCATAGCCTGATAGTCTTGGCTCTCAGTTATAGGTTAATCTGTTCTACCCAGAGGCATTCACGTTTCAGGATTACACATTCCCAGACCGAATCCAGGCAAAGGAGAACAGGCAACATGAATGCCAATCACGTCCAGGATAGTGGAAAGATGTGATTCGCCTCACAACGAGATCTGCATGAAATGCGGGAAGCTGTAAAAGGATCGCTGATAAGACACAGGTGAGCTGATAAGCCATCGGCTCTCTCTCCTCCTCGCCTTTTCTCCTCCCCATCATCCTTATTTCCGATTTTCATTCAACGTCAAAAGGGCAGATTGGAAATCACTGGAGCCATAAGGCGCTCAACCCGAGGCTCTACCGTGACTCATACCTACATTTTTGCTTTATACAAAAAACATTATCACCTGTCCCATAGGGGAAATAATAGCATCTTTGGTTAGGCACCTGCAATCATTGCATGCTACAATGACACACTCCTGCCCCCGTTATCATGTTTGGACTTGTTCTAGTCAGTGACCCAAAAATAAACAGAGCATATGCAACAAAATGGGAGTGATGATATATATGTGTGCACTTAGGCCCTCCTGTGTACCCTTATAGGGGATCCTGAATTAAACATGAGCTTGAGCTTGAGCCCAGCGTTGCAATGCAGAGGCTGTACAGCTGCTTACCTGCTGTTCCTCATAAGCTTGTGCACACCACTTCATGTGTAAATTTATGCTCCTCTGATTCTGCAATGTACCACTGTTATTCCTGCCAGATAAAAGACACTTCCTCTGCAGGGACATGATGGTGTCTAATGAAGCTTTCTGAAGGACCGGGGAAAAAGTGCAGCAAGCTTTATACGAGGTTCAAGCCACTATGATTACGACTACTATGATTACGCAGCCTGATCTCACATACGTCTAAGTTGTACGTTTTTATGTGCATGAAAACGTAAGTAAAAGTACGTGTGGTAGAACCACATTAAACGTAAAAATACACACGTATTCTCATGAGATCACGTTGGATTACGACGCAAGGGCTTTAATATGATGACTGTGCAGATAATGCATTTTATGAACTTGAAGGGATAGTTGAAGGGATAGTTCACCCCAAAAATCTCAGTGTCATTCCAAATTAGTATTCATTTCTTTTTTATGTGGAACCTTATGATATTTTTAAATTATAATTACTATAGTTAATGAGTAAATGAGGAGATTCTGTCTAAATATAAAGAATATTAATGTTGAAAGTAAAAACTATGACTAAAACAAAAAACTGTATAAACAAACAAACTGCTTATAAAAATGAATAAGTAACTGCATGGCTCTTCATAGTGGAACTAGATGTGTTTGTATAAAACTGAAATGTCCTGAAAGATTGATTAGCATTACTAGTGTTCATACTGTATTATGTTGACACATTTTTCAACACATCTTACTTTTTGTTCCACAGAAGAAAGTATCCATTATAGGAGACTTACTGCAATGCTAACAGGTTCTTGTCATCAAGGAGTTTGCTGGAAAATTAAGAAGATAAAAGTAAGATGAAATGCTTATGCTCCTGTAGACAAATCATCTCAGCAAAAATAATATGCTTTAATGGATATTTGCAGTGGACATTTGTTCACTGTTATTGGCAAATATCTTGCATTTACAAAAGTTGTATATATTTGCCTTGTTCTAACTGAAGAGTCAAGTAGGCTCTAGTTGGTTTAATGTAGATTGTTTTAATAAAAAAATGAAAAAAAAAACAGAATATGAATGCTAACAGCTTCCTGTCAACAACTAATTTAACGGGACATTTATGTAAGAGCTGATTAATCTGTAGCTACTGTAACTCTAAGAGCTGAGATGTATAATTAAGTCCCCAACAGAAACCAGAAAACTCAGCAAAAAGTATCAGAGACTGGTGCTTGAATTCAACCAAAAATCTCGCCAAAAACGGTTTGCTTTATAGTCCCAGATTTTTTTGACCCCTTGTCATTGGTACCAGCCCAGCATCAAGAACATATTCCTTGTCAGTGGCACGCTTAGGCTCCTTTAAAGAGATATTTCATCCCAAGTTTTTTTTTTTTTTTTACTTTCAAAATATCTTCTTTTGAGTTTTGGAGAGTAAACCAAGTACTACAGGTTTGGAACGACGTGAGGCTAAGTATATGATCAAATAATTGTCATGTTTGGGTGAACTATCTCTTTAATATATCTATCATTCGAAACAAATGAATAATCAACATCTTTAGATCCTTTGAAGATCTTTCAAGGATGTTTCGAGTGTAGATTCTTGTAAATACATCAAACAAAATACAAGTATGTTCATCTGTTCTGAGCCAGCAAGCTTTCACTATTTTTTTTTAAATGATTGTGCTTCACGTTCTTATTTATAATTAATGTTTATTCATTCGCAGTCAAATGTCTATTTCAATTACTGCTTGCTTGAGCATTCCCATGAATCACTGGGGTGCAGCTTATGCGAGAATTATGTGGCTGAGTCAGTTAGAAAGGAAAGATTTGCAACAGACTCATTTCAAAGCATACCAGCTCCCCAAAAACGTGTCTCAGCTGCAGTCTAACACACCTGGTTGGATCTTTTGAATTATCCAGAGACCTCTTGTGAGCTGAATCAGAGGTCTTTGTGTAAGGGCAGGACAAAACATACTAATTCAATTTCTCCCCACAGGGAGGACAAGCCACCCTTGCACTATTGCTCTTCTCTGAGTGAGACAACTGAACATTAAAGAAAACCGAGGTTTTAAGAAGAACTATTGGGTTTGTCTTATTTCCTCACAAAAAATATAGAGAATATATTATCAGGTTACCACAGAGAATGGAAAGAGAAAGGAGGATGATACATGTTAAAGAGAAGGTTCAAGCTTTCAGGTTATCAGAACAACAACTGCTTGGGTTGTGGACTTTTGGTTAAGCAATATTTTAGTGCTGATATTTTTAGCTTGCTCATTTCGATGTGATTCAATGCTCATCAGCAGCAGCTCATTTACGAAGAGCTCAGTCGAAGTTTCACAGAAATAGCATGGGGTAATAGGTAACACATCTCCCTAATCTACTTTCTCTTGGAGGGAAAAAAACATCTAATTTTTACAAATATTTTCTTTCACACCTTTTCCACAGTTGTGGCTTATCTCCTTTCTGCAGTATTTGCCTTTTTTGTTCTCCCAATGTCATGCTACAATTCTTCCACAATCCCCCCTCTGTTCTCTAACAACAAATGGCCACTCGCTTCTTTTTGTCTTAGCGGCAGCAAAACTGTCTGTTTCTTATTGAAGCTCTCAGCCTCTTCCCCAACCCATTGTCTCCAGTTTCCCATTGTCTGTTGGCCGTCTGCTGCCCGTTATTTACGGTTCTGCAGAACTGCAGGGGCAGAACCCAATAACCTAAACATATGGGCCATTCCTGCCACTCTTGCCAAGAAAACATTATGTTTTAAACTTACTGTCAGCAATTGCACCCCTACATCCCATGCATACAGTTCATAAGCGAAGGTAGGGTTTGTCTACAGGAAGGCCCCACAATTAATACTTGCCAAGTGCTAAATTTGGTGCTGGAAAGTACATAAAATGAAATTATGCACCATAATCTGGTGACTTGATTAGGAAATTATTAGGAATGTTAATTTTAATCAACAGTATTTGTGGCATTATGTTTATTGCTCAAACAATTATTACAGTGAGGTGCTTATAGTGGTAGGGAATTAGGTCAAACTGTAAACTTTAAAATAATCAAAATATAGCTGAAGACGCAAACAAAATGCAACAAAATGCATACATTCAAAATGGATTTTATATTTAAATAATGCATAAATATTTAATAGATACATTAAAACATTTTATTATATTTGCATTAACAATCACAAAATCAGGGATGATGGGAATTTGATTTAACACGTGTATAGCATCTATAGGCAGAGCACAAGTGTACTTGCTACAGTGCTTTAGCGTGGTTTGATTGCTATTCTGGATCTACCTTAGTGATTAAATAACCATTAAGGAATTAAGTTAAAACATTAGCCTCTACTAGGGTTCCGGTTCTCATTATTTTCAAATTCCCCTAACAATTCCAACACGAATCAAGAACACTAGGTTGCTAGACCAACTAGAGTGTTTCACTGTGGCTGCTACTATAAGGCAAGCTATACTGTTATTGTTCAGGCTGCTTATTTGATGACTTTGCACTTTCAGATTATCATATGCAAGACCAAAGAAAAAGCAATTTGGAGTCCAGACAGTTGAATACAAACAACAGTCAAACTGTCACTCTCTTAGTATGTAGCCCTCAGTATAGATGGAGAGAGCTGATGTTAGAGTTTACCATTGCCAGCTGCTGTCTATTGATTCCCTCCAGGTGTAGAATGACTAGGCTATGCAAGTGAAGAGTACTCTGCTACCTCTCCATCCTCTCAAGGTCAGGGGCCTGAAGAGGACACCAGAGCCCTATGAAAGAATATCTCTGCTATTCTTATCTGCTATCCCTTCCACAGGGACATCTAGCTCAAAATATTTAACAAAGAGATAGCAGTATGGCTTGTTAATATTAGCTTCTATAAATACATATGAGAAGAGAGATACGGAAAGAGAGAAGTGAGAAGGTTATAAAACACATATAAAGCATATAAAGCACATTTAGGTTTTCAGTCTGTCTCAAAATTGTGAAACTTTTGCTCAAACTACGATACAATACTACGGTGTGATAGTGATTGCAAAACATTAAATACATACTGTACAAATAAATGAAGATTTCTTGAAATTGCTGTTTGTTTGTCTATATCCCACATATTGCAACGTGAAAAGGAACACCAACATGCACATATTCATCAAGTCTTTTGTTTCTGTCTTCATGGAGAATTTTCTTCACATCACACAATATGTTTCAGAGTGAACGGACAGTGTGAATGTTGAATCCACACTTGGCACACATATAGTACAGCCCCAAGACAAAACAGCAGAGTACCGCAATGACATTGACTGTGGCACACTGACCAATGACATTGCCTCTTTTCCTTTTTCTTTTTCAAAGAAGCCACTGTATATCAGCTTACATTAGGCTAAACTCTCTGTCCAGCCTCTCTCAAGTATAGACCATGATTCATAATACTGCCAGTTAGTGTTCTCACCTCTTATTATATCATCTCCTCTGGCTTTTTCTTCAACTTTTTCACTGCCTTATTCTTTGGCTCCCTCCCTCACTTCTTCCGACATCTCATATCTCTTCCTTCATCGTTCTACCTCCTCCACTCACCTCTTCACCTCTCCATCTATCAACACCACCTCTTCTCAGTCCTACACCTCAACAAAGTCATGAACATTATGTGAATTATGGAATTTTCAGCACTGTGTGTCTTACTACCCGATGTAAATTCAATTACTGTGCTTTTACATTTAACATTTATTAATATAAAATGTAATACCATATTAGTGTACACTTTCATGACTATTTATTAACACACTTAGGTACTAATAAAGTGCACTTCGTAGTAAATATGTGTGTGTGTGTGTGTGTGTGTGTCTGTGTTTGTGTCTATTTTTTTTGTTCACTAACATACAGTACTGAATCATGTAAAGTACCTGAATATAATTAAAACTATAATATGTTAGTTTTGCATGGTTTTTGAAGTGTCAACTTTGAGGGATCAAGCTACTTGCATTGATTCTCAGTGATTCTCCTTTTTTTTTTTTTTACAGTGTTGTTTATTTTTTTATTTTTTTTATGCACACAGTAGATCCAGTGTGATTTTTCCCTGACTAGAATACATATTACCAGATGGGATAAAAAGGAAACCAGTATTAGCTATCTGCCTGGGCTGCCAACGTTGGCTCCTTTCTGAAACTCTGGGCCCTGTTCCCGAATCACCTCTAAAAGACCACAGATGTTGATTGGCTAGGGCATTACCAACCACACTCCCATTCTTTCCTGGCCTCTATGGCCGCCCTTATTCTCTCTCAGCCCCTCATTGCATTTCCTTTCCAAGAGGCCTGGAGTGCCTGTGAGTCAGCTTTAGGATGCATTACACCTGCAAATCCGGTGATGTGTTCTGTTTTTGTCTTGTTTTTTCCATCTCCTTATATTGTCCTGAGAGAGATTAGCTAGGCATACCTGGTGATAAAAAAATAAACTCTCTGTCCTGAAAAACTATAGAGCTGCGAACAATACGGAAATTTCAGGGCAGTTTAATATTCATTCCGGGAGAGGATGAGAGGATGGAGGAATGGATGGTCTCTCTCTAATCTATAAAAAGGGCTCTGTAGGGCTCCACCTGCCAAAGATGAGGCATCAAGTGATCAGTCATTCTCAATGACCCATTAGGGTGACTCTTGTGTTACAGCCCCACAATCCTACACAAAGCCCCTTATTGAGCTGCTGCCCTGATTTCTAGCTAATTGGATCGCCGCTGTTGTTCCTCCTCGCTGCTTTGGAGTAGGTGGTTTATAAGATTGGGCACATTCCCAATTCTTCCTTTTACAAGGTTGATGTCTTTGCACCCACACTCAGCCCCAGGATCTGTCAGTAACTTTGATCAAATTGGGCTGGAAATTGTCTGATTAGGTATCATTGGAAACTGGTAACTGGGTCATTTTGTGTCCATGTTTATTTATTTTGTCAAAAAAACCATGCAAAAATGCAATGCAAAAGAACAAAGGCACGATTGGCATAACACAATTTATGAAATATATAAAGGCATAACCAAAATGTAAAATATGATCATGCAGAATAAGGCATTAATTATTAATTGCCTTTTTAAGCACTAATAAGTCGGCATGGTAGTAATGTTCATGCTAATTAGCAACTAGTTAAATATGAATAGTGTTCCATTGTGACCTGTTACCAAATTTGTTACTTGAAATAAAATAAACATTCACTGAAGAAAAATAAAATCAGCTACATTTCTCATTTTAATTTAGTTTAACTTGTACTATGTACTAAAATATCTAAAACTGATTAATAAATGCTATATAGACATAAAAGATACTAAAACTTTATAAATCAAAATGTAAAAGAAATATAGAAATGAAATATTAATATAGCTATAACAGTAGCTCAGTGATACTAAAATAACACTCCTCTGGCATCATCTTCATATATATGATCATTTTTTAAGGTATTTTACCAAAAATACTTAGCTGCTTATTTATATTTGAAAAACATTTGCTAAAAAAAAAAGACAAATGTTCTAACCAACTAACACTTACATACAACCATAAACTAATCCTGCAAAAGGCATCATTAAACTTCATATATTTGGGGCCCAGGTGTTGTTGCAAACCACAGGAACAAAAATGTCCCTGTAGTCTCTGTAATGCAAGTTCTAGCTCTTGGGGCTCTGAGACACTGCAGCAGTGTTCAGAGCACATATGCCAGTGACGCTCTACATGCCACAGCACAAAGGCAGTATTGAGGAGACCTTTGTCGGCATGAAACCTCAGGGACGCACATCTGATGTGGTACAGCACAAAAGATGTCCTTGTTGGAGATCACCAGGGAAACTGCAAGCCCAAGAGATGGGAGTGTTGTGCAGGGCGGCAAATAACCTCTAAATCTGGTGTTAAAAGAGGGGACCGGTCCCCATATGCACATGCGCTGGATTTCCATATGTCATTGGGCTCATGAATACAGCATTAAGACAAGGTATGATGAATTACTGTCATTGGAGGATTGTAGGGTGCATCATAAACCTTTTAATGGGCATGTGACATGACACTGAGATTAGATATCCAAGGCAGCTAGGGGGTAATCTTGCACGAGCGATTGCATTATTTGAGTGGCTGAGTGAAACTAATCAGGTTTGAGGGCTCCACTCATCTCCAAGCCAGACGCTCATTAGAAAGGCCATGTACCGCTGCCGAGACGCACACTAACTGAAAACGGCATCATCGAAAGCGTTGTTCCTTGCCATTTGCTATTTGGACTATGCTGGTGATTTTTAATAACATTTCCGGAAGCACTCATGCTAAGATCACTGAGCTGAGTCATTGACTACGTTTACGTGGACATAAGTAATCTAATTATTTACCTTATTCTAAATAAGGCAATATTATTATGGTGTTTACATGAGTTGGATTTCAATGTATAAACATAGTTTGTCTTCGTGATGATGCCATGTATGGGGAAGTCGTGGCCTAATGGTTAGAGAGTCGGACTGGCAATCGAAAGGTTGTGAGTTCGAGTCTCGGGCCGGCATGAATTGTAGGTGGGGGGAGTGCATGTACAGTTCTCTCTCCACCTTCAATACCACGACTTAGGTGCCCTTGAGCAAGGCACGGAACCCCCAACTGCTCCCCGGGTGCCGCAGCATAAATGGCTGCCCACTGCTCTGGGTGTGTGTTCACAGTGTGTATGTGTTCACTGCTCTGTGTGTGTGCACTTCGGATGGGTTAAATGCAGAGCACAAATTCTGAGTATGGGTCACCATACTTGGCTGAATGTCATGTCACTTTCACTTTTTTTAGGTGTTTCATTTTGAATTTTATGAAAGTTTCAAGTGCAGTTAATTATTTGTACGTGCATACAGACAATGGTGGTGTTGAAGCTCTTGTATTTGCGGTCAAACGATTGACCACTGTTGTATGTGTATCCTGTCACAAAATATGGCAAAAAGTCCCACACGACGGTAATAATGTGATTAAGATGTTTACAGTATGTCTATTCTGCACTTCAATAATGCAACTATAGGAATACTCCACGTCTTAATTCGATTAGTGTTTACTTTGATTATGACTTTAGCCAGATTAAGGTAATCAAAAATCTCTGTTTACATGGTAGATTCTTAATCAGAGTATTGTCTTAATTGTATTAAAAGTATTGTTGTTCATGTAAACGTACTCATTGAATCATCAAAAATGTGCATCTATAAGGTGAAAAAATAAAGAAAATTACGTTTATTCTTAATTAGGCCTTTACAGGACTACTAAAATCAAAATTCCCTGTCTCCTTTAACTTACTCTCTGCATTTTGGTTGGACAGCAATATGGTGAGTTTTTTTTTCTGGCTTTTTAAAGTCATTTTCACTGAAAGCATGTGCGTAAATTTGCGTAGTCTGAGTAGAGGGGAGAGGGAGAGAACTTGAAACCAGACCATCTGCTACATGCATCATTAGGTTCATTCTCAATATTAAAATGAGAGGGGTTTATCATGGGAAAATCATCACCATCATACTTGTAATTAGAGCGGTAGTAGCAGCAGAATGTCTATAGGCATGATGGATTTGAACTGTTCTTGTTGCTAAAGTTATAAAAGCTATCTTTCACCTAATTAGTTAAGACAAGATGCAAACGTTAATATGGCTAAACATTTTTATTTATTTTTTTTAATAGCAGAATACTTATAATACAACAAAACAATAAAAACCTGTCATTATTTACTCACCCACGTTTTTCAAACCCACATTAGTTTCATTAAATGTTTTTTGGAAAAACATATAGGTTAATTTAAATGCAATTATTATAGATAAAGACTGAGACCTTTCACATTCAAAACTGTTTGCAACATTATTATAAAAGTAGACTCATTATTCTAGTCTTCTGAAGCTATACAATAGCTTTGTGAGAGAATCTCCCAGCCGTCACTTCCTATGACGTTCATGAGAGTCAGATATAGAAATCAGTTGATCTGATTCACAAAATCAGTCTGAATGATTTGTTCAGGTGTAAATATGCTTGACAGTGAATATCAACTTAAAATTTTAAATGAAAATAATATATGTTTGTTTTGGAACAAACATTACCGTAAGGATTCAGAAAATATGCACTACGGTACTTCACAGGTACTTTTGGATGCTTAATTTCTCCATCCCCCAACTTAACTAGAAAAGAACAACCAATCCACATTTCTTATTTTGTTTTCTATGAAAAACTTAAAATGACATGAGTGTGAACAACTTATAACAGCATTTAACTAGTGAACTATTCCATCAAAACTTAAACACTGCTATGATATCCTCTTGGCTTTGCATAAATTCATTAGCAGCACCCATCAAGCATATTAGCACCTGACAAGAAGAAGAGAGATGCAGAAAACTATAATATTATGATATATTGTGTAGCGTACATCCACAGATTGGAAGAGATATTTGCAGGACATTCCATCAGAAAAATAATGAATAATGGTTATACATGACTCTGCTGGGTCAATTTTGTCTTTTAAATTCATGAGATTTAGAGAACTTATTAATGCAACATTTGTGAAGCAAGACAAAAAAAAAAAAAAGGAAATTAAAGAAGGGGAAATCACAGTGTTTCATTGCACCCATGTTTTATGAGAGAGGTCAGGCACTTGCTAAGAAACATATCCTGCTGTGATTGATTTTGTTGGCCTATTTAAAGTTAAATTTTAATATAAATTCACGCTTCAGGAATAGAAGAGACAAGTCAGGTCCACAATTTTTTTTTTTATAATAATAATTGCAAAAAGGCAGATAGAAAAAGAAAAACATCTCAAAGGTATTCACTATAAGGCACAATAAAGGCTATCCACTCTTTTAAATGATCTGGAATACAAAAAGTCCTCATTTATCTTTTCTGGCCCCTGGTACTTAAAGCCCTCATTATGATGGGCTAATTATTTAGCACTCTCCATAACAGGTTCCATGCCTGCTTGGATTGGGCCACTCATCAAGATATACGGCTGGCCCATTTTTCCAAACCTAGGACAGATATAATGTCTTAAAGGGATTTTTTTCTCTCGGTTTCTGTGTGTGGATGCTGTCACCATCCAGGAGTTGAAAAATAACCCAATTTTACATTCTTTAAACATGTAGGCCTGTGGCACTGCTACAAACAAGGAAGCTATGTTGAGCTCAGTCATATCCTGATGAGATTATATTCACACACCATTTAGAAAAAAATAAAATAAATTAAAAATTCCCACTCATGAAAGACAAAATAAACCAGAAAGAGGAACGCAAGAGCAGCTGTCTTTCACCTCCTCCCCTCAGAGACATTTTTTATATTTTATGAGGTTTCCGCTACAATTTTAAGGTGCCACATTTAGTTTGCAAACCATAATGATTTTATTACATACTCAGGCTTACAAACTTACTAAATCTTGGCTGGTTAAGTGTCTACATAAACGGCAGGTATCTCACTGCCCAATCCTGTTGCGACTGCTTTAGTTCCGCTTTGCACATTAAATCCGAGAATCCGCTTGGCTTATGCAAGGCAATCTTTAAAAGGAGCTATCATGCCACTTATGCTCCTACTGAAGACATTTCATAACAGAACCCACCCGCCTTTAAATGCAGTACGAGTAAACAGATTAAAATGGCAGAGGATTCAAAATTTTGTAGGAGAATCTGATGCAATGTTCCATTATGTCTGTCTGACAAAAAGTGTCAAGCAAACTGTTGTGGAGGTTCCTATATATAGCACAGAAACAGTTCCTCAGACGTGATTATGTTATTCCTGTCTAGCATCTAGCATAGCACCTGGTATGTCATATTAGCTCAGGTGGAGAGTAATTTGCTCAGGTGAAAAGGATGATGGGATATTGCATCACATACAAAGACCTTTAGACCTTACAGGACGGTTGGTATTTTCATGTCACAATTGCAGCCATTGCCATAAGTGTACAATTAAAATGGCTGCATCCTCATTGAATAAGTTGAGTTTTGCCTGTCAGGCTTATTTGCACATAATGAGGGTAATTAGTTGTATATCTCAGATGGATTAGGAGGGTACTTAGGTGCTGTGTTCCTTCAAGACAGCACAAATCTCCAGACACTTCTGATGTTTTACAAGCAAATGCAAATGCACTGATGCATCAACTTACTGTGTAAAAAAGAAAACGCAGAAGAAAATAACTCAAGATAAAAATAAAGTTGAACCACAGCTTTTTCATGTGCACATTTCAATGCTGTTGTTTTGACATTTTGGGGCCCAGATGCACCCTAAAGCCTCATACATCATAAACACTCCTGGTGGAACTATATTCATAAATACACACAGACACACACACACACACACACACACACACCTTATAAGCATATACAGTAGCAAGCACATTTTTAAAAACATTATCATCATATATATAAATAAATATAAAAACTTATAAAAACTTAATTAAATACAATTTACAAATAATTAAAGTAATCTTACTAAAAAATTTAACTAATATTAAATATAAAAAATAAAAATAAAAGCTAATGTAAAATAGATATACTATAGTAATTAAATCACAGACGCATACTGAAGTGCAAGAACTGTAAATGTAAAAAAAAAAAAAAAAAAAAAAAAAAAAAAATCTCCCAGTAGGGTCTCCAAATAAAATACACAGGCCAGTGACTTTTGCTGATAGGAAACACAACACTATAAGTTATAAATATACTACAAGATTTATATGAACAAAATGTATAAAACTGGAGACTGGAAATTACAGTATAATTTTCCCCAGTGAGTCATAAAACTTACAAGTACACGCCTACACAAACCTGCTCCTGTGTTCTGACTGCAAGTGCTCTGTACTGGTGTGAAAATACTGGATCTGTGTGTGTTTTTGCATGCATTTATATACACATCACTTTAACCTTTGCTGTGCTGTTATATGCGGGAGGCCTCCTGTCTGGCTAAGACAGTAATTCTTGCTTTAATGAGTCCATGTGGTCAACAGATTTGCTGAATGTCCACCGGTCTGGGCAAAAACCTGCTCCAAACAGTTGGCTCGATGCTGCAAGAGGCAGCTGCCCACTTTAGCGCAGCTCTCTCTGTTCACTTAGTGACCTAGCACTGTCATAGGCTGATATGTTGTTCCTGTACTGAGAGTCTATTTGTCTTCCTGTGACAGGCGAGGTGCCAGAGTTCTTCTCAAACATGGGGAAGAGGTGCTGGCACAGTTATTTTTTTCAACTGTGAATGAGGCCATTAGCATTTAATGTGGACTTGCCACATTTTTTCCCAATCCATCTAGTATTTTTACTAGATACCACAATACATTTTATTGCCACAGGTTGTGTGACAGACTTTTGCAAATGTCCTTCTAGCTTTTAAAGTACAGTCTATCAAAAAATACAGCGTAACAGCTGTTTGCAATTAAAAACTAAATTGACAATTCATTTAGAATTAAAATGTATTTTCTTTTTCTGAATTTGCATTCAGGTCTCACATATGATGTAGAATTACAAATTAAATTTGAATTCAATGCATTTAAATTCAAATTAATTGGGTTCATAAATAATTTTCAACCAATACACAGTGACATGCAGACAGACAGACAGAAAGAGCGCCTGATAGAAAGACAAGAGATATATGCAGACAGTTATAGCAACCGACAGACAGTTAGAGAGGCCGAGTAACGGACAGATATAACAGACAGACAGCAACAGACAGAATGAAAGACAGAGTGACCAACAAACTGAAAGAAATATAGGACAGACAGACAATAACCTCTGGGTATTTTTAAACTCAAATAAATTGAAAAGGAGACAATTTTTTTATTCTGAATTTTGCACAACTCTGCGATCCAGTTTTAACCATGTTTGCCAGTTGCAACATTCTGCCCTTAAGCAAGGTACTTAACCTCAAATCATCCCAGAGAAGCTGAAATGACTTACCACAGGATGCTCCAGTACCAATTTTCTTTGTAAATATGTGCAGTTTCACTAACATTTGCACTGTAAAAAGGCTATTATAGTGTTTCGGCTGAGCTATTGCTACACACAGCACCTACTGCACACTGTTAAAATAGAACTGTGCCCAGAAAACATGGTAACAACAATGTTGTTGTTGTTGACATCACTTTTGTGCAACTTTGCACAACAAGAGTGTCAACCATCCAATGGCACACTCAAGTAGGCTTGTTACATTCCTATTGTGCACAAAAGTGGAGATGCAAAACAAAAGGGTACCAGCAGGACAAAGATAATGCTAATTTTGTGATTTAGGTTCCTCTTTTGTAACGAATGTCTTTGTTCAATAAAAGCTTCATCAGAGGAATAAATACCTGCGAGAGAGCCAAGGTAACCGTAAGCCTTATCAGCACAGGGAGAGATAAGGAGTGGGATTCTGTGGACAGCATGGTCTCTCGTCTTAGGTTTGTGCCTCAGCCACTGATAAAGCTAAGCATCGAACATCCACTCCTGAAAGCTTCCACTATATCTGTGAGTCAAGGTTACTCTCCAAATTAAGCTACAGATTTTGCAGATCAAGTATATCACAACAGGTTGTTTATTATGGATCTCATCTACTACTGTATACATCTCACACACACACACACACACACACACACACACACAAAATAATGATTTTAAAAATCTCGGTTTATATCCATGTACTACTAGGCTGTTATTGGTTCCAAAATGCTATACATCTATTTTGACTAATCGGAGTAAAAATTTGTCTTTTATGAATGTATAAAAACATGAATGCATTCATCTTTGCCATGTTACATTAATTTAGTTGACTAGTGATATATGCTGTGTTAAAGGTGCCATAGAATGCATTGATACAATATTTTAAAATTGTTCTCTGATATCCCCAGAGTGTGTATCCTAAGTTTTATCTCAAAATACCTCAACGATAATTTTTTTATAGCTTTTTGAAATTGCAACTTTTAGGGTATGAGCCAAAACGCTCTGTTTATGTCTATGTCCCCTTTAAATGAAAATGAGCTGGTGCCTCCGCCTCCCTTCCAGTGTTGCCAAGTCCACGGAAATTGGGCTACTTTAACACTGTTGCTGCAGGTTGCTTTTCCTGTCCCAGTGTGGGTTTTATTGCGAAAATCTGGAATCCCTTTCTATGATGAGCTTCAAGAGCTCATGCTGGCAGGCATACCGGTGTCACGGTGACCGTGTTACTGACTTCACACATTGCTTCCAAATGCAACTTTTAACTACCACATTCCTATTCACGATCATTCTGGTAGCACGTGAAGGCAGCATCAGTGCAAACAGGCAGAGATAATGGTTGCTTCAACAACAGTAGCCTTATAGAGAACCAAGAAGCTTTTTTGAAATACAAAATATGATGCGTGATGCTTACTTTGTCTGGAGTCTGGACATTGGCAGGAAGCATTGGTATCGAGCCCTCTTTCAGAAGCAATATTTGCACAAATCCAGCGCTGAACTGACCCTCATTTGTGAGGCAGTGCTGTGTAAAATGTTAGCACAAAGATAGGACTTTCTCGTTTTTCTCCCGGGACATTTCCTTCGAAAATTAAATTTAACCACCATTACCTCAGTGGTCTATAGAGACTCCTGTGTTTGTTGGTGCATCCCAACACAATACACTTTTAATGGCTCTTTGGCGCTGACATTGTACATCCAGCAGCTACAGCAAGAGAAGAGAACAGCAATGGCGTAGCGCAGCTTCTCTCTCAGGGCTGTGTATATGCAAATAGTGCAGAGAGTGTCACAAATGGGCGGGGCTTTCACCAACTATGTCGTCATAGTCTGGAACTGCTTGTGTGGAGAGACGGTTTATGATTTTTTACCATTATATGCTGGTTGTTTTCAAACACTGCGGCCACACAACTGTGTTCAAACATCTCATAAAAGTGATTTTTCGCTGACAAGCTAGCAATATCGCGTTCATAATTGAAAGCGATTCATCTAATAAACGCGATATTGCATAGCTTGTCAGTGATGTAAGGCTCTGTGGATTAATAGCAGTTCCATCTGAAAGCATGTGATTGAGATTTATTGGTACTATTAATCACAGAATCGGCTTCACTGACGAGATACACATGTGCCTCGCAAGATCAGAACAGTAACGAGAAGATAGTCATAAACAGAAGCAAAATTTCCACATTGACAGCTCTCAACTGTTGTATGAGAAAGTCTCTTGATGACACTTACATCATTATTATACCAACAGATGTAGAAGCACTAGATATTGCCTACATACAGTATGCAGTCGGAATAAACAAATCTGATTTCATCTCTTGCAAAATGACGGTGCAGGTAGCCAGTAGTACAGATCTGATTTGAAAATCAAATTGAATTGTGTTCTGTGTGAACAAAGGCTTCAAGCTCAGACGTATTATTCATCATTCTATTTGATTTCAGCCATTTTGTTTCAATATGAATTTGCTTTGAAAGATTTACTCAAGCTGTTTTTTTAAAGTCTAAGCAGACAGATCAATCATTTTTAAGGAAGAACCCATCATACATCTTCATTAATTAAAGCGATAGTTTACCCATAGATTAAATTTCGATCATTTACTCACCCTCATGTCGTTGCAAACCTGTATGACATACATTCTTCTTTGGAACACAAAAGAAGATAAAAATACGAAGGTCATTGTGATGCAGTTTTTGAACTGATAGAATTTCCTGTCTTCTTACAGCCATATCTTCTCCTCCATCTCTGCTCAGCTCTCAATGTGACCTAGTTCGCAGCTAATGAAAGCATTTTTTTCCTTTTTCCTTCTCCATCACATGGGTACGTGCAAGGTTACCTGACCTTAGCATATGTTGGTTGTGCTTGGGCCTCTGTCAACCAAGGAGAACACATTTCAAACAAGAAACAAAAAACCTGGGGCCAGGGCTGTTGAAATGTAGGTTGGCCTAAAACTTAGGCATTCGTTACTGCAGGGAAAAATAAAGCTTCTGTCACGAATCTTTCCTGTCATGACAGAGGAGGTGATTCCTCTTGGCCTGTCTGAAGTCAGGCTAAAAGTGTGCCAGAATCTCTCAATGAAAGCTCATTCGATAACACCACAGCTTTTTTTATCCTCATCCTGCTGAATGACATACGAGGCGAGACACGTGCCAAGAGCTTGATGCTTCAATTAACCATGGCAAACATCTCATCCCTTCCCCTCCTAATGAGGCAGCAAATTTGGCCTTTTTTTGCCTCCTAATTCACCTCCCATGGTGACTGCTCACTTGGCCTCCCCAATATTAATCTGAAAGATCCAACCTCTCAGAGAGAGAGAGAATAATATATAAAAATTTCACTTGACAAAAGACCATAATAAATAAAGAAAAATAATAATTAGCACATTTAACAGCCTGATTAACACATAGTTATAGTTTTGTTAGTTTTAATACATATGAAGACTTCAGATGCAAAAGCCTCTATGAGCCATCTGAAATTTCCTTCTAAAATTAGCATTTTTATCAGGATAAATGTAAATGTAAATCTGATCTTACGGCAATTCGTCCATATTTTATGAAGTGGCTAATTCATATGAATTTGTACAACCTCATTCGTAAAAATTCATAAGATTTATGCTAAACTGTACTTATTTTACAAGTTGAACAATTCATATGAATTTGTATGAATGACCTAGACCTAACCCCGCCCCTAAACCTACACGTCACTGGGGTCTAGACAAATCGTACAAAAACGTACATGTGTGGTCATACGAATTAGCCACCTCGTAAAATACATACGAATTGGTCGTGAGATTGTGTTGAGATATATTGTGTGTATATATATATGTATATAGACACACACACACACACACACACACACACACACACACAGGAGTCAACATTTGAAGTGGATCAAAAAAGTTCATCAAAGTTGTCCTAAGACAAGAATGCATTTTGGTTTTAGGTTTTAGGACAACTTTTATGAAATATTATATATATATATAATATTTCATTAAAGTTGTCCTAAAACATATATATATATACATATACATATATATATACATATACATATATATATATATATATATATATATATATATATATATATATATATATATGTGTCTTAAAATGTTTGTTTGTTTGTGCCAGGTGGCACTTGTCTTAAGACAATACAAATAAAAACGCATGTTGAATAATTAGCATCTTTCGCAGCTTGATCTCATTATTATTCACCGGTACTATGAAATAATGTTTACATATACTGTTTCATACATTTGGATACACAGAATGTATGCTAAAATGTGCAGTATGGATGTACTGACAGCATCTAAAACATAAACCAACATTTAAGTATATTTACACATGATTAATAGTCAGATAACATTGTATTTAGTCAATGAAAATCTCCGGTACCCAATCAACATATTTTTCTTACAGTTTATTTATTTATTTCATTTTTCACTTCAGTATTTATGCCACCTTGACTTATAAGAATTAGACAAATGCAATAATGGAGATCAGAAAATGATGTAAGCAAGATTTAGAATTAGGGTCAACCACTTAAGCACAAGGCCCACAAAGCCCCAGCTCCTTTGTTGGCGAAAGTTCCACAATAATTTTTTTTAAACATCTCATTTGAGATGCTGTTTTTGATTGGCATCTGCAAAGAACCTTAAATGGTGATGCCTAAAAACGCTGCAATGTATATGCAAATCTGAAGGCTTTAAAGTAAATAATTACACATTTACCTCCTCTATGAGGATTCTGCCAGATCCATTGTCTAATTATGCTAATTCTGCAGAACAACACCGAGCTGACTCGTCTCTCTTTGCCGCATGTGGTGACAGAGAATCTTTTGATCTAAATTTAGCTGCACCATCTTGCCCTTCAACCACACCCATCAATTCCAGTCGCAGTTGGACTTGGCCGTGCCAATCAGCAGCACCTCCTCACTTTGCCAAATGAGAGAAGGTCTGCTTGGCACCTTCCAAAAAAGTAGCAGAGTTAGAAGAGGATGAGTATTCTTTTCCTGGGTGAGTCTTGGGCGTCTGCCCTGGCCATCTGGGGCTGTGAAGAATGAGGAGGAAGCAGCCCAGGACTGTGTGCGAGAACAGAAATCTGTGCTTTTCCCTGCGAAAAACGGCCCTGCTGTTAGCCTAAGTTTACTATGGCCAAATTGCACCATGTTTTCCAAAATGACATTTAAAACATATATTTCCCCAATTTTCACTTGTATGGGAACAGTGTGGGGTAGGATGGTTCTTATTTCACAGTCAGTCTCAATCGCTGCAGCTGAATACAAAACACGATCTTCTGGGCTTTCAGAGAATGCTGACTAACTGACTTTTAAGAAGTTAAAAGCATAAATTATGCCTCTAGAAAGAGTATCAAAGTTCACACTTGGGTGACTTTCACGGAACATTTCAAGAGCATCTCCGGGTAACATTTAACTACAAATCAAAAGAAAATATGAAATTACATTTCACTTTAAGTAAATAAAACCTATTTTTAGGACCATTATATTTGTTTGCATTGTGACCTTGCTTTCATGACAATTAAACACATATTAAGAAGAAGAAGAACAGACAATAAATAATAAAATTATATAAAATAACTACTTCTACTACTATTAACCACTTTCTATACAATAAATTATTTAAATGCATTCAAAATATAGGTGATAGTATCTGTTGAACCAACAGATTTAATTTATGCAAAATTCAAAACACTGCATTGAACTAAATTATTCTTCTCTACAAGGAGCCAATCACCAAGGACAAAATCTTGCATTCAATAAGCAAAATGAAACAGAACGCTGGCATCTCCGGAGACATTTTTAAAATCTAACTGGTAATGAGGATTTAAGGGAAAATATGTGCTTAATTGTCATGAAAATATTGTCATGATGCAAAAAAATAAATAAATAAATAAATAAACATCTTAATAGTGTAAAAAATAGGCTTTAGATTAATTTATGCACATTCACATTTCTTTTGATTTTACAGGGTGGGCGCGACCTAGTCTTGTTTTTTAGAGATATACCCAGTTCTTCCTAGCCTGTTTGGGTAAATCACAACAGATGCGATGTCGCCAGTCAATGTGCCAAATGCAGCAGTGGAAAAGCAAAGGCTTGATCACTTCACTGCATCTTTTAAGCCCCATCTAATATGATCAGGGTGCAGGTTGCTCGTATTGTCATGCATGACTTTCTGGCAAGCTCCCACAGAGAAGACGAATACTTAATCCGAAGCGCTCTCTCTCTCTTTGTTTCCATTTCCCTCTATTGCTCTCCTGTCCTCCTAACAAGCTTGTACCAACATCTGTCTAGATTCATGTCACATCAAAGAATTTTCCACCCTTTCCCCACTTTTCAAATGCCTCACTCTTGTTCTTTCAACAATAGCATACAAACAGTTGGAGATAATGAAGTCTCCTTGGGCTGGGACAAAAAAAAAAAAAAAAAAAAAAAAAGAAAAAGAGAGAGAGAGTGCGGCTAGGAAGTGATCAAATATGGCCTATAGCCAAATGCCTTTGTAGATGGTTTTTGAGTTCCCATTGATCTGAGGGTGGGCACATTGAAGAAATGAATAATTTATGGTCTCTTTTTGTTGGGTAGGAGTTTTCAGAATCGAGAAAGGCCGACAGCGGAGTCTCAGTGGGAATATGACTGCCAGAACTTAAACCTCATATTGTAGAGAATCGCTGAGGCTAATTCCTGTTGAGGAATGCATATTATACAAAGACAATATATTTGTATCAAAAATGTAGGATGCAGGACGCTCTCTGGGAGTAATGGATGAGGCCTTACTTTGTTTAGTCATATTTCACTGTGCACTGATAGCACCATATTGTCACATAAAACAGTGACAGGCGCCTTCGGGAACTTTATAGGACCATTCCAGCATCTGCCAAATGCAGCTTGATGCACTTTGCAATCCCAGGTGGGAGACTGGGATATTTTCAGCTCTGTTCTTACAGGTACAGTAAGGAACGTGTTCTGCACAGTGTCTGCAGTACTGGAGCACAGCCAGTAAGTATGTGCAACTGACGGTATGAGTCAGGGTGACTCAGAATTTGGCTGCATTTGGCGAGATAAATATTCAAGGGCAAGTTAGACTTTGCACTTGAAATATTCAAACTAATTGTTTTACAGAGTAACAAATAGCCATTTAAAAGTGCATGAGGTTAAATGGTGTTAAATTGGAAAACAGTTCTGTTGAAAAGGTAGAAAAAAAGTGGGAAAAAGAATAAATCACTGACAATGCAAAATATAAAAAGTAAATAAATAAATAAATAATAATAATAATTCTAGTTATGTAAGAACCTATCAAATCCCAACAAGTAAGCTGCTGAGAGCTAGTTTTACTGCCAAAGAAAGAATGTAAAGTTAATTTGTGCAAGCATGTCTACGGTTTATTTATTTATTTATATTAAATCTAATGCTGTACATATAATTACTCCCTGTAGATATGGGCTAGCAAAACTTGTGTGCAAAAACTGCTCACAGAGAAATCACTTTCAAACCAAGCAACTTTCCGTTGGTTAGTGTGGCAAATTCACCTGACCAACTGCAAAACTGAAATCTGTATGGGGAACTTTTCCGTATTCACATGAAACTCAGATTCCTATTTGAATGACTGGATTTTACCTGCAGGATTTTTGCCAAGCAACAGTAATCATGACTGCACCTTAAGCCTTTCTAAATACAGTTTATCTGAATACAGTATGTACCATCTGTCAGGAGACTAAAAGTGTAAAAAAAAAAAAAGAGAGAGAAAAGAAAAAATGACAAATCTGGCTACAAGCAATGTTCTCATTTGCTTAACTTTATACATACAGCAGCTTTGATTGATCACATGCATTAAAGTTCAGCTGTTTGAAGCATCCAACCACCTGGTTTAAGATTTTCACCTGCTGACATCTGCACAGAGGGTAAAGCTAAATGTTTCTTAAGTGTTTATATACACTCTTATGAAAAGAAATGTGCAAGAAAAACAATTGTATGGGTATATCACAATAGATCCACATAAAAGTGCATATTAGTAACATTTAGATGCACTCTTTAGGATTAGATAAGGTAGAAAGGTGTAGCTTTAATGGTATTTACACTTTTTTTGTCCTCACAGTGTAAGATTACAACAAACATAGAACTGTGTCGATTCATTCATTCATTCATTCATTCATTCATTCATTTAAAAAAAGTTGACAAAAATGTTTGTCAGACTCAAGGGGTCTACAGTATAATTCCATCCATTAGCATACCCATTTATCTAAGTGGCTCTGCCTTTGTAGATAGTTGCTAACTTTGCTCAGGTTTTCTGAATCAATCACCTGAGCTGTGATGTGAAAGGCAATAAACAGCCAAAAAAAAAATAAAACAAATCTATTTCGAGCTCTAAAGAGCCCTCCCAAAAATCTGTCACTAGTAAAATACAATTCTTGCAATGTATTTGTTGCACAAAATGATCAGAATACACAGCTATGGATGACTGGAAAATTAGTTTGGAGGACAAGAAGCTGATATATTATTAAAATTTAGCAGATTGCAAACAAACACATGCTTATTGCTATACACACATGCGTTCTATTTCTGTAAGAGTCGATAGGAGCTTCTTTCTTCCTTGGCTCGCTTCTGGATGCATATGTCACACCCAGGGGCTGGCTATGCTTTAACTAAGCCACACCCCTTCTCAACTTCCACCTCGAGGAGGTCCCCAAACCCGACCCAATGGCCAAACAACACGAGAACAAGTAAGTGATAAAACAATCTTTATTTAAATATTTAAAAATAGCTTAGGGAATAGGGAAAGGGCAATTAAAACTAAACTCTGACTCGGCCCTCCAGATGGGCTATGGCCGGGAAGAGGTCAGGGAGCAAGGGGGCCACGGGGATCCGGGGCGTGGGGCTCGGGCCCCGGCCTGAGTCTTAGGTATCCGTAGCGCCCTCCTTCTTCCTCCTCTTCGCTGAATACAGCTCACGGTAAGTACTGGTTCACTCAGTTCGTTCTCGAGGTGCCCACTCTCTTTCTCTTCCTCCACAGGCAACAGCTCTTCGCTGATTACAGCTCACAGTAAGTACTGATTCACCCAGTTCGTTCCTTGGGTGCTCACGCTCTTTCTCTTTCTCCACAGGCAACGGCTGGGACACACAGGCACAGTTAGTTCAGCTTGGTTTTGCTCTCACCTCTTCGCTGATTACAGCTCACAGTAAGTACTGGTTCACTCAGTTCGTTCTCGAGGTGCCCACTCTCTTTCTCTTCCTCCACAGGCAACAGCTCTTCGCTGATTACAGCTCACAGTAAGTACTGATTCACCCAGTTCGTTCCTTGGGTGCTCACGCTCTTTCTCTTTCTCCACAGGCAACGGCTGGGACACACAGGCACAGTTAGTTCAGCTTGGTTTTGCTCTCACCTCTTCGCTGATTACAGCTCACAGTAAGTACTGGTTCACACAGTTCGTTCCTTGGGTGCTCACTCGCTTTCTCTTTCTCCACAGGCAGCGGCTGGGACACACAGGCACAGTTAGTTCAGCTTGGTTTTGCTCTCACCTCTTCGCTGATTACAGCTCACAGTAAGTACTGGTTCACACAGTTCGTTCCTTGGGTGCTCACTCGCTTTCTCTTTCTCCACAGGCAGCGGCGTAAGTACAGGTTCCCTCAGTCTCTCCTCGTGTTACCCACTCTCTCTCCTTTTCTCTCCACAGGTATCAACTTGGGCACAATAGCACAGTTAGTTTGCTTTGAATGGCTCTCACCTCTGGGCTGGACACAGCGTACTGTAAGTACAGGGTTCGCTCTATTCCTCCTCGTGTTATTCACTCTCTCTCTCCTTTCCTCTCCACAGGTATCAACTTGGGCACAATAGCACAGTTAGTTTGCTTTGAATGGCTCTCACCTCTGGGCTGGACACAGCGTACTGTAAGTACAGGGTTCGCTCTATTCCTCCTCGTGTTATTCACTCTCTCTCCTTTTCTCTCCACAGGTATCAACTTGGGCACAATAGCACAGTTAGTTTGCTTTGAATGGCTCTCACCTCTGGGCTGGACACAGCGTACTGTAAGTACAGGGTTCGCTCTATTCCTCCTCGTGTTATTCCCTCTCTCTCCTTTTCTCTCCACAGATATCAACTTGGGCACAATAGCACCGTTAGTTTGCTTTGAATGGCTCTCACCTCTGGGCTGAACACAGCGCACTGTAAGTACAGGTTTCCTCTGTTTCTCCTTGTGTTACTCACTCTCTTTCCTTTCCTCTCCACCGGTATCAACTTAGACACAAAACACAGTTACTCTGCTTTGGATGGCTTTCACCTCTGGGCTGGACACAGCGTACCGTGCTATCTCCGGAGATCTGAAGCACGCTCACAACATATACTGTACTGAACTAGGCCAGGACCAGCAATCTCCTTGTCCTCCCACGCCGAAGTGCGTGAAGGCGGGGGTTTATCTGACAGGACACACGGCAATACACAGCAGCCCACAGCAATATACAACACCACGTCAAAATTATAGGTTTTCACAGCACGAAGACTCACCCACCACACTCAGTGTACGGAAAGGACACCCGTCTTCCTTCACTTCGCTTGGTTCGGATCTGGCGATGGAATATGCGGCCTAGCTAGTGATGTCGTCGTTGCGACTACTTCAATAAGTATTCCTTCGGCTCTCCCACCACACTATATTAGGGGTAGGGCCACCCTCCTCCTCCTGGAGAGATCTACACAACGCCAGGTCAATATACAGGGCACTTTCGACTGGCTCTTAGTACTCACATCAATGCCACTTCCAATCCCCTTTTTCACGTCGTCTCAGTTCGCCGTATAATCTGTTCACTTCTCAACCTTTAAGGTTCGCGATGTCTTCACAATCATACAATTCCAGCCTGAGGGAGAGAGAGAGTTAGACAGCTACCAGCAGCGTACCAAGACGGGCACAACCCAGTGCTTCACACACACCAAAGAGAGCTTCCCAGACTGTAAAATAACTTGGCCTTAAGTACTGCCTTGTCCAGCGTATCCTCCAATCACCAACCGCTGTCCCTAACTAGGCACAGGTGCATCGAATTCCCTGATTTTCCTTCTTACGGCGCTACCGGAAGTTCCGGTGTTCTGTTTTTCCGGTCCGGGCGGAAACACTTCCGGGCGGAACCAAACTTCCCGAATTTTGGTTCCGCCCCTAAAGATCGTCACCTTGTGACATCCCCCCCCGCCAATCCGTTCTAGTCCCTAGAACGTCCTCGGGCTGTCCACTCCCCATAGCGGGCAGGGGGTCGGCCTCGGTTCTCTCGCTGGGATCGTCTCACTGGTGAATCGGGCTCAGCTTGTTCAGGGGCTGCTTCTGGTTCTCTCGGGGCGATCGGGGGTGGTGCCACCACGGGTCTCCCTGGTACCACAGCCCAACCTTCAATCCAGGGGGCCGCTGGTACAGGTTCCGTGGGGACTTCTTCCACGGCTTCAGGGTAGTTAGGGCATGGGCGAATCATGTTCCGGTGCACCACACGGTCGGGGCCTGACTTCCCTTCTGGCCGGATGGTATAGACCGGCTGCCCCGGCCTCTGCTGCCGGCAGACTACATAAGGGGTGGCCTCCCAACGGTCACTCAGTTTCCCCTTCCCCTGCCGCCGATTATCTCTCACCAACACCCTCTCTCCTGGCAGTAGAGGGGCTTCTCTAGCAGTCCGATCATACAACCGCTTACTTTTCTCTCCTGCCGTCTGTATCCTTTTCGACACCTGCTCGTAGGCGAAATGCAAGCGCTGGTGATGGCGCCCCACCCACTCCGTTACACTTGCTTCCTCTTGGTCGGCTATCACTCCTAGGACCAGGTCAGTAGGCATTCGTATGTGTCTGCCAAACATCAGGTAAGTGGGAGCGTAACCCGTAGTACTATGTATACTGTTGTTATAGGCCTGTAGGAGGTTTGGCAAGGCACTCACCCAATCGTCCTGCCGTTGTTGGTCCAAGGTCCCCAGCAGCCCCAATAGGGTCTGATTGAATCTCTCACAGCCGCCGTTCCCCTGAGGATGATACGAAGTGGTGTGAGTTTTCGTGCAACCGTACAACTGGCATAGTTCTCTAATTACCCTGGACTCAAAGTTGGCTCCTTGATCGGAGTGCAGAAACTCCGGGCATCCGAACGTCTGGAAGACGGCCCGCCATAAAACTGTAGCGGTGGTGGTTGCAGTCTGGTCGAGGGTGGGGATAGCCCAAGCGTACTTTGTGAACAAATCCGTTATTACCAAGATGTTCTGGTAGCGATCTCGTGGTCGGCCCAGTGTCAAGAAGTCCATAGCCATGATATGAAGGGGGGCCTTCGCATGGATGGGTACCATTGGCGCTCGGACCTCCCGTCTGGACTTAAACAATATGCATCTCGGGCAAGCTTGAATTAGGGCGTGCACCGATGCCTCTAGCCCGGGCCAAAAGAAGAATCTCCTAAGCAGGGACACGGTCCTCTCCTGTCCCTGATGCCCCAACTGGTTGTGGTACGCCGAAACTAAAGCCGTTACCTCATCTGCGGGTACCACGATCTGGCGTACTTCTTCGCCCAACTTCGGGTCACTGACCCTTCTGCACAAAACGCCATCTCTCAGCTCCAGCCTGTCCCATTGCCCCAGCAGCCTCCTCCCAGTATCCGTCTGGGCTAACCTCTCCGCTGGCGTCAGCCGTCGGCCCTGTTCCAGCCATTCTCTTACCAGCCGCACATCTTGATCCCTGGCCTGTCTCTCCCTCCACCGACGGGGATCCCATCCCCAGTTCTCAGGCACGGCCTCTTGTCTGCTGCCTGGTGCCTCTACTGCTCCTACCATATAGCCCTCCTCCGGGCTGGCCCCTCCGGGGCTTTCCGCTTCGGGCAGCCTTGAGAGGACGTCCGCGTTCATGTGTTCACGCCCTGGTCGGTACTGTAGTTGATAGTCAAAGTTGGCCAGTTGGGCCACCCACCGCTGCTCCACGGCTCCCAGCTTCGCCGTCTGTAAGTGTACTAATGGGTTATTGTCTGTAATGATCGTCACCTTGGCACCCCAGAGGTAGTCTTTAAATTTCTCACTTAGGGCCCACTTCAACGCCAGCAGCTCCAATTTGAAAGAACTATAGTTCGCATCGTTCCTCTCGGCTGGGTGGAGGCTCCGGCTGGCGTACGCGATGACCCTCTCAACTCCGTCCTGCCGTTGAGCCAACACCGCTCCCAGCCCGAGATTGCTGGCATCTGTATACAAAAGGAATGGTTTTGTGAAATCTGCGTATGCCAAGATAGGGGCCTGTAGCAGCTCCTGCTTCAATGTCTGGAACGCCGACTCACAATTTGCATCCCAGTCTACGTTGGGCGACCCCCGGCCCCGGTTACGACCTGTGCCAACCAGCAACTGATTAAGGGGTTTAGCAATTTTTGAAAAGTCCTTTATGAAACGCCTATAGTATCCCACAAATCCTAAAAAGGATCGCACTTGCCTCACTGTCCTCGGGGCCTTCCAGTCCTTCACGGCCGATACCTTTCCAGGATCTACGGACACTCCAGCCGCACTGACCACGTGGCCCAGAAAGTTGACTTCTCTCCGTAGTAAGTGACACTTATTGGGCTGTAGTTTCAATCCGTACTTCTCCATGGCCCGAAAGACTTCCTCGAGGTGCCTCAGGTGTGAATCAAAATCTGGGGAGTAGACAATCACATCATCCAGGTAAACTAATACTGACTCCATTAACTGACCTCCCAAGCACCGCTGCATCAGCCGCTGGAAGGTGGCCGGAGCGTTACAGAGCCCGAAAGGCATCCGGTCCCATTCAAATAGTCCAAACGGGGTTGTAAAGGCAGTCTTCTCCCGGTCTGCTTCGGCCACCTGCACCTGCCAGTAGCCACTGGCCAAATCTAGGGTAGAGTACCATGCCGACTGCGTGAGGCTGGCAAGCGAATCTTCGATCCGTGGCAAAGGGAAAGCGTCTTTCTTAGTCACGAGGTTCAGCTTACGGTAGTCCACGCAGAATCTCCAAGCCCCCGTCTTCTTTTGCACCAGCACTATGGGGGCCGCCCACGGGCTGCTGCTTTCCCTAACAACTCCTTGCTTCAGCATGCCTTGCAGGAGTGTACGTACCTCGGTATACAAAGTGGGCGGAATTGGGCGATACCTCTCCCGGCTGGGCCCTGCATCCCCGGTAGGTATATGATGTTGTACCACCTGGGTGCATCCGTAGTCTTCATCGTGGGTGGCGAACACATGCTGCCATCTCCGAAGGAGGGCCTGTAACTTCTGTGTCTGTGCCTGCTCTAAATCCTCCCCTTGTAACGACTCACCCGCCAGGTGGCTCGGCACACTCCTCTCCATACCACCCCATGGGGTGTCTACTTGTGTCAGGGCCACCTCGATGACAGTGGGGCACACCTGACGAAAACTAATATCCCTCTCTTCCCTTACTTGGTGGGATGTAACCGTTGTCAGACGGGCTAATCGTTGGTGCCGATGTAGTTGCACCGCGTATGGATGTACATTCCGTATCCTCACGGGGACTCTCCCCCGCCGGACCGTCGATAGTCCTCGTGCCACTTCCACTTGTGGACAATCCACATGGGGCTCCACCAGCACCCACTCTTCTGGGCCCGCTCTTCGGGGCGGTACTCGCGCCCACACAACAGCCTCACTTTTTGCGGGGACAGACAAAGCAAAACGACACATCACTCTTCCTACCTCTTCCTGTTCCCTGCGGACTTGGCTCATTTGCACCCTTCGACAGTCAGCTACCACACACTCCCACTTGGGCCTCTCTGCAGGTGGTATCTTCGATACGGGCCTAGCCCGAAATAGCTCTTCCCAGCAATCAGCGAGGACATTCATGCCCAACAGGGCTCGATGTGCACCCAGACAATGGTCTTGCACGATAATCACACCTTTCTGGGGGACCATCACTCCGTGAACCTCTAGGTCCGTCAATCGGTAGCCAATATATGGGATGTCGAGGCCGTTTGCGCCCTTCAGAGTAAGCCAGGGGGCCTCCGCCCCTGGTGCCCCTTGTTTCCCAAACACTTCTTCGGATAAACTCTCAGCAAACAACGTCACTTGGGAGCCTGTGTCTACCAGGCATTGAATCTCCTTGCCGCACACTCTCACCTTCGCCACGGGGCTACGCCCAATCATCTGGCTCCTAGAGCCATATCCTCTTCCAGGGTCTTCTCGAGGGGTCCCGGCCACACGACCCACAGTGGCCGGCCGACCTAAAAACCCCCTTCTGACGCCCTGCGGGGCCCACACTGGCGGCTATAGTGACCTGGTTTGCCACAGCGGTTGCAGATGGGTCGCCCTTGCTCGTCCCATTCGAAACGGGGCCGGTTAAAGTGGTTCGGGCGCCTGAACGGCTCTCGGCCTCCCTCTGAGTACACTCGGTCTCGGGGCGCCGGCCGTGGTTCCTCCCGCGCCCGTCCTTGGCGCAATTCTCCTACGAGGGCTTTAGACAGTTCAGACATCTGATCGCGGACATCTTTCAAAAGTTCAGCCTTCAGTGCTTGCTTCCAGTCAGGGCCTCCGGGTTGTGCTGGTGCTACTTCACTGACAACCGCACACACTGGGGAACCACTCACCTCAGTCTCATCACCTTCCAGGGCCAGTGCCTCTTTCTTCAGATCTTCGAACGTAAGACCCGGGTCCCTTCGAAACTGGATACGTAGGCTCTGTCTCACCGGACCCTCCTTCAACCCCAGAAGAAACTGGTCCCGCAATAGAGTCTCTCCATCTCCCAACCCGTGGTCCCGACGGGTCTGTAGTCGGGCGAATTGCTCTCGCAACCTCAGGGCGAAAGCTCTAATCGGTTGGCGGGGGCCCTGCTTACAATTGAAGAACTGGGAGCGAAGGACAGCTACGGGGGTGTGGTCACCATACTGTTCAGTGAGGAACTGGAACACGGTTTGGGCGTTGGCTCTAACGGCTTCGGGGGCGGCATGCACCTCTCGCCGCGCTTCTCCATCCAGGGAGTTTAACACAAATTGAAGCCGCTGGGCTGCACTAAGGCCCTGTAGGTCGGCCAAGTACTCTAGTTGAGCCTTCCATTCAGACAATCGTACCTCGGATTCTGTCCCCCCATATTTTTGAATCCAGGGGCTCCCCATAAAAACGGGCATGGCACGGGGTTGGGCTGAAAGCCCCGCGTTGTCGGTCATTGGACGACCTTGGTTACTCAACTCGAGGTGGAAACCCTGCCGACTACGCCAAATCTGTCACACCCAGGGGCTGGCTATGCTTTAACTAAGCCACACCCCTTCTCAACTTCCACCTCGAGGAGGTCCCCAAACCCGACCCAATGGCCAAACAACACGAGAACAAGTAAGTGATAAAACAATCTTTATTTAAATATTTAAAAATAGCTTAGGGAATAGGGAAAGGGCAATTAAAACTAAACTCTGACTCGGCCCTCCAGATGGGCTATGGCCGGGAAGAGGTCAGGGAGCAAGGGGGCCACGGGGATCCGGGGCGTGGGGCTCGGGCCCCGGCCTGAGTCTTAGGTATCCGTAGCGCCCTCCTTCTTCCTCCTCTTCGCTGAATACAGCTCACGGTAAGTACTGGTTCACTCAGTTCGTTCTCGAGGTGCCCACTCTCTTTCTCTTCCTCCACAGGCAACAGCTCTTCGCTGATTACAGCTCACAGTAAGTACTGATTCACCCAGTTCGTTCCTTGGGTGCTCACGCTCTTTCTCTTTCTCCACAGGCAACGGCTGGGACACACAGGCACAGTTAGTTCAGCTTGGTTTTGCTCTCACCTCTTCGCTGATTACAGCTCACAGTAAGTACTGGTTCACTCAGTTCGTTCTCGAGGTGCCCACTCTCTTTCTCTTCCTCCACAGGCAACAGCTCTTCGCTGATTACAGCTCACAGTAAGTACTGATTCACCCAGTTCGTTCCTTGGGTGCTCACGCTCTTTCTCTTTCTCCACAGGCAACGGCTGGGACACACAGGCACAGTTAGTTCAGCTTGGTTTTGCTCTCACCTCTTCGCTGATTACAGCTCACAGTAAGTACTGGTTCACACAGTTCGTTCCTTGGGTGCTCACTCGCTTTCTCTTTCTCCACAGGCAGCGGCTGGGACACACAGGCACAGTTAGTTCAGCTTGGTTTTGCTCTCACCTCTTCGCTGATTACAGCTCACAGTAAGTACTGGTTCACACAGTTCGTTCCTTGGGTGCTCACTCGCTTTCTCTTTCTCCACAGGCAGCGGCGTAAGTACAGGTTCCCTCAGTCTCTCCTCGTGTTACCCACTCTCTCTCCTTTTCTCTCCACAGGTATCAACTTGGGCACAATAGCACAGTTAGTTTGCTTTGAATGGCTCTCACCTCTGGGCTGGACACAGCGTACTGTAAGTACAGGGTTCGCTCTATTCCTCCTCGTGTTATTCACTCTCTCTCTCCTTTCCTCTCCACAGGTATCAACTTGGGCACAATAGCACAGTTAGTTTGCTTTGAATGGCTCTCACCTCTGGGCTGGACACAGCGTACTGTAAGTACAGGGTTCGCTCTATTCCTCCTCGTGTTATTCACTCTCTCTCCTTTTCTCTCCACAGGTATCAACTTGGGCACAATAGCACAGTTAGTTTGCTTTGAATGGCTCTCACCTCTGGGCTGGACACAGCGTACTGTAAGTACAGGGTTCGCTCTATTCCTCCTCGTGTTATTCCCTCTCTCTCCTTTTCTCTCCACAGATATCAACTTGGGCACAATAGCACCGTTAGTTTGCTTTGAATGGCTCTCACCTCTGGGCTGAACACAGCGCACTGTAAGTACAGGTTTCCTCTGTTTCTCCTTGTGTTACTCACTCTCTTTCCTTTCCTCTCCACCGGTATCAACTTAGACACAAAACACAGTTACTCTGCTTTGGATGGCTTTCACCTCTGGGCTGGACACAGCGTACCGTGCTATCTCCGGAGATCTGAAGCACGCTCACAACATATACTGTACTGAACTAGGCCAGGACCAGCAATCTCCTTGTCCTCCCACGCCGAAGTGCGTGAAGGCGGGGGTTTATCTGACAGGACACACGGCAATACACAGCAGCCCACAGCAATATACAACACCACGTCAAAATTATAGGTTTTCACAGCACGAAGACTCACCCACCACACTCAGTGTACGGAAAGGACACCCGTCTTCCTTCACTTCGCTTGGTTCGGATCTGGCGATGGAATATGCGGCCTAGCTAGTGATGTCGTCGTTGCGACTACTTCAATAAGTATTCCTTCGGCTCTCCCACCACACTATATTAGGGGTAGGGCCACCCTCCTCCTCCTGGAGAGATCTACACAACGCCAGGTCAATATACAGGGCACTTTCGACTGGCTCTTAGTACTCACATCAATGCCACTTCCAATCCCCTTTTTCACGTCGTCTCAGTTCGCCGTATAATCTGTTCACTTCTCAACCTTTAAGGTTCGCGATGTCTTCACAATCATACAATTCCAGCCTGAGGGAGAGAGAGAGTTAGACAGCTACCAGCAGCGTACCAAGACGGGCACAACCCAGTGCTTCACACACACCAAAGAGAGCTTCCCAGACTGTAAAATAACTTGGCCTTAAGTACTGCCTTGTCCAGCGTATCCTCCAATCACCAACCGCTGTCCCTAACTAGGCACAGGTGCATCGAATTCCCTGATTTTCCTTCTTACGGCGCTACCGGAAGTTCCGGTGTTCTGTTTTTCCGGTCCGGGCGGAAACACTTCCGGGCGGAACCAAACTTCCCGAATTTTGGTTCCGCCCCTAAAGATCGTCACCTTGTGACACATATACCAGTGGCAGACCACAGCTTTGTGAGCTGGACAGAACAGTGGCATCCCCAGGAAGTCCCTCCCTGCCATATTCCCCCACATCCTCTTCTGTTCGACCTAGTATTCTATCCTCAACTAGACCCAGGGGTCTGGGGATCCTCAGTAATGCAGCCTCATTGATTTATAATTCTGTGCTGTGCTGTGCTGGCATCCAAGGGTAGAAATTACACATGTTGACAATGGGAGCACTGCTTGTTCGAAGCCAAGGTAAAGGTCATCATTTAGATGCTGTGGCTTTGTTCCCAAGTCTCTTGAATGGCGTATTAACATCCAGAGCGCATGCAATCCACCAAGTTAAAACACAGCAAGGATGCTCCATCATGAAAAAGCCAGTGCACTTTGATAATGCAGTACACGGCTGCATACCACTGATGTCTGCAGTTTGTATGTTCTGTATGGACTAATGTTGGTTTGCCAGCTGCCAGTTTTGCTCAATTCATCAAAAAATTGTTTGATCTGATGCACCTCTTGGTGAATGAATGACAAACTCAAATGCAAGGTTGGCAAACATTAACATAAGTGTTTCTGAAGGAAGTGCTTGAGCTGGAATGGAGTGAAATCTTCACTACCTCCCTCAGGAAAGCTTTCTCTCAACAACAAGCCATTTTTCAAATTTAGCACACCCTCTCTTGTCCCAAGTTAAACATCTCTCAGTAGAGCGTGCCTTCTGAAGTGCATACGTGAACTCTGCGCTGTGCATAACTAAAGAGATAAGGGACATGTTGATTGAAAGGATTCAATTGAATTTAAGTTTTAAAAGCTAGACATTAATTTTACGAGGTAGCAAACACACAATATATTCATACAATATGAATATATACACTCTCTACTTTTTTTTTTACTGTATTAGCACCAATAAACCATATTTGTAACCACACCTTAATCCTCTTTGCTGAGTAAGACTTAAAATCCCCAGACTAGTCAATTAGCCTATACCATGTCTCAGCTTAAATTTTAACTGTATGGATGAGTCTTGTGCCCTAATAGAACACATGCAGCAGTTTTTTAGCCTCTGAAATACAAGCCAGTCAAAACTCTAAATAAAACACTCACCGACACCAGTGAAGTCGATGAGAGAACGGTCATCAAGCAACTTCAGAACAGCTGATACAAACAAAACCACTGACCAACCCCACACCGGATCTGTACACACAGCGCCACAAAAAAGCTTGGTTGATTATTGCAGAACTAAAATGCTCACCATTCATGAAGTTGTATGTATCTTTGCCCCTTGCACGTTTATTAAATTTAATTACGTTTAAGCAACTAATAAGAATCGTAATACTCCCAGCTAATTCAACACCGTTTAACATGTTTAGATACAGAACACAGAAAAAATGTGACTGGAAGCATCACTGCCCTGTAAATAGTTTATATATATATAGGGGTAGGGATTGGGTTAAGTCTATATTTTTGGACAATAATGTTGATCCAGATTTACAATGGCGACCATTTATATCTATATTAGCAATATTGACAATATAACAAAACTGAATATGAGCTTGGTTTAAACCAACTGAAATTGTGTCAACCAAAAATACATTTAATAAAAAAATACAAAATTAAAAAAATAATAAAGCAAATGGGTCTAATTCATTCTATAATGCATTAAATCATAATTGTTTATTACAAACTTTATGTAAAATAAAGCTACAATCTCTCTTTCTTTTCTCTTTCTCTATATATAATCATAATAATTTTATGAATAAGGTATTAAAGAATTTCTATTTTATAAAAAAGCATTCGGCTTGGCAATTTCACAAGCCTATGGTACTTTGCTTTCAACTCAATAGGAGAATGACCGTGTCAAGGTCCCAATTGCAATCATTTGTTTCAAATGATTAGTGTCAATAATTACCTAACTATTAATGAAATGCATCTGCTATCGCAAACAACATCATTATGGATTGGTTAATTGGATGAGTTTAGGCATATTAGCCAATATTACATCTAAGGATGGAGGGGTGCTGCTTTATGGTCCATTTTCAGCTAATTGCATTTTGGGCCCTTGTTACAAACATCATGATTGTGCATCTGCCATGAGAATCGCTCTCTCTCTCTCTCTCCCTCTCCCTCTCTCTCTGAATCAGTGTATGATAGAAATGTAATTATTAAGTCAGTGAAGGTGTAGACAGCTGTGCATGTTTGCATCCCCGCCAACCATCCAACATAGCATTAACAAAACATGTTCTGATTATCTGCTTGGAGAAAACAGGTTTAGATATTTATAACATGAAATTATGTATGTTAAACCACACAGTGTATGTTTAAGGGAACAATTCAGGTTCAATAAACTGGAATATATTTTCTGGACAAAGAAAAAACAATGTAAACAATGTGGCATATAGTGAAGTACTCCTAATGGAAGTGAATAGGATCAGTCTGTAAACATCAAAATAGTCGCTATTTCAATAGTATAGCCACACAATTGTATAAACCTATCCAAGTTTCCAATTTTACTGCCAAGACAATAAAGCCTTAAACCATAAAATAATCATAAAAAAATGAGGAGAACAACTTAATTCAATGTTAAGTTAGCACTTTTAAATAAGCTTTAACATTTACAGTATGCTTTTAAATTCTCAAGAAATTGTACCCATTGACATTTTTTTAGGTCTGTGTGTGTGTGTGTGTGTGTGTGTGTGTGTGTGTGTGTGTGTGTGTGTGTTAGTCAGTCAATCAACAACACACCACAGTTGCAGTCAACTAAGCTTAACTGGACCTGGAATATTACTTTAACAAGAGATGTAGAGCTCCAAGATGGTGGAGAAAGGAGGATGGTGGAGGATGCATTTGTTCTTGTCCTCTTCCTAATAACAATAGTGTAATCTAACAAAGTACAGAAACTTGAAACATTGCTTCAGAATGATACTAAAGGCAAGGACCTTAGGTGAAAGTCAGACGAGAAGCCTCTCATCATAGCAGAACCTGGGGCAGACTGATCTCCTACTTAGATTCCCTCCCCTTCCTTTCCTCACTTACAGCTAAAATCCAGTCTAAATCGTCCATTCTTCTACATCACATCACCCATTTGACCCTGGCTATTGCTTGATGTCAACCCAGACTCAAAAACTCAGCACCACTTTAGCTTGAGGTGGCCTGTGTCCACCAGCTCCATGGAAGGTTGATTGCAAAGGCAACATGGGTGTCAGGGTCACTGTCAGCCACTATTGGTCTTAATCCATCCCTCCAGAGCTAGTGGTGTCCATTCGTTCCCCTGAGCACCTGCTGACATTGCCCTCTACTCTTCACTACACTCTTCTCAGGCTGTGCAACAACCATCAAGCCCTGTCATACCACACCATCCATTCCCCCCAGCGCCCTGCACATCACAGGGCTGGGGCTGAAACAGGATGGAAGACGTCCTCTTAAGTTAGCATTGCTACAGGCTACATGTTTCAGTTTGGAACAGATCCTGGAAGACATGGCAGACTCTGTCTGTGTCATTTAATTGAGACTCTTTGACTTCTTAAGGTCTTCATTATTCAGCATGAAGCAATACAGGTCTAACACTGAGAAATGTGGAAAAGAAAGAGTAGTGAAGTGCACAATTTACCCATGAGAGGTTTCTCATTAAGAAACAAATACATCACAGTGCATCTGTGTGATTTAAAATGGCAGTTCTTAATTTTTTGCTCCAGGCCAAATTTTAGCTTAGACATCAAGAGGAGACCCAACACCATAGCAGAAGTAAAACCCTTAAAACAAAATATTACAGTTAAATTAGTCATGAAATGAAAAAAAAAAAAATTACGCAACATTTCAAAGGTTACTCCCCAAAGCTCACTCCCAGTTTAAAATATGAGTTTTGGTTTTCCACCCTTCTGAAACATGTCAAACCATTCTAAATGGATTTAGATAAACTGCAGTTCCAAAAACAATGCATATGCATTCAAAAGATACAATTTTTAAAAATGCATTTGTGAAAATGGTTCACGTAAGTTGGGCAATAGGCAGCACCCCCCTGAAATGAAGCTTTTGTTACAGAATTAATATTCTTTACAAATATTTGAATTTTTGATGTATAAAGAAATTTCATGACCATTTAATATATATATATATATATATATTATATATGTGTGTGTGTGTGTGCATCACAGAAATAAATGATAATTTAAAGTATAATAAATTTAAAAACAATTATTTTAAATTGTAATAATATATCACAATATTTCATTTTTTTCTGTATTTTTGATCAAATAAATGCAGGCTTGATGAGCAGAAGAAACTTCTTTCAAAAACATTAAAAATAGTAACAAACTTTTGGTCTGTACTATGTATATATATATATATATATATATATGAAAATCCTGACAAAGAAGATCATCTAATGTTATTATTATCATCTAATGTTATTATACATTTATTTAAATGTTTTGTTTGCAAAATCTGGCAGAACTTTACTTGCGTCCTTTGCATAGTGCCAGCTTGTTTTCCACCAGACTTCAGGGACCCTTGAGGATTAGTGCTACCATCTGTCTGTATATACCATCCAGATGTGTTATATGAATACATTGATAAATATGTTTATGTTGACAGAAAACAGAGGGCTGTAAAGTGTAACAATCAAAAGAGGAGCAGCAGTGCCATATCCCTGCTAAATATGGCCAACGTGCAATGCATCTCTCCGGTCATTCAGTGGTCTACACTTGCCTTAGGGATCAAATCAACAAGCAACTGAAAGATGGCAGATGGGGCCAGTGCCCAATTTAGAGCTTCTTTTTTTTCTGTTATTTAGACTGGCGGCAATGAGGAGGCATGACTGTTTTTGTGGTGGCCATGCCAACATAACATCACTCTGATGTGCACTAATGATCTGAAGCCCTGTGACAGAGTTATGCAAGCTCGTTTGTGGGAAAGTAAGAGTCACGCAACTAAAGGTCACAGTCTGCAAAATAAGGAAATATAAAATTACAAATAAATAAAAATATAAATATAGTGAAAGTCAAAGGCTGAATCATCTCTTTCAGGTACACTAGCAAAAGCTCTTGGTAAAAGTAAAAAGTAAAAAGTACTGTTTGAAAATCATATTTCCCGTCTTACTTATAAACTACGAAGCATGTTTTCTGATGCAGAAAAGCTTGTTTATGCATTCATGACCTCTAGACTGGACTATTGCACTGCTAGGTGGTTTCCCTGCATCCTCAATAAACAAGCTACAGGTAGTCCAAAATGCAGCGGCCAGAGTCCTAACCAGGTCAAGAAAATATGATCAAATTAAGCCAATTTTACAGTCCCTGCACTGGCTACCCTATCAAGTTCCGTATCAGTAACAAAATATTATTACTTACCTATAAGGCCCTTAATGGTCTAGCTCCTGCATACCTAACTAGTCTTCTACCACGCTACAATACATCACGTTTCCTAAGGTCGCAAAACTCTGGACTTTTGGTAGTACCTAGGATATCAAAGTCCAGTGAAGGAGGTAGAGCTTTTTCGCATTTGGTTCCCAAACTCTAGAATAGCCTTCCTGATAATGTTCAGGGTTCAGACACACTCTTTCTGTTTAAATCTAGATTAAAGACACATCTTTTTGGCCAAGCATTCAAAGAGTGCATCTCATAATCTTGTACTGCAGTTATATCTGATCAAATGCACATTATTATTCTTAAGCTTGGGTTAAACAAATAAATTTTGCTTGATTTGAATACCAGCTATGCGATTTATGTCTCTTTTTGTTTTTTTTTCTGTTTTTGCCTTTACACAAGCTTCAGTCTGGATCCAGCCCTTACAAAGACCTGAGATGACCAAACACCTGAGAAGAGATGATCCCAACGCCTCTCAGAGGACCTCAGATGACGCCAACCCTAAAAAAAAAACATACAGAACTACCAAATATTGCCATAATTTTGATTGCAACAAAGTCTGATTGATTAAGTCTTTAACTGATTTTTCTGTACATTTCTGTCATATGTACATTAACTGACAGTCACCACTGATAAGCTACAACCAAATATATTGTAGAAACTTATTTTTTTGTAAAGTTGCTTTGCAACGATTTGTATTATGAACAGCACTATATTTAACCTATTTAGTCTCCCTTTGACGTAAATTACATGTTTTTGATGCCCAATCCTGTGGAGACTGAGTTTTGTTTTTAGAAGCTGGATGAGGAGGCATGACTTTTAAAATATATCAGAATGCAATTTGTAATATTTACATTCACAACTGCAGATGCTTTTATCCTAAACTGTTAAGGTATCATTTCATCCATTCCCTGGGAATTGAACCCATGACCTTGGAGTTGTCAATGGCATGCTATACTGTTTTGTCCTACGGTATTGAATGTAACAACACAAAGATCCATTTTTAGTGTTGCCACAAGGGCCGCTTTAATGGTTAATGGTGTGTCTTTCTTACTCTAGATATTATAATATCTTTTGGGCAACTGGTAGATTACAAGGTCACAAGTTTGATTTCTAGGGAATTAATAAAAATGACATGCATTATACTGCAAGTTACTCTAAATTAAAACATCTGCCAAACTGTATTATAAAAATAAAGACAAATTAATGAACTTCGCCCGAATGATAGAAATGTTTTTCCCCCGAAAATAACACAAGATTGCACAATAAACATACATAACAAGAATCCACACTCTCAATGTGTTGTCCACTCTGCCAAAATTAGATTAAACCAGACTATGATGGTATGTTTTTATCATTTTTACAGGGTTTTGTGAACTTGACAGCCAATCTTACCGGGCTAAACCAGCTAATACCAGCTTGGCATGGCTAGAACTCCAGTTAAACCAGCTTAAACTGGACAAGATCAGCAAACCACCTTAGGCTGGATTTGCAGTAGCTGTTTTTTCAGCTGCATTTAGCTGCATAAATCAAGTGGTTGTGGTCTCGCAGGAATGCAACTGAGACATATTTTTAATAGTAGTCAGAGAAAGAAATACCTTTTCATTAGCCCGTGTAATTCCAGACCGAAGCTGCAAATCTTTGACTTAAAATTATATTTGAAAGAAAATCAATCAAGTACATGATCAAAGTATCTTTGCATGTTCAGACTGCATCACAGTCACCTTGCCTCCCACTTTTAGGTTCACAGGACATCTCATATCCTAGGACAATCCAAGACCCCATCATTTCCACCATCAAAAAACACATTTAACATACAAAGTTATCGAGGTGACCATGAGAGCACCTTCAGGCATGGCTGAGCTTCAGCTTCACGCAGTGGCAAACCTCTTCAGATGCCATGTGTGTTGATGCATCTGGCTAGACTGGGAACAAGTGATCCTGGCAATGCAGCGAAAGGCTTTTTCTGTGACTACATCTGCCAGTGCATTCTCATTTCCATCCAAGACCCTCGAAGGCCTGTTTCATAACAGCAGGCAGGCAGACTACGCTACTGCTGTCGCATAGCAATTACCCCATTTAAATATTCATTGCACTGTATGTTTTGAAAAATCACATTTAAGGATTGTTTGAATGATAACTTGGAAAAATCAATATATATGGAAAAGCTGATTTTATATATTTATTTATATATTTTATATATAGACTCTGCACATCAATTTGAGATTGTACAAGAAATGCAACTGCAAATCAAGCAGCAGCAGTCTCAAATTCAGAGCTTCCTCTTTAAACACAAACCAGCATACCCAAGGACTGCACAACTCTGCCCAGTTAGCGCTCAATAAAACATCAAAGACAAAACACAAAGACAACATCATCACACTCTCGCTTTCTTTCTCCATCCGGCTGCTTTTCTTTTTCTCTCTCAATCTGATTGAATTCAGCCATGTATTACTGACAAGACAGATTATTCATCAAATTTCCAAAGCATTCACACAGAGAAAATCTCTGTCTTTTTCTCCTCCAACATTCACACATAATGAGAATCGTTCTGTCACATTCAGATCCTTCCTCTGTAAACTCCTCACATTAACAGACCGCCTAATCGGTTTCTATCTGCAGGCTAAGTCACGGGCATACCGGTAACAGGAGTGGAGAGAATCATCACTATGGACAGGATAACAGAGGGGCCAGTTTCAACAGTTCAGGGTTATTTATTATTCAATTATTTTAAATATTTCAGGGCAGACAGGATGTGCATGCAATCATGAATATTTCAGTCCCTCCTACAAAGGAGGGAGCCACTTATCCACTACCGTCAGGGGAGCGCTCACACACTCCTATAAGGAGCTGTGGGACATTCACGCCCAAACCCAAACGGTTGTCCTTCAGTCAGGAAATAAATAAATATTAATACAAAAAAAATTATATTCTGTTCCCTCTCCATCTGGCCTCAGTTGAGTGAAGCAGCAGCACAGATATGAGGCTGTCAAACCCCCTCCATCATGCCTTCAATCTCTGCTTGCATTTTCACACCCCTCTTTTCTCAAACGTAGTCACAAGACGGCCACTAAATTGTTTCATGCGAAGGTGCGGCGGTTGAACTCGTGGGAGAAGTGACAGCAAAAGTAATTACTTCGGGCACAAGGAAAAGAAAAAAACTGACAACAATCGGTCGGCTATCAACTCTGAAAGTTGCGAGAAACATCTCAAGGTGTAGATTTAAATATTTACCCTCAAAATGACATATAGCTGGTTTTAATCCCCTCCTCCCAACCCCTCACCTCTATTTCTGACAAATGGGGGACCCTGTCAAAATGAGGAGTGTCTCGCAATGTAATTATCCCCTTTGTCCCCCAACATCCCAGTAATATCCACTAAGGTGCAAAGGAATAAATCACAGTTTTAATGCTAGACCTAAGCACTGATTAAAATGTAATTCATTCCAGGAGTCTTCAATTTTAATTAAACTGAACAATTTATGTAAATAGTTCACAAAAACAACTCTGTCTTACATTACCACCCATTTCCTTTTCAGCAGTCAATGCGGTAGACTGATCAGCTCTGTCAAACCTGAATTGCACTTGGTCACACATGCAAGGCATCAAACTTGACTAACATCTTACCTTAAAATGCTATTTGTGATCCTATACTCCTCAGGCTGGCTGAAGAAAGGCAATGCACCACCAAAATCTCAAAGACCCAAAATAACTAACACAAGAGCCTGAGATGCAAATCTATTTTCAACTATATTCGTCCTTGCTTCAGATTTTCCTTTATTACTCCCTGCTTTTATAATCCCATTTTTTTCTTCCCCATTATTCTTTTTTTCTCCCCTTGAAAGTCTTCTGTTTTCAGTGCCGGGGCTGAGGGATGCTGCCTGTCTCTGTGAGACTGAGGGAGGAAAAAGAGAGAGAGAGAGAAACGGAGGCAGCTCTCCTCCTCGTGTGCAAGGTCCTCCCGTCAGTGGCTGAAGGCAGCAGCTGCGTTCCAAACCTTGAAGAATCCAGCCGTGCACTGCTCCGCTTAGCTCATCCTCCACAAGAGCTCACATCCCAGAGAACTTTCAGACTTGCACGCAGAATCTTTATTCCAGATCGAGGCTGGAAAGGAGCACAAACCTTTAGTGTTTAATCCGTGTGTCAGTTATTATTATTTTTCTGGATCGTGGATTTAATTGTCTCTTCTCCCACCCGGCACAATGTCTAGATGCTCGGAGTATTGAACATTGCGCTCGCTCTCTTTCTCTCTCTCTCTCTCTCACACACACACACGCTTGCACATATGCACACACATGCGCTCCCTCCCTCTCACAATTTTTTCCACCCCCTCCATCCATCCATCTCTCCCTCCCTCTTTCTCTCTCTGTCGCTGCATGAGAGTCTGGCAATTACTGCATTTGTGTTCTGAGTTATGTCAAAGATAAAGGTTTTTTCCCTACTTTCCTTAAGCAGGAATAACACGTGGCTCCATATGTGAAGGAGAACGTGCAAATAACGTAAAAAAATATAATGATAATGAAGATAAAGCATGCTCTTCACATCTGTTCCTGTCTCCTGAGCAAGCACACAATCCACCCCTCCAAGGAGAAAACTGTACCAGTACCGGCAGAAGGGTCACCATTCAGTGTTGGCCAACTATCAAGAGTGATTGAGGAGGTAGATGAAAATAGAAGCAGATGAAGCAAGCAGATCAGAGCGCTACCAAGAAGCAAGGACAATACACATCGAACAGCAACCGTGGAATCATATAATTAGCGGCATAAACAAAATTGCCAGTTCCCTTATCGCCTCGACACACATATGCAGGGAGAAAAGCCTCCAGGGGGTTAGTGAATGAGAGGCAGTGGCAGAACTAATAAAAACAAAAAGAGGATTGGCCTGAACAATAGTATGAAGCGGAAGAGTCTTGCTGTATCTGCGCCTAACCGGGACACACACAAATAAACAGAGATGACATATTTGGCCTACTAAGTTGTTGGGAACTACTTTTAATGAACGATTCTGCAGACACAAACATTTTGAGGTGTGGGTAGCTTATGTTTTTGATTAGCTGCATGGTTTTACTAGTGTTTGCATTAAAAATGGAATTTTACGATGTTAAATGGAGTCAGCTTAATATGTAAGTTGATTTCCCCAGAGAGTGTATACAGTGACTTTCACTATCACTATTGTTCATTTCAGCATTCCAAACATTTAAAAATATATGTTTTTTTTATGGGGGTGGGACCAATAGCAATGGTAGGGGGAAGTGATCTGGAAACCTGTCTCAAAACAGTCATTGTTTTGACAGAAATTATATACTTCAGATTTAAGCATATATGTATAACAAAGAAAGTGTATTAATTTGTTAACATTAGAGATAATTAGCAGTTATTAAAACTGGTATACTGTTAAGTTTAACAACTCTGTCTAGAAACCAGCACTAGCACTTTTAAGAAACATTTTTACCATAAATCTAGGTTATCATGCAATTTTAATTAACCGGCACCTTAAGAAAACTCGAGCAGTTTGCATAAGAGAAGACCACATGAACAGTACGAAGGTGTAGAAACTCATTCATATATTCCGATATATTAAATATCGAAAGTCAATTTTACCAATGCCACTTGGCTCATTTTCTGGCATAAAAGGATACTAAATTGTTACTCCATCTGTTGTGCTTTTGCAGAATCTCACATATTTGCAGATGAATAAACAAACAAACTAACTAAAATAAGTAAATTTTCATATAATATGTTGGAATATGTTTAAATGTCTGATTCCAACACAGTGTGATGATTTGTCTCGAAACCCTTCATGTCCTATGAAAAAATGCACATAATAACCAAAAGCCTCCAAGTTCACTCAGTCTGGCACCAGACATTAATAACTCAGCAGAAATCCATCAATCCCCACAATGACACAGAACAACTTAACAACTGCCATTGCCAGATGAATAATTATGGTTTAGATGTTTTAGTCATCTTTTGTGTCAGTTAGTCATGATGTTATACATCAAGGCCATAACAACAGATACAACTGACTGTAACCATTCTAATTTATTCTAATTAAACCAAAGCAATGCTGACATTGTACAGTCTAATGGACAGTGTTAAAGAATGAGGCATAATATGTTCTTAGGCTCAATCATTAATAGAGAGTCTGTCACTGTGGGCATACTCCGTTTAGAATGAAGTCAAAATGAGAATAACATTTAATGTGGTGTAACATGATAACATTACAGTTACAGCATGAGCTGATAATGAACTGCTAAACAATTCAGTATTGACGGTCTTCACAATAAAATCAACAGGACTTCAGTTCATTTCTAACAGAAGAATCTGTCACGGTTGGTAAACCGTGATCTCTGGGGTTTGCACTTTGTGGGTGAAGTCTGTGTCTTACGCGTCAGCACTGATTAGTTTGTGGGCGTCTCCATTAATTGTCATCAGCAACAGCTGTCACTCATTACTTATCCCTATATATTGGCTTGTCTAGCGTCTTGTGTTCGTGAGAGCGTTGTTTCATGTTTGTACCTATGCCTTGCTTTCTTGTGTGTTTCTGTGTTGGATGTCTGTGTCTCCCCGGAACCCCATCCACTCTACGCAACCCACCACCAAGCAACACCACTTACCTTCGGCTCGCTTCCCCGCAGTTCCTGTGTCACCCTCTCCTGCTGCCTACTCACCTCCGCCTTCCGGATTCGTCATTCATCACCACCATCTTGGACTGTGCATTCCTCCCAGCGTTATTTGTGTCTCAGTTTTGTATTGTCTCATTGTCTTCATTAAATCTCATTAATCTTGCACTTGCTTCCTGCCACTCCTTCACCCAGTCATTACAGAATCTTAAATGGCCTGTTTTTCCCGCTCCTGTGGTGTTGATAATGGAAAAGACACATTTGGCCTGGTCCACATCTTAAGAGTTGTTTTAGCCTTTCAATCAAATGTTTTAGAGGGAGAAAAAAAACATTCCAACAAGGGTGAGCAAATTGTGTTTAATATTTCTAATGAATGCTGAATAGAAGAGAAAATCTCATCTGTGCCAAGCCATCAAGCATCCATTCACAAATGACTTTGATTGAGAGGATCTGGTGGCCAGCAGTAAGATGCAGAACAAATAATAAATTATTTTAGAAAAATAAAAATAAAAAATTATGAAGCAGTCTGCCAAAAAGCAGCGACTCCTCCTTTTGAAAAGTTTTAACTGAATACTAAATGAATACGTAGGTCACACACAAATGGCTGTTTCACCATTTACTCCAAACCCTTTATTTCCTTTCTTTAGCTCTTTTTTATTTATTTTTACTTATTTCCAAAATAAAAAATAGCTCCAAAAAGCATAAACACACTACCATTCAAAGGATAATATTTTTATAAATGTTTGACAAAAAGGCTCATGCTCATTAATGCTCTAGTTTGCATTTATTTGACTTACAGATTAAAGTGTAAAATATGTCAAATTATTCCTGTGTGGTGAAGCAGAATTTCTAAAGTGTATTCCTCTAATAAAACCTGGCTGAAATATGCTTTCCGTAACCTAAATCTTCATATATAAGCCACATTGTTTAATAAACATAAACTTGCTCTCACATAGCTATGCTTAAGATTAGCCTTCAGTCCTTTAATCCAGTCACATGGCACTATAGGTGTTGGGTCCCTACCTTGTTCCATGCATAGTTGTAATAGAAGCGAGTAAAAAGTGTAACTCAAACTGTGTGTTCTGTGTATGCAGTGCAACCTGCAGATAAGCAAGGCTAAGCCTTCTGGCAGATACCATGGCAGGACCAGTACAGAATCCCATTTTCCACATGCACCTATTCACCAAGGATCTAGTCATGCTGTTCAGTGTAGTATGCAGAGTTACCAGTGGGTCCCTAACCCATCGATCGTCATGTTATGATGCCTGAGCGGACAGGTGTGTCACTGAACATAAGGTCAAATAAATGAGTGTAAATAGTCAAGCTGCTTGCTTAGTCTGCTGAAAAATGACAGGATTTGTCAGAGTCATGGTTCAGTGAGTAGTGTGGATGTTGTTGTGATCCTTCTCCAGTCATGCTTCTCTCAACTGTCTCAGACAGGATTTTACCCTCCAAGTCTCTTCAGAATTTGTTTAGGATGTATTTACACCTGGTGTTAGCATCCACCTCAAGTGATACAATCACAAGCAGTCAGCTGAGAAATACTGCTGTTTAGACTTGGTAGTTCCATGCATCTAGAATTTGTACTCTATGACCAGAATCAGATTGCAATGGAAGGGTTTCCTAAATTGTGTTTCCAAAAAAAAGTCAAACGTCAATGAACCAGATCCACTCACTGCTGTTAGGTCTCAATAAAAATGAGTTATCATTTTGATGACCAGAATGAGTAATTTCATTGGAATACTGTAATGTTATAATTAAGGTCAACCAGAGAGAGGCGAAGAGGGTAGAGGGATAAAAAGTGTACCTGAGGAACAAAAAAAATTATAAAACGTATCCTTTCATAATGTTTGAATCAACACAAAATGAACACACAATGACGATGAAATGATGATGAAAAAATACTAACCATAACATGCACAAATCTACTGTTTAATACAAAATAATACTAAAAGAGAAGCTTTGAACATCATGAGGTAAAAAATAAATAAATAAACTAGTTGAGATCTCAGAGAGGCTGCTAGAAACTAGTTGGTCATTGTTAGTTAGCACTCTAATGTTTTGATTTGTTGGACAGAGTTTTTCACACTTTCATCGTGAATTTAGAACTACTGATTAGTCCCTTAAGTATCCTTTACAAAACCTTCATGGACACGTGTGCCTCAAGGTTTTTATAATGACTTCACTCGCCAACGGATCAACAAAGCAACTCATATAGCATGTCTAAGCATATCTAATTAGCATAATTTGGCTCATTAGTCCTAATTAAAACTAGAGTGGTGACAGGCTGTCTAAACGAACTCCCATATAAGACTGTACTGTAAGTTCAGTGTTAATTACTAGGTATATCGACTGGAATAGTGTCATAAAAATGAGGTTCAGAACAGTAAAATTAAGCAGTTGGGATGCCTTTTGATGCTTGTTAAAAGTCAGAAAAGTCAGAAAAAAAAGTTACGTTAAACACACCAGGTATGGCTTTGTAAAAAGAGAATGCTGTTTTAAAGGTACACTAAGATGTTGAAGATTGTTGTTTTAGTTATATGCACAACTAACATTTCCACTATATATTTTTAATATGTTATAGTTATACAATTTTACAAAATGGAGAGTACAGTTTTTCCCAATTATCAGCACAATTTCAAGTGTTATGCTGATCTCATACAATTCAATAAAAAAACATACGTTTTCCATCACCGGACAAAAATACACTGTAAAAACTTTACAGTGTAGATACTTACACTATTTTACAATATTGTTGTTTTACTGTATGTTTGATTTAAATAATAAAAAAAAATCTTGGTAACGGGAAAATTCTTTAAAAAAAAATGAATCTGCACACATTTTTGTATAATTGGTATGATGCATGTATTGTAAAGCATTCAGATGGGCTATTTACTTTAGATAGTATGATGCCTTCGTAAGCAGCTGCCTGTCTGAGCAGTACATAGCAAAAAAACGCTCTAGGTTTTGGAAAAGAGCCATAGAATCTGATGAAGGACATTTCTTTCCTATGTATAAAGTGCTAATTAACTGAATAAAACAGAGCAAACTGTTCCACATCACAGTAAAATATTCATTAAATAATGAATAAATGAAAATATCCTACAGTTCAGCTATATCTGATAGGACTAATTAAGACACTCGTATTAGAAGATGCACATAAGAGCTTTTGAAAGCTCAGGCCAGAACCAGAAAGAGAAACCTGTGTGTGGGTATGACAGCCTGCTGACCATATGCTACTGCTGAGACCACCCATAGAGCAGCCGCAGAGGGTCCAGCAACCAGCCACAGTAACCAGGACTTCCAGCAGGGCAACAATGACATATAACAATGTCAGAATTATATTTTGAATTAAATGGCCAGCAAAAGTCCATCCGTTTCCTACAGCACGCATCCTTCCAGATCTTATAGTCAATCACTGTTTGAAGCACAGTAGACAGCATGTTCTGCATTAAATGTACAAGGTCTGCCAATGAGATGTACAGGAAGTCCTCAAAAGCCAAATCAAGAACAAATGTTTTGTCAAAAACAAGAACAAAAAGTTTTGTAATAACGGGATGGGTGATCTTTGCACAGACTTAATACATTCAGAATTTGTAGCAGTGTTTCATCCCGATATTCAGGGAGAGTACTTATTATTATTGTTGTTGTTCTTGTTGTTGTTGTAATTATCTCTGCTTTTACAACAAGACAATTTTGCCAGCATGCATACTTCCTTCTCATCTCTGAAGCCAACAAATATCTATTTAAGTTTGAACTTCAGGGGAGTTAAGCTTTGCCCATTTACAGTTGAAGTCAAAAGTTTGCATACACCTTGCAGAATCTGCAAAATGTTAATTATTTTATCAAAATAAAAGGGATCATGCAAGATGCATGTTATTGTTTTAGTACTGGCTTGAATCATATGTTTCATAGAAAATATATTTATGTATAGTCCACAAGAGAAAATAATAGTTACATATATAAAAATGACCCCATTCAAAAGTTTACATACATTTGATTCTTAATATTGTTTTTGTACTGTACTGTACTGTATTTGAACCCTTTCCAACAATGACTGTATGATTTTGAGAACCCCCGGTCCCTCAGTCTCTGTGAGTGTCTTTGAACCATAGTGATGAGAGTTCAAAGACCAGCTTTGAAGGACATCTGAGCAATGTGTGCCATCTAGCACCCATTTTGTCCTGTCTGCAGTCACACTGAGTGTTTTACATCAATGTTAATTGAATAAATTGTTATGTTCAGATTTGTATTCTTATTATAATAGATCAGAGGATATACACCTAACATATGAGACTTTTGGCACAGATACTGTAAATTGAAAAAGTTTATTTTATAACTTTTGCAGACATTTCAAGAAGAAATTGCAACACGCTCTCATTTTGTATATAAATCCTCATATAAATAGGACATGTTCTATGCTCAGTGTGATTTTACACCAACAAATATTTGGTTCTGTTATTTTGATAAAACAGTTTCAGCATTCAAATTCAAATTTATCACAAAACCCAAACAATAAATGTTGCTCTTTAACGTGACATGACAAATCACTATAGCTGTTTAGTTAAATGTTGGTGCATCAGGAAGGCCTCAGTGATGTAAACATCTATACAACTAACACTATCCTGTATTTATCTCAGGAAAAAAAAAACTATATCTAGACACCAAGCTAGAAAAGTTAATTCAAGAATAGGACCTTTCAAGTAATTGTTCCTACTTTTTATTGTTTTTATACTGTTATTGATATGGATATAAATTACATGTGGAATAAGGAGCCTCTTAATTACTGACTAATGACAGAAGAAATTTAGAAGTTTTGTTTCCTAAAGTCGATTCATATCCACCACATCCAGTGCTCTTTTTGTTTTCTGTTTTATTAAGAAACCCATTATGGTTTGAGAAACCGCTGCAAAAGATTCAGTGCATAAGCAAACTTTCAGAATGAATAAAATTGAATCATGAACAATTCCAGCCTGTTTTGCAAACCCATCTGACCAATTTGATCAAAATTATTTAGCAAATTTGGCATTATTAGCTTTGTGATGGAAAACACACACGACAGGACTGTTGAAACATTAAAAGGAAAATTATTCCAAGGTAAGAATATGGTCATCTACCATCTAAAAAATTATAATAATGATAAATTCACAAACCAAACAAGTGAGTCTGTTTTAGCTAGTGATTAAGTGAATCATTCATTCCACTTCATTCACACCTGTGCTTTCATTGTGTGACAATTAACCTCTTATCTGTCTTAATTGTTTAAAATGTTTGAATAAATGTAATTGCCAAACAATGTTGTTTTGCAGTTGTTTGCAGTCCTTTGGAGCTAATTTTTCCAATATCAACATTTGAATAAAGGTAGAACAATAAGACTTTTCTTTAACTCCGCATAATGCATTTTTTTTCCTGGATCAAATTGTCTGCCAAACCATTTCATATCCATTTAACTGAACCTACTGTATGTCTTTTTATATACAACAAGCAAACAGAATTTTCACATGTTTCATGAATAGGTAGGACATTGAACTAAAACTAATGACATATGAGTTCATGATATTTGCACATGAAATGTTGCTTTGATGACTGTTATACAGATCTGCATTTATTGAGCACAAAGGACATCTCCAATCTTAGAGTGCCACAGTAGAATGGGCTTAGCTTAGGTAAGATAACGTGCATATCACTCATAATACTATAATAACTCAACTGATTAGCCCCTCAGCACATCGGCCATTATAAGATCCTGGATGTTTACAGGCTAGACCTCTACACCATTCATTCCCACATCTACACATACTGAGTGACAACTCACTACGTAATAGTCATGACTCTTTCCACCCACCTTCAGGAAACAAAAGGTCAGGATGACACACAAGGGACAAATACATGAGTCTATATGACAGGAAGTCAAAGAAAAGAGACTTGATTTATGCAGGCAAATGTCAGACAACTTGATCATAGAGTGTGAAAGTGGCGCTTTACACTCCGAAGTGTCAGAGGCGGATCTTGTTGGATCTGACAGCGCCTGACAGTCGATTCATTTTCTATTGAAAACACAAAGCATTATGATATTGCTCAAGTCAATTTCACGCTTTATTTCGTCAGTGTGTTTTCAAAAGGAACTTTGTAATGTTCCTGCAGTCAAACAGCTTTAGACGGTCCTACAATGCAGAATCGCTATATATCTGTCCTGAATATTAATTTAATTTCCAGCAGAGATTAATTTCTAGTGTAGACGTTTTAGTTTCTCATGCAGGATTTCTTGCTTTTTTCGCCAGTGAAGGAAAACGGAGGCTGGGAATACAATTTCAGTGGTTTAGCAACCTGTGACCTACATTAATTCATCAATTTATTGTAGTTTTTAAACTTTAGGAGTAATGATCTGGCCATTTATTTCTTGGTGTGCATGGTGCTAATGGAACAGTGATATTACTCCAATAAATCTCCTGTCACATTTACAGAGCTCTTGGCATTCATGGAGTGCTATAGCATGCTCTCTCTCCCCATACACACACACACACCTGACCAAATCTGACCGTTTTCAAAGGTCAACAAATTAAGTCATCATCTGTATCATGTTGACCTTTTATTGAACCTAAATGACAACCATTAACTGGAGAAAATATCTTAAAGGTTACCTGTAGTGAAAGAACACGTTCAACTGACACTCGCAATAAACCTACTACAGTGAAATGACCAGACTGAGGTACTTACACACTACTGATACATAAAGCCTTAATCTTAAAATCAATATAATGTGAATTCCAGCCACCTACCCACTCCCTGTTCCTCCTCCTAACACCTCACAGGCCTGACTACGACTAGCGCTGTAATATTTATCACATTCCATGCACACGTCCCTTTCAGGGCCTAAAGTAATTTGTGCTGGCACATTCAACTGGACTAATGTATCAAGGCAATGACACAAACGACTTAAAATGGGACAGAGGCCCAAATCATAATGAATCACAGTTCTGATAAAGGCCTCAAGGGTCACTGGGGTAAATTCATAAAAACAATTGTACTACTTTATGTGTGAGTTTTGCAGCACAAAAACATGAGGTTTATTCGCCAGGTTCTAAAACCCCATATGGACCTTTTTCACAGTCATCAGTTGGGCAGACTTCTACAGTGGTGAACGAAACTACAACAAATATAATTTTTGTACTCCCATTTGCTCTAATGTATTTAAAGTGTTTCTGTGACTTTCCAAGAAAGGAAAAAAATACTGAGATATTGATTAAAGTGGTCAGAGGAGTGAAAGATTTCACATGTATCATCACTCCCTCATCCGTTGTATTATAAACACTCATGCAACAACATTACAGTGATAGTTCACCCAAAGATGAAAATTCTGTCATCATTTACTCTCTGTTAAGTTTTTCTAAACCTGTATGAGTTTCTTTATTCTGCTGAATACAAAAGAAGATTTTGAAGACTGGGACCAAACAGTCGCTGATAGCAATTGACTTCAATAGTTAATGTTAATATATGAATAGCTGATTTGCAAAAACAGAGAACACCCGTTTCATACCATTTTCAAAAATCTTTTTATTTTTTATTATTATGTTATTTTTTAATTTTTTATATATTTGTGTTTTATTGCGTTAGCTGTATTTTTTATTTTATTTTATTTTGTTTGTTACCAAATCAAAACAACCCAACTGCAGTTTGATTGAGATTAATTTGAATGCACAAAAAAAAAACAATTTTTGACAATTGTTACCTGTTTTTGCAAATTAACTCTTCATATAAATTAATAAACAATCCTAGTTAATATATAATAATAATAAAAAAAATAATAAAAATAACAGGGTACACTTTATTTTAAGGTGTCCTTGTTACAGTGTAATTATACATTTAAGTTCTGAGTAATGCTAATTAACTACATGTGAAGTATATGGTTAGGGTTAGGGTTTATCTTATGGTTACTTGCATGCAATTATGCATTTTTTTTTATTATTATTACAATAGTAAGTACATGTTAAGTATAACAAGGACACCTTAAAATAAAGTGTTACCAAAGAACATACGTATTATTATTATTTTTTTCTTCGTAATATATATTTTTTTTCTATACTAGATTAACAATGTTAAAAACCGCCAATGGCACTCTCATTACTTTTGGGACAAACACACCTCCTTTTGTAAATTAAGCTCATTATAGATTGAGTTGTATGCACAAAACATGGCTCAATTAATTTTGGAATTTCATTTAAATGAGATCTCTACTATATGACACACTTAAACGTACAGTATGGGATTTTTGGCCACCAGGGGTCACTCAATCAAAATAATAACATAAGACATACTTTGATGACGTCGGGAAAGAGCATAGGCTCATGGGAGTTGTTGTTCATTGGAACACGTGCTCTGTCGCTCCCCACATTCCTCACTCATTTTAACTGAGGCCGGCGACACACTGGATGCGTGGCGCAAGCGTCTCAGCTGCGTGGCGTGTCAGTTTTTAATTCGGCTCCCATGTTAATAGGTTAGAGCTTGCAGACGGCCTGCGTGAGACGCGCGTCTCAGGCGCGGCTCGAGCCGCGCGGAAAACACGTGCATGCTAGAAATAGAAACGACACCTATTTTTCACGCGACACGCAAGCGTGTTGGAAGCGTTTCCAGGCAAAATATGTTTATATGTAATTTTGTACACAAATACATATTAATTCATGACATTTTGATGTTTGAAAGTCTATAGGTTGACATAAATTCAGATATAAATGTAATTTAAAAAAAAAAATAATAATTATCGATTTTCAAATATTGCACCTGTCAAACATAGTCTATTTTGCCGTCAATACTGTTGACGGTGTCCTTTATCAGTAGGCTTTATATTTATGTTCAACATGAAGTATAGATATTGTTGTCATGAAGACAGGCACGGTTCTGGTGTGTAAAGACACAGAAAACGCGAGGCAGCCGCCACGCTTCTGGCACGCAGCAGAGACGCCACACAGCCAGTGTGTCACCGGCCTTAGTATTTTGACAATCACGTATTTTCAAACGGAGAGATATATGAATTATCAGACCCCTATCAAATCAATATTCCATCTAGTAATATATGTAAAAAAAAAAACGGTTGCCTTTCGTTAATAATTGTAATTACTTTTATACTATGATATCGAACAAGATAGTGAACTGCATTTGAAGCTACTTTATCCAGCTAGATATAGAACACATGTAGATTTACATTATACTCTACATGAGAGCTAGTCCGTCTGCGTTTTACACAAGACATCATCGTTTCACAAAATATACGGATAGATATAGTTAGCTGAATGGATGCATACCTGTTTATTAGAATGCAAGCATCTCTCTGTAGTTTCAGCTTGTCACGAAGCTCTCTCTATCTTGGAAATGCAACTCCAATATTTACCCGTGTCTCGTTTCTTCTCTTGTCCCAAAACCTTCTCAGGTCATTTATTTCACCCGTACGTTTGCGCTTCACAGAACGTGCAGGCAAAGCATAATCATGATCCATAACTAAGTTATTGATTGAGGTATAAAAACTAATATAAACAATATAAATATAAAATATAATAGTCTCGATCAAGGCTAGCTACTACTTTTTCTTCTTCGTCTCGTCTTTGCTTCTGTTCACCTTTGTATTTGGCGGTTCCGCAGGAAGTTAGATAAACTAGAGGGGTCAAAGTTTATATGACGCCATAGACGGGTGACAAAACGTAAATAAAGAAACGTGCCGTGTCTTCTGATTAAACTATAATTTTCTCCGGATTTGAAAGTTCGTGGAAACTGTCGGGATAATGTAAGTACACAACAAAAATATATATATAACATAGATATAGTGATATCTGCTATTTTTAAAGCAGAAAAATTACATATTGCGCCTTTAACTGCTATGGACAAAAACACAATCTTTGTTACAGATGCCAACGGACACTGTAACTGATAATTATGATGTGATGGCTGAAGAGTGAAAAATCAGTCATGCTGAACAAGTAGGAGGGACCAGGGTCCACTGTTCAACTCGGGCAGTGGAACTTATTTCATCATAATTAACCAGCAAGATGACTAACAGAAGCGGAGTCCTTCAATCCGCCGCACACCTTGCTCGTGTGTTTTTTCATTTGCATACAGTAATGAATCTCTAAAAACCAACGAGGGAGGGTTTTAAGTGTCATTATCTTCATATTATAAAACTTCTAATGGCTAATAATATTCCTGGAGAGAATGGGTGTGAGATATCCTCTCAGTCTAAATTAAAATTGCTTACTAATTTAAGTACATGTTTTAATGCACTGAATTACTAAAAATCTGGATTTCATTCATTCTACAGCATCACAAATACTGTACACTATATTTATTTAATTTTTCAATAATTTATAAATAAATAAATATGTATACATTTATTAATAAGCGTATACATGAAAAAATAAATAAATAAATAAATGCAACAAATTATCAGCCACCAAATTCTGGTTGCCTAAACTTTTTACAATATTACTACTCTTTCTATCTGTATATTTCTGTTCTACAAAACCAGCTTCATGAAATGGTGCAAAATCTTTGGAGGACTCCTTAAGACATGGTTCAATTGTGAGAGTACTTGAGCACTGGGTCTCAGCTGAGTTTAAATAACAACATTGAGAATGAAACACATGTTGTGCCAGAGGTTAATTGGACAGGAAATGTATCTCTCTGGAAGTCAAATGTACATGAGTACTGTTCATTGCTGCATCTGCAAGGCCGCTCACCGCTTGATTGATGTCGGCTGTGGTAATGGAATGACTTTAATGTATGTGACTCCAGCTTCACAATTAAAGCTAATGCAAAACATCAATCAACAAAGTCGATTTGTTTTAAAATGTCCAAATTGAGCAAGATTTTCATCTCTGATTGTATCTCTTGATCAAGTGCTGCACATCTGCTTACGACATTAATTGAGAATGTCATTCAAAATGTTCATTTTAAAAACACATATTAAATTAAATCAGACCTTTTTTGTTTTACAGACTTATTTTACTTCTTAAATTACTGATAAGACAGGTCTTACATCCTACTCCAGCTACTTCAACTACTTCATGAGTTAAAGATAACGATCTTTATTATATGGCTCTCTGAATACGTAATTGTAATTGGTCAATCACAGCATTTTGAGGTCAAGAGATTTTTAATGACCAATAAACTGTATAAATCACACACTCTTCCTATAACCAATTTCCTACATTGTGCTTTAATGTCCTTGTTTAATGTTTAATGTCAGCTAAAAATTAACACAAATTAAACCCTCAACAAGATAATAAGGACCATAGATTAGATGAAAAAAGAACTTTTTGGAATACGAACTTGTCACTATGTAAAAATTCTTCTACAGATCAAAACAGCCTCTGATTCAGTTATTTAGGAGAAAATACAGTCCGTTTAGGTACTAGCTGCAATGCACTGAAACAAATTGAAACATCAAAACAGCATCCAGGTGTTAACTGACTGCCTTGTTCAACATCCCCGGAGACCTCTTCACAATACCATGAGAAATGATCACAACAGTATCTGCATTGAGGAGTTGGGCTAAATCCTCATGTGATGGGAGGGTACCCGACAGCTATGCAAATTTCACCCCTTTTTATGCAAGTGGAGGTAATTAGGCATAGCAAATTGTTTCTGATGTGAGAGAGAACAAACCGGAGAAGAGGCCTCATTTGTAAGATGCAATGTTTGAGGTCTCCTCCCCCATTTTCTCTCATTCACCCTCATTCTGCAATCAAAATACACAGCTGCCTATAACTGCTGCAAAAGACCTGCATAACCTCTGCATGTTTAATATGTTTGATGAATGTTGATTACATCCGGCTTATGATTGCAAATATACAAAATAATTATCTTGGAATTGAAACTACAATGTTGTTTGTAGGAACAACACTTAATTTGATTCCTACTTATAAAATAAGTGTACTAAAGCACCCCGACATTAAATGGGTCATGATAACATTACAAATAGCACAGTTAGAAAATATATTTGAAAAATTAAACATAGACACTAATATTCATGTCTAGGGTTGGGTATCATTTTCATTTGATCAATTCTAACTCTGATTCCACTTACTGTTTTCCTGAATACCATGAACAAAAATCAGCCTGCTAAAAACTATACTCTTATAAGAACTGTTTGTGTGCAAAACAGAGCTGCACAATTCTGGATAAATTGAGCCTTTTTTATTGTAATTATTTTATAGTTCACTCATAATTCTGAAGGAAACACATTAGAAAACTAAACAAAATCTATTTAGAAATTTATGAATGGAAAGATTCAATGACTTTTCAAAATTTACTTTTTTAGTTACGTTTTTGAATGAATCTCTTGAATGAATGATTCATAGACAAATACATTTTTTAACAGCCTCTCCATGCCACCTAAAACTGAAAGATGCACACACGGGAAATGATAGGTGGAATTGAAATTTTAATTTTACAACAAGTGTCCGATTCCTGACCTTAAGTATCCAATTCTGGAATTGGAATTGATTTTTGATTCCCAACTCTATTCATGTCTCTCAAAAATTATTATTATTATTATTTTTTTAATGCTAACATATGTAATTGAGAGGTTCAGGGTTATTATGATTATTTATTATTTTATTATTATTATTATTATTATTTTAATCAACTTTTTTTCAGCAAAGAAGCTTTATATTTCTCAAAAGAGAAGTTACAAAAGAGCTTTCTATTCATAAAAGAATCCTGAAAAATAAACACATATTACAAAAATTTTATAAATAAATAAAACATTCTTCAAAATATTAAGCAACACGACTGTCTTCAACAATGACAATAATTATAAATGGTTCTTGAACAATCCGTTTTATACATAGAAACAGTTCAAATGACTTTAATGCATGGTGCGCTACATGGCCGTCACAATATATTGTATTATTATAGGATGGAACACATGCCTCATATGTTCAGGAAATTGAAGCAATGAACTCTCCACCCGACAGCGATAGTTTCATTAATCTTATCTACAGCATGTCAGCAGATTCACCTGCAACAGACTCATTCTTCTGTCAAGATTGCTGGCTCTGTAAAGCTAACCTCATCTCCATATCACATACTGCCTTCCCTGAATATTTGTTATATAATTAACCATGCCCATGTTGACTCAGCAAAAATATTCACATTTAGTATAATGATGCATGTGCCAGTGGGCTTTGTATTTAATGTTCTTTGGCTAGAGAATGATTTATGGACACTACTTAAAGGAAATACATTGAAAGCAACAACAATGGGGTCCTTTTTTAATTGGCAATCTTTAGTTATTACAGGGATTATTAAAACTTTGTGAGATCTTTCCTGACATGACATCAGTCATGGATCGAGATGTGAGAATTGCTAGCGGGGCAATGAAATATATTAACCCTCCATTTTCCACAGAGTTCTATCATCAAAACAATGTCAAAAGAGCAACATTTCAATTTATGTCTAGCCTATGACTGGCACTTTCTCATCACAATGCCTAGAGCACAGCGGGACAGATTAATTAAAGAGACACAGTTAAAAGAGAAAAAATAAATAAATAAAGGGAAAGATCACCCCAAAATGAATTTTGCCAGCATATACCTTTATGTATTTTCTTTCTTTCACAACCTGTATGAATTTCTGTCTCCCACAAAACTTAAATTCTAAAAGTAAGTTATTACTTACACGTCTGACAGATTCTGATTGTGTTTCACACAGTGTGTTTCTCACAATTTCAGACTTTCCTTGCAAGATGTAAACAAACAATCGAAAGGTATAAACTCATAATTATGAAAAAAAAAAAAAAAAAGATTTCTGAGCTAACATTTGTGACTGTCTGTGAATAACAAGCATCAAAGTTTGATTTCAACCATTAATTTCACTTTTTTCACTCGCATTACTCAGTCAATATTAAATATATAAAGATTATATTTTCACAGAATGTTCTACATTTTTATATATTTGTTTTACATTTTTATGTAGAAAACAGTAAATCACAAACAACAAAAAGACTTTAGCTGGGTTTTGACAGGCTGGGAACATTTCACTTTTTTTATGCCATGTGATATAATAATAGTAGCTGTAACTTTTTAATCTGCCAATTCTAACTTTTTTCCTTACAAGTGCAAGCCCATATTTCACAGGTCAGAATTTTTGTCAGGATTGTGAGAAGAAAAAAAAAAAACTGTCAGGATAAATGCTCAGAATTATGACATAGTGGGCTTTTTCCCTATTATAAGGACCATTATCATATTATAGTATTGTAGAATTTCTTCTGGAATTAATTGGTAAAATTGGTATCGATATCATTTCTAATCAATTTAATATTTGAAATCAATATCAACTCTGTATAAGTTTGGATATCAATACAGGATTTTATCTCTGACAGGAGAATTCAAAAGATCTCTTAATTATTTTGCTTTCTATACTGGAAGCAATGGAAAATAAACTAGATTTGTCTGATCTAAGATTAGTTTTGGCCCTCACTGTCAAATAATTTAGAAAAGCATTTCAACAATGACAAGCAGAGAGTGTTTAGTATTTCTAATCAATGCTCAGTTGGAGAGAAAACCTCTGATGGAAGGTCTGCCAAGACATCACACTTTCAAGCATTCATCCTCGAATGACTTTGATTGAGAGGATCTGGTGGCCAGCTGCAAGATGCAGAGAAGCCAGTAAATTACTTCAGATAACAGTGGTGTCAAAGCACTCTGCCAAAAACAAAAACAAACTCCTCCCCCTGCTATCAAGAGCTATTAGCTAGTGGTTAATAGGAATTTGATGATAAATATACAGCCTTAGTTCTAACATCCTTCTGTTTGCCAGTGAGATGCAAGATGACTGAATAAAAGTGCAATGTTCTGTAAAGTACTTCAGAACAACATGTTCATGGATGGCTAGAACTGAATGACCTTTCTTTATCTTAGAAACAAGAGCCACAATGGTTTAGAATATACAATTAAAAAAAACAATCCGATAATAATCAATATTCAACACATAAGACTTCAACACTTTTGCATAAAGCATGCTTTTAAATATTGGCTGCTCATGCCACAATATGATGCTTGGTAATAAATGCACTGTATTCAGCTGTTTTCAGTAAAGTGCATTTTCATTCTGACTTTGTCTCTTATGCAGTTCATTTTCTAAAATAATTGTCTTTGCCCAATAAGTGTCCAAAAAAAGTGAACCCTATTTTTATTTATTTATTTATTTATTTAGAGACTGAGTGAGTCTAAGGCCATTTTAGCAGTCTGATAATATCTACAAGTTAATAAGCTCCAAATGTCCTCTATGAAAAATTGTATATTTCTTGTTTGGCACCTTAAAAAAACCCAAGAATAAAACTTGAATAAAATGCAGTGAAGCTTAGAATGCTAAACTCCAGTCAATTGTTTTTCATTCTTTTGTTTTATTGTATTTTTCTACAATGTAAAGTGGGTTTAAAACAGCAGAATTAACCCAAAGTGCAAAGAACAGACTAAAAATAAAACTGACAGATCAAAGAATAAATCAAAAGGGAATCTGAATTTGGACAAATCAAAAGTACATTACAAAATAATACTATACACCTTAGGCTGTGAGGGATAAAAGTACAGTCCATACAGTCGATTGTACTGTTGCTTAACAACATGCCAACTGTTCAGCTGAAGGCCCGTCATTCCAAAAAATCTTTCAGTAAACAAAAACTCAATAAAACTGTATTAAAAGTTAAGATTTATAAAAGATTATGTGATCTAGGACCTTAATACAGTGCGTGCCACTATAAAGACTTTTCATCTATCCCTCACAGCCTCTGTAAAGTATGTCACCGAGGCATAAAAACAGTCACTCTCAAACCTTTCAAAACGTTTTGCAATGTAATGCACAAAATAATATTCAAACAACAACAAAATATTATTCCTTGCATCTGTTTACACCCTATTCACTGACAAAGTACAGATCTATAAACTTGCACTTCACAGGCCTGTTTTCGCGAGCAATCTCTGCAGTCAAGATGTGCATTAAAAATAGCACTAGTTGGAGATTATAGGAAAAGATCACAGAAGATTCTGGGGAAGAAAAAAATAAATAAAAATGCTTGTTTCCAATGGTTGCCCAGCAACAAAAGGACACCCTCCATTTCATGCGCTGCTGCAAAGCATCTGATCTTAGCATCATGTTTTGGTGTGAACAGCCCCTAATCCTTGACTCTCTAGTGATTCCTTGTTGATTTTGGGACCGGAATGAACGCGAGCAGCCCCTGAGGAATTAATTGCACCTATATTCGAAGCCCTAACTAGAGATAAAACACAGTGGAGGGAAGAGAATATATAAGTAGAGCCTTGAGAAACAGACATAAAGTAAAAGTGTTTTTGAAGTAGCGGTTCGTATTGTGTGGTAATTGGAGATATGAAATAAGCTCAAGCATTTTCTGCACAATATATGATAGGTGTAAAGCTAATGGGTTTAGCCTTAATAAAGAGCCTCTCCTAATCCTTGCATTAAGGACGGCTAGTGGTATTAGCTTGCGATCACAGAAATAGTCCTATTTGCAGTTTAGTCCAGTATGTGCTAATGAAACAAGAACATTTGCTAGGATTAAATTGCTGTTATTCCATTACTTCATGAGCAACAGCTACGCAAGCTAATGATGATCATGTCCTTAATGCTCTTTGATCAAAATACAAGACGTGTTGTCAACAGCTTCAGAAACTATTTTGAAAAATCTGCAAAAATTACCATCCCAGAACTATTATTAATCAAACACGCAACAGCCTGTTATATTATTCACAATAAGTTCACGGTTCTGTACAGACAGGGTGGAAAATTAACTTCTGCCAACCAGGCAATTTTCTTTTCTTCCCCTCTGTGTTGAGTGATTTCGCTTTATCTATAAGCAACCTGCAAGGCATCTCAGATTACCCTTCGACAAAGAATATGTAGTAACAACAACATACTTGTTTAAGTAACACATTTTGATTCTATCCCTAAAAAAAACCAAAGTAAAGAAAAAAAAAACACATCCCCAGTTGCTGTGACTGCCGGGCAAAACAAGTAAATTTTTCACCCTGCATGTGGTGCTTATTTCCTGTGAAACGTGTCAGAACACTCACACCTCCTTACAAAAAACACCTGATGTTTCCAAAACACGTAAAAGGAAGACAGTGTCCATGTGCTCCAAAATATAAAAACAGTTCAATAAAAGAAAGAGAAGAGCAGAAAACTCTTTACATTAATATTCAAGATGATTTTGATGAGAATGAACAATAAAGAGAGGATACTGTTAGTGTCCATACCGCTAATGGGGTGAATAGCTGCCATAATAACCTGAAAATGGACAGCCTCTGTTCAGGCCATTGTGCTTTTGTTAGATTTGATAATAGCAAGGCTTGACGAATCCCTTTTTCTGTGTGTCAAGCAGAATAGTCAAATCCAGTAATGAGTGTCATCCCCTTTATTATTGAAACAGAAGCACAATAGCTGAGTGACTGAATGATTGAAGATAATAAACAGTTATTATTCGAGATGAATGTAGTATCGCGTGAGATGGTTGTTAATTGACCCGTAGTGTTACTAATCTCTCATTGGAGAACCAAGCAGAACACAGTTTTTGTTTAACCAGTTTCATACGTTTTTTTTACTGTAATGATCTGATGAATTTGGCATTCAAACAATGGAAATTTTCCAGGAAGGTAACCGCGTTGCTATACCGACATGCCAAGCAGCTTGGGAGTAGAAGTCTCCGTATCATTCAGCACAAGTGTCAGATTTGGCTTGCACAACGACATCTTGAAAATGGAGTGAGGTGAAGGAGCATAGGCTGAAAAGGAGTCTGCATTAACTTCCTTTTTATGCGCTCTGACTTAAGCATCAGGAGGGATCTAATTGGTTGAGGCGTATATAGATTAGGATGCCTGTCGCCTTTGCCAATGTGACTTTAGTTGGAGATCTACATGATGCTATTGCCATTCCAATGTATCCAGGCTGCAGAAAATGTATAATTGAAGTACTGGCTGAATTTGAATAGGCTACAGCGTACAGGAAGTTAAATTGAAATTTGAACTGGTATGCAGGAAGAGGAATTGTGTATTCAAAGAAATTCAGTAATGCATTCTGGAAGTGTTCTTCTTCTCTGAAAGTTAATCAATCAATCAATAAATATATTCAATGCATTCACACATAAATATAAAAGTATCTCTTTTGAGCTTTCCATTCAGAAAACCTTTAAAGAAAGAAACACAAACAAATAACAAAAAATAACTGTTTTCTTACGCACCAACTAAACACATTAGAATGCTTTCTAAAGGATCATGTGACGCTGAAGACTGAAATAATGGCAGCTGAAAATTCTGCTTTGCCATAACATACATTAATAGCATTTTATATATATATTAAAATAGAAACAATTAATTTAAATAGTGTAATATTTCACAATATTAAAGTTTTGGTAATTGTTATATTATATAATAGAAAACACTTTTTAACAGTAATTTTCACAATGTCACTGTATTTGTTGATTAAATAAATGCAAACACCAAACATTCAAATTGTAGTGCGCACACACACACACACTAGATAGAAATGTTGCTTTTCTCAGTTGTGCTGTATTGATCCAATGAACAAGTGTTAAATGACCCATTATATTTAATATACAGTGATCCTCCTATGACATTTGTCTTCAAAACACTATATTACAAGAAAGTATGTGACAAAAGATGCAGAGTGAAACGGTAGCTGTCTAGGTCATTGACATGGAATATCTAAAGCTTCCCTGAAGAGGAGCAGAATTCTGATGAGCCAGCTGAGAGGATGCAGAATCGCAGGTTATTATAAGCCTCCGCTGAGATGCCGAGTGGGTGTTTTTCAGCCAAGCATGCTCTTTAACTACAAATGCATCACACGCCCAGACATTCACGCATGCACGCACATGCAAACACTCAGTTACATACTGTTCCTTTGAGGAAATTCAAGCTAATCCTTGGGAAGACATGACTTCACAGATCATTCTTTGTCAATTATGTAAGACATAACTAAAACTATCATTTCTAATTGAGGATCACTGAGGCACAGTACTTGTTTGTCAATCTGATGTTAAATGACATAAATTAGATCTTCCTTTTCACAAATGCGTTCAGACAATATGGCTATTTTTATTGATGAAGAGGACATTTATGTATATTTTGTGTGTAATACACCCACACATGTATACTATTAATTAGTGATCGTATTTCATGTGGTGGTCTCTCCTGATAATACCGAGATGCAAGACCACGAATCGACACTTTGGCATTGTAAACCTCAGAGTTCATATATACAGCATCTCTTTCTTTCTCCCTCCTTCTGGTCAAACAGTATTCTATGAAGGTTTCACATTTGTTTTTTTCTATGTATTGGTACATTTGATGTTATTCGTGATTGCCAATGGAAGGTAATGAAGCCTGCCTAGAATAAAAATGTTTTTTTGATTTTTTTTTTTAGAACAGCGCTCACTGTAATGTCTAGAGCCCATAATGACTTTCATTTACCAATGACTCCTCTCATGTTCTCTCTTTAAGCTAGTCGTAAAGGGTAGAAAAGAGTGAGAAATACCCTTTGAAGCAGTACCACTGACAAGGATCATCCCATTAAAGATAAAGGTGGCTTCCATGTTGCGTGAATTGCCTACCACTGGAGGACAACACTCGCCGTGGGCTGCAAACTCGCATTTACTGGGGACGTCTCATTAATTTCTCATTGGTGTCAGTGATGGACTCAGCAGGTGGGAGAAGCGTCATGATATTAAGTGGGATGTGATGATGGAGTGAAAATGAAATGCTAAATATGCATGTTTTGAATTCTGGCGGACCCTGGACACAAACTGAATGCAAATTTGAGGCAGAGCCCACTCGACGGTCTTATCCGGAATGATATCTTGTCCATATGAGAGTCTTGTCATACTAGATGAAAGAAACAGAACATTATCAGAGATAGGAGTATGGTTGTCAAAATTAGCTTTCCATTGTGTCCTTGAAGAGTAGTCATTGAGTAATCTGTCCAGGCACCTGGGTTTCTATGATTTAGAGTGGGAAGTAAAATAATTGAAATTAAATCACTTTCTGTAAGAGAAGAATTGATGAGTTGATTAATTAGACTGAAAATCATGCCAATTATATAAAGATCAGAATGAAAACAATGATGATATTTCAATAATATAAATATTATATATATATATATATATATATATATATATATATATATATATATATATATATATATATATATATATAGTGGTGGGCATAGATTCATGTTTTTTTAATCTAGATTAATCTCACTGTAATCTTGGAATTAATCTAGATTAATCTAGATTAAATTGGCTCATTTGAATTCTGCCGAAAACATTCAGAATATGTGTGCTACCCAAATAAAATAATGACTAAAATTAAGTCTTTTAGAATTAATAATTAATAGAATTAATAGTAAGTTTTTTTTCAAGTTTGTAGGTGTCAAGGTTAAGAAACTGAATAATTAAACGTAAAATTGCACTGGATAGTCTTCAATGTAAAAATCAAATATACAATCAAACCAAAATTTATTCAGACACCCTCAACATTTCTCACATTATTACAGTTTATTTGCTATCACTTGTAAAATGGTTCTAAAATATGACAAGAACTTAGAGTTAAACTGTGTCAGAACAAATTTGTCTTGATAATGTCATAACTTTGATAGAAATTTATGTAATGGATTACAATCAACCAAAACTACAGACAACTGTTATTATGACAATATTTACACTACCATCAATACTTTGTTGAACAATTACCAAGCAATGCTTAATTTTGTTCAGACTGTGGTGTGAAAAGGTTGCATTAGCAATTCAGAAAAAAAAACACAAAAGCAATACAAGGTGCTGAATAATTTTTGATATACAATTTTTTATCAATTTCACTAGTAGTTCACTGTATGAAGATTCTTTGGGTATAATATGTCACAGTTCACTTAATTTTGCTATACTCACTTATATAAATGTATTATAGTGTCCTGTACCTACTAGTCAAATATATCAAAAATTATATCTGGTGTCTGAATAATTTTTGGTTTGACTGTGCATTAATTCTTGTTAAAACTACAAAGTAATTCAGTCAAGAGCAGTGAGTGATTTTCTTTCATTTTCTTGGATTAACATTACAGCAGCTAGTAGCTAAATTAGGCGCGGTCACTTTAAGAGACGATGAACGCATCCAATATAATACACATCCCATTTTTTTCCTCAACTGTTTACTTACACTTAAGAAATAACTGACAGTTTTTTCGAGCATACTTTCTAAGGCAGGTATTTTGACATATTTTGTATGTATTTGTCGGCACAAGAGCAAAAAGAAGCAGATTCGGTGTTCAAGTGTTTTGAGACACTTTTCTCTGCGTGAGCCCTTAACACCAGAACACCGCGGTGCTGAATTGGGCTCTTTTACATCTTTTTGTTTATTCAAACTGCGATTTGTTTTTGTTCGTTCAGGTGCAGGAGGGACTTCGAGGATAACTTCGCAGAAGAGAGCTCTGTTCAGTGTCGCTGTCCGTGATATGCAGCTCTCTCTCTGCGTGCGCATCGTGTTAGCACATCACGTTTGATGTGGTGGTTTCACAGTAGGTTTAAAGACTCGTTCTCGCCCCCTACAGATTCGGCTAGGTATACATCCGCGCAAAAATACCAAGGTGAAAGTCATCATAGCTTGCTTAGTATAGACCCAGCTCTCAACCCAACTTTGAGAATATATTAACGGCGATATTTTTTTATCGCCCGATAAAAGTCTCACGTTAACGCAGCACGTTAACGCAGATAACGGCCCACCACTATTATATATACTATATATATATATATATGGGATGTGCCTTTATAGTTCGTACGTCAAACCTTTGGTTTTTATTATCATGTCTATAACATTGAAATCATGAATTTTTAAGCCATATTAGTTTAAACTTCTGATATACAGTTTCCTGAAGGCACAGATCTGATGCAGGTGCACAGAAAGTGGCTAAAACTTTCATCATGGCGTTACAACTTGTACACAGTTGTTGTTTGCAAAAACACAACAGCAGTGTCATGGGTGGAAACTTGCAGATTAACGGGTGGTAATATTCTAATAAGATCCCCATGTTACCATGTCACAGGGGGATCGAAATCTGAGAGGCTTGTTTTTTCACAACCTTGCAGAGAAAGGCTTGAAAAAATTAATGGGCTGTTCTTTTTTTATGTTTTCTGGGTTTGCAGATGCACCGAGGACCTGATCATAGCACTTAAAAACGGAAAAAGTCAGATTTTCATGATATTCCATATAATCTTTAATTTATATTTATAATTCAACTGACATCCAGAAATAAGCAATGTAGTGATTAAACGTGCTTGGTTATGAACAAAGTAGGGTTGGGTGATAATTTTCGCTGTCATTTTCCTTAATAAAACATGTCAAAAGCAGAACGAAACAGCAGTACTCATTTGAACCGTACCACATGGATCGTTTATTCGCTCAGCTCAAAGTTCAAATGGTGGCGAGTGCTCACTAAACCATACGTTTACACAACGATAAGTCTCGGTTACACGATCACTAAACAGCACTGTGAAGTCCAGTGTGAAGTGCTTTAATTCATTGAAAAACACAAATGACTCATTTATTTAAACTAATTTAAAGCCTGATGAAACAGCGCTGACAAAAAGGAGAAACAGTTTGCACAATGATAGAGTCAAAAGGCTTTTCAGTCTACAAATTGCCATCATTTACCATTGATTTACTGTGGTAACACTAATTGCATAACAGCATTGTGGCAGGAATGTGTACTATTCATATCAATTAGTATTTTATTTGTTTTACATAATTAATGTAGACATGTATTCAATGTATTAAAGGAGTGAAGTGATTTATTGTTAAGTTTTATTTTTTATATTTTTTTACAATGGTAATGAAGTGATGTATGTGTGATTTAACTGCAGTTATCATGATATAAATATATGGTCCATTTAAATGCATGCAGTCAAAATTTAATTTAACCATATAAAAACGAGGTGTTACCATTTCTATAGATGATTACTGTTTCTGATAATGAACATAAATTTACATTGAGAGAAAATACCCAAAATACAAATTAGATGATCAACACACAAATGTTTTCATATCATCAAGGACACATACATTTAGTGGCATAACCCAAATGCATAACCCCCCCTCCCCCCCCTCCTTTACTGCAGTATAAAACAGCAAACAAACTATCACAACACAATAAACTGAATAAGAATCAATGACTTTGGAAATGAATCTCATCCAATTATATTTCTCCATTTGCTCTCTAATAAAGCTTGCAAAATCATTGATCTGGATGTTTTATTTGGTTCTCTTTACAGGGGGTCCTTAGAGACTTTCTAGGAAAGAAGGAAAGGATCTTGTTTGTGGCACCAAGGCTGTTTTTACACATAACTGGAAATGTGCTTGTGTGACTAACGGTCTAAATCTGTAAATAAAACCATAGCTGCAGTACAGACACTCTGTGTCAGCGCAGAGAACGCCTGGCTGCTGTTCACACGCTGACTGGTGTGCGGGTGGAGAGGAGGCCTGCCTTCCTCACATCCCCTGCCAGGTTTGTGTCTGTAAGCCTGCTGCCTCTCGTCTCGGCGTGCCTGCCCACAAACTTCTCCATTTCATTTTACCCTTCACCATCTTGCTCTCTCCCTCCCACACAGCAGGCTCAGTTTATTCATGCAACCATTAGGGGGCGCTCTGGTGGCTCAGCCTTGAACTTTAACAATGGAATCTGCTTGCGTCCCAAAAGTCTCTGGCATCATTGTTCGGAGACACTCGCCCCTGACAAACTATCAAAGCAAAGCCTTTTATCGCCCTTCGAAGATTAATTTTGGCTGTGGCTGCTGGATACCTTCAGGCGGCCATTTTGTCTTTTTTATTATGGTGCGACAGACGTGTCTTGGAGCTCAGGGCTTGACTTTACGAGCTAAGCGGTGCGCTTGTAACTCCCTGGACGTGTCCCTAAACAAATTATAATTACAGAGTGGCAGCGACGGACTTCATAAAATGCCATGGTGAATAAGTGGTCACTGAGCGAACCAATAGCATTGTGCCACCTGAATTGAAGGGGGGTGGACCTCTGGAACAGATTTAAAGCTTTACACCCAATTGAAGTAATAACACTCACATCAAAGGCCGAAAAAAAAACAAGTGTCTCTTTGCTCCCCTAAGCCGGTATGCCAACAATGCATTATTTGTGACAACCAATCAGAAGTCGTTGTTCTTCCCTTGCACTGTTTCCCGAAGTTGTGTCACTGTTGTTGCTGGCTGCGAGATGATTAATTGGTTGATTAACCCTGAGGACTCGTTGCACATTGTGTTTGTATAATAAGTCATTTTCCCGTCTGTCTGTCAGGACAGAAAGGTAAACATTCTTTTTTTTTTGCACAAGAAATTAAATAGTTTCAGGAGAAATGAAAGACTGTGTACTGAATTATTTCATTCTGTTCATCCTATTTTTGAATACGTACACAATATTTCTCTCTCCCACACTTAATACTTGCAGTCAGATGATAAAAGATGAAACAGCACAATGCAGTCTGACAAGGTTATGGGCAACAGCAAGTAATGAGAGAAAGAGAGAACCTGTGCAATTCATCATTTATCACTACAGAAAGCACACTCCCTCCCTCTCTATCACACTTCTAACTTTACTTTCTCTCTGTCATATCTCTTTCTCACTCTAATAAGATATAGGGTAATTATTATTATTAGGCTATATATTTTTTTAATAAAAATTGTGATGAGGAGTTTCCACAGAAGACCTACATAGTATTATGACCTTGACAGCAGCTTTTTAATCACTTTATGTAATTGTTAATTAATGTCAACTAAGCTCACTAGGTTGTAAGTTTAGAATCAATCAAAGAGGAGTCTGTGGATTGCGTTATCTTGAACATGCTGATATACTGGTCCTTCTGTTGTCTTGGCAAAAGCTTAAAGAGAAATGAGAAATGTTAGCTGATATGCTATCCAGCACATTGATACAAAAATAATACACTGCAAGCAATCATATATATATATATATATATATATATATATATATATATATATATATATATTGGGATGAATTCATAACTAATTCCAAATGCCAAAATTTAACTCATTACTAACACATAAACTCTGACAGAAATAGTCTCTTTGAATAAGCCTCTAAACCTTATACTGCTGGAACAACCCAGCATAAGCAGAGGGCACTTGCGAAGAGCTCATAATAAAAGCCGACAAGACAGGTTCCTGACTCTGTTCAACCTCGTACATGCGATAAATCCAACAAGTAAGAATGTCAGAGCCCCACTGGCTTCAATAAGCCCTGGAGTCAAGCTCCCGTCTGTCACCCAGAACAACTATGGTGCCTGCCAAGTGGACTCCAATAAGCAGAGATAAAACCCAATTAATTTCCATCACACTGTCCTTAAAAGCATAATCACAAGTTTTTCTTTAAGTAAGTCAAACATACGCTATGCTTACTGTGATGCACATATGGTTTTTGATTACGTTGGCAAATCCTACTTATCAGTAAATGCTAGTTTGAGGTGTAAGACCATTAGACTGAAAATCCATATTCGATTTGCTTGATTGTGATCACAGCAGCTCTCATCCATTCATGCATTTGTCCTTTGTGAGGCCCAAGCAGTACAGCAAAATGTGTTTATCTTTACCCAGTGGTGCAGCAAAATCAGAGAAGACTTTTCTCATTCCAACGGAGGCCCCCAGTCGCTCAGTCTATGACCACTGTCAGATCCATCTCTGTGATGTCCTTTAGAGGCAGAAAACATGACCTTTGTGTGGGAGCATCTTTATTTGTTAGCTGTCTTTCAATACCAACAAGAAAGGTCAGGGTAGAGAGGTTTAAAGGCATGTCTATAGTTATGGGAAGCACAGGCAGAAGGTTTGAGAAGTGACTTAATCCTTGACCCTTATCAAAGTATTTGCTATAAATATCAAAACTGACTCTTTAGGAACTAGGTGAAGAGGGACAAATTGAAAGATTTCAATTGAGAATGTGTAAACTGCAATTTTATGTCATTTTCTGTAAACAACAAATGCATTCTTCATGAATGTCAAATATTTTTTTAAATAGTAGATAATTTCAGAATTGCGCAGTGTATTGTTTTCTGAAGGACAAATTGTGAGTCACATATTAGAAAGGGACTAAAGAGCCATACCAACAGTTGTACTCATGGGCATGCAAAAATAATAATAAATGCTACATGTACAACTAGTACAGTCCAATGCACAAAGCAAATGTCTTATGAGCCTGTTTTTAGTGAATAGAAAACATACACCATCACTGGACTCAGCACATTACAGCTATAAAATTATTCCTTTTATGAATCGAAAACATACTGTGCAAGCAGCAGAGTCTAATTTTAGGACCAAATAAATCAAAACACACAGTACAACCAGTTTAGTCCAACTGGAGTCCAGTTGGATCTCTTAATAAATCATTCAAAAACATTTTTAAAACAGTAACTATTAGAGATGGAGTAATTATCAATAAGAACAGTACTTCTCAAGGCCATGCAAAAACAAAGTGGTGCGATTCACAAGCAAATAACTCCCATAAGACTGCTCTTTTTTGGAAAGTCAATAGTACAAAGCACAATTAGTGTTGTTCAATTCACTTTTATGAGCTGGATATCTTTATGAACCATTCAGAAAGACTCACGAGGCACCGGTCTCCTTCACTGTATGAAGTCTTTGGGAGTGGTTATTGAATTAACCTGGCTGAGTCTGAGTGAACTGTCCTTTAAAAGATAAGCATGCCTCATATGACCTATTGTATAACCACATGGATTTAATGTCACGATGAACTTGCTTCCTGCATGTTAAATGTACCTTTAACCATCACTGACATTCATTTCAAGGTTAGATCCATGACTGGAATCATCAAAGGAGATCTTTCATTCCACCGGGGAACAGTGACTGACAGGAAATGTGAGTTCAGAGAAGACTGCCAAGAAATGACGGCCCAGTGAACCTGTCCTTTCAGTGTACAGGGCCCAGCAGAAAATTATTGTTCGTCATGGGGGAAAATTATGGAGATACTGATTGTGTGCATAGGCATTAAAATATTAAAGATAAGTAACAGGATTGGTGCACACAAGTGCACCAGGTGAAATTGTTTGTGGTTTCTTAATACTGCCAAAGCCAAAATAGCCCCGACATCCTGGGGCTATTGTATCTTCGAGTATAGGCTACCAAAATGCATCACCACCCCGGCTATTTTGCATAGTAATACATAATTCCTTCCTTGATTTACGTTGTTCACTCACTTGTTGGGGTAAAACACCACTAAAGGGATTGTAGCTGATCATTTGCACATGTTGTCAATTTAAACACTCAAGCGTTTTAAACCATTTCAGGGCAAGAAGAGGCAAAAGAGAATTCAAAGTGTGCACACAGAGAGCCATGTTGCAGACAGCACGCAAACACAGAATTGATTACTCTTTTGAGTCTCCTACAGCTTACATTTACACAAAATTCCTGTCAAGGCAAGTATCCTCAAAAACACAGTCGGACTTATGCGAGCATAAACAGTGGAGAAAGAATCACGTGTATCATTATACTGGGTCTGTGCAATCGGTCTTAACGGGAAGGAAGCTATAAAACCTGCTTCTGTCTGTGTCAATAATGTTGATCAAAAACAAAACACAATTTTAATCTATGTTTTTTATTTATATAGTGTACACTATGCAGTGCTATTTACACTAAGAGTAATAATTTCATTTTATTTGTAACTTTTATTTGTTCTCTTTTATTTCTCTGTGCTTGTAACTTATTCATTTCTTCATATTTTATGACTGACAGTTCACTTGCATTATTAGTTGTGCAAATTTCTGAGGTTGTATCGAAGTGTTCTATATGTACATTATTTTATTATTTTTATTTATTTTTATTTATTTATTTCTCTTGACTATTTGAAGGAATAATACAATACAGCTTTTGATCATGCTGATTTGTCCACAGTGACATTCAGCCGATGTGCTTTTATAATTTTTTTTTTTATTATTTATTCAGGCTAGTTAAATTAATTTCGGACTACCAAAATCAGAAGAATGCCTGCCCGAAGGGCTACCAGGGATTTTGAAATGTTGTGAGCTCTGATTCCATAGACTTGTATCTAAATATCTATACATGCTTTAGACTACTGTAACTTAAACTAACTTCACAATTAAATACGTACATACAGCACTGTGCAAAAGTCTCAGTCCATTAGTATTTTAACCAATAATAATAATAATAATAATAATAACAGAAACAGAACAAAGTGAGACAGACTCAATCCAGAAGAACTGTGGCAATCTCCAAGATGCTTGAAGAAACCTTCCTACAAAGCTTCCCAAAGAAACACAAAGGGTGGCCACAGTAAAGTTGAATTAGATTTAATGAATAGAAGTTATCTGATAAATAAAATCAATGATGACATTATTTTTGAAAACAGTTTTGCATAAATGTCTAAGGCTTTTCACACCTCTGTAGCTTTGAGCAGGTTTCTTGAAGTGTCTTGGCGATGTTGCCAGAGTTCTTCTGGATTTAGTTTTTTTTTCTGTTTCTGGATGGGTTAAATGCAGAGCACGAATTCTGACTATGGTTCACCATACTTGGCTGAATGTCATGTCACTTTCACTTGTGTTAGGTATACTGGCTACATTTATTGATTGATTGAATTTTGGTGGTGAAAATACTAATGGCCTAAGATGTTTGCACAGTATTGTATATATAAGAAACAGTATAAATTAATAAAATGCAGTATAAACAAAATATTATATATTTTTATTAAAAATAAAATATCTAAAATAAATATATAAACAAATAAATATTAATAATTTAAGGAGAAAGCTCACAAATATCCTAAAATATTGGTTGGATCTTATTGAGCCTACTTCCAAAGTATAGCCAAGTACTTAATACAGACACACATCAAAATGAACCCTAAAATCTATTTATTCAGGCCAGTTTGACACTGCAGCTTATGTGTTTCTTTCCTGTGCCCTCATCTGCCATTGCTCATCAAACTAATAGTCCCACTTCAAGATTACTGTGCACTGAGCCAATGTTGGCTCGGTCATTGTGCGGTCATGATGCTCAAACAGAAAGAGCAATGACCGTGTCACAGAGCCTTGTAGTCGGGGGACTCAGTTGGCCTACAAATGTCTTTTAGCATTCATACATATTAAACTGGAGAAAGTGTTTAAACGGGGCACAAAATACACACTTCAGCTTTAAATGTATTTTATGCAGGCTCTTCTGTGGCAGACAGGTAGATACCTCCACACTTTAAGAGCCTCTCCTCATTAATTTCATTCAAGCCGCCGGTCATTTAAACAAATAGAAAGGTCTAGTTTCCCACTGGGCCCACTAGCAGTAGTCTTGTCATTAAGAAATGATTATGATTCTAATAACTCTTATGTCTTTTAAGCTGTTATAGAGGCAGAGGGCAATTAAAATTACCTCCTACCTCTTGTTAACTCTTGAATCTGAGGATCTCTGCACATGTAGAAAAGGAAGATTACTATACTTTGTTCCTCTCAATAAAATATATTTTTTGAAAAAGCCATCTTGACATTTACCTCATTAAAAGTCATCCAGGGTAGGATACTTCCCAGAAATCAGGCACTTGGAATCAGCGAAGACACTATCTGTCTGAGACTAAAACTAAGAGACAATTCCAGTCTGGAGATAATGTCATACACAGAAGCAGGCACAGACACTAAATTTACTTTTTAAGTTTATCTTGTTTCAGGGGAGCTCCAGAGAAGGTTTTTTTATTCCCTGTTGTTTCCTCAGCTGCTGGTGGGAGAGGACGTTAACAGCCAAGCTGTCAATTGCACAGATGTAGGCGTTCACTACATCTGCTAGTAGATAAAAAAGGTATTAAAAACAATGCAGAAGTTCTGTAATAAATAGTTCTGTGGCTGTGCTCAAACTTGTGGGATACAGGGTGTTTGGCAAGACGTACATTAGAGACTTCTGAGTCTGCTTACCATTCAAAAGTTTGATGTCAGCAAGATTTTATTTTTTTATTTTTTATTTTTATTCAGCAAGGATGCATTAAAATAATCAAAACTATCAGTAAATGTATTATGCTCTCACAAAAATATTCAGCAGCACAACCATTTTCAACATTGATGATGATAATAAAAGCTTCAGCAGTAAATAGGCATACTAGAATGATACATGTATATGAAGGAATATATAATGCTAAACAGCTGAAAATTCAGTGTAGCCATCAGATTAATTTATTGCAGTTTAAAACTTGCTTTGTTGAAATATATATATATCTTTCCTCATTGTATAGTTTATTAAATAAATGCAGCCTTTGTGAGCATAATACATTTCTTTCAAAAACATTGAAAAACCTTATCAGCTTCAGACTTTTGAATGATAGTGTTTCTGTGTGTTTAAGTCATTTAAATGTATTAAATAAATTTTATAATCTGTTATGTATCCCTCAAGCTACCCTCAATTTTAAATTCTGCATGTGAACAACCCAGTCAGGGTGACCATAATTGAATTTAGAACTTTTCCAATTCCCAAGTGCTTGCTTGGCTAAAGTCTCTTCCTGGCCTTGGCATTTAGTGTTCATATCAAGAGAGATTATTGCAGCCAATTTTTAAACTCTAAAATGTTTTAATCCCCCAGTCAAGCGCAGAGTAGTCTTGAGTGTGTTTTGACTGCAGCATAAAGCTTGAAAAGTTCAGATCATATTTTGCAGTTAAGCCCATTTCAGTTTTATTAGAAATGCTGTATTATTGTATTCCATGCAGTCTATCACAGTTCACTGGTGACTGACTGTCACAGGCGACTGGCAAAAAAGCAATTTTATTTTATTTTTCACTATGTGTGAATGCAATTTGACAATGAATTAAGAGAAAAGATTAATTATTGAATAAAAACAACTCTTTGCAAATGACATTAAATTATATAAGTAATATTAAGAAATATAAATATGAAATTAATGCACATACAGCATACTAATTGTGTATATAATTATTATATTATATATATATATATATATATATATATATATATATATATATATATATATATATATATTATTATATATCATATTTAACTTTAGGAAAGAGTGTTAGTTAAAAGTACTTCTATTTTCATTTTTATTTTATTTTTTAATATGCCCATCAACATAAGTGCTTTTATGACAATATAACCAGAAGTTGGCCATACACATACATGCATATCTATCTATCTATCTATCTATCTATCTATCTATCTATCTATCTATCTATCTATCTATCTATCTATCTATCTATCTATCTATCTGTGATGTTGCACATTTGAAGCTTAACTATTATTCATGAGGTAAAATAGGCTTTGTTGTTCACGTGTGTTTCAGTATCGATGGAAAAAAACAACATGTGGAGTAAGTTGACCGCTGCTAACGCTGAATGTCTGGTGTTTCCAGTGAATATGTACGCGAAACAGAAAATACTAAATTTTTGGTCACACATATGGCATAATTCAAAAATGCAAAGTGTTAGTAGTTTGAAAAAAATCAAGAATAATAACAGAGTTAATAATAATTATTGCTAAATGCTGGACCGTTCTCATTTCGCTCGGCATATGGAACCTGAAGATTTTTTTTTTAAACCAAGAATGAACCGAAATGAAAATGAAATGAAAACATGTAGCTTTTATCCGTATATATATATATATATATATATATATATATATATATATATATATATATATATATATATGTATGTATATATATATATATATATATGTATGTATATATATATATAGGCCTTATATTTATTTACTGTTTAATAACAATAGCATGCATATGATCCTTTGTGTAAAGGTCTTCTTTAAATTTTTTATGAGTAGACTGTAGCCTAAGACTATCCTACTGTTACGAGTGGGGCGGGGCCAAGGGATGTGGGAACACGAGCGAGGCCGGTGGAGTGATCGGGAAATCAGCGACACCTGCGACCCACCACCGGTCTCGAGTCCCATAGAGGAGATGGAAGGATATAAAACTGGAGCGACGACAGTGAAGGACGAGTGAGGACCAGGCCTGGGCTTTATTTTATGTTTTGGTTTTATTTGGTGCGCATCAGTCGTCCGTGAGGGGCTGGTGCGCTGTTTTGTGTTTATTTTTGTAATTAAAATGTCATTTTGATTGTCCGCCGGTTCCCGCCTCCTCCTTCCGCATGAATACGAAGTTTTTATTATTACACCTACATTTTTAAATTAACTCACTGTAAATGTGTTAATATTTTTTAAAGATGTTACAATGTTATATCATAATGTTATTGTTGTTTTACTTCCTCCTGTTATCTCATTTTACAATTACAGTCATTTCGCACTCCGTCCCTTTGCGCCACCTGGCGGGAGTTTCACGAAAGATGTTACAATGTTATATCATAATGTTATTGTTGTTTTACTTCCTCCTGTTATCTCATTTTACAATTACAGTCATTTCGCACTCCGTCCCTTTGCGCCACCTGGCGGGAGTTTCACGAATGATTCTAACACGCGACTGAATTACAGTACCCGCGACGGTAATCCCCATTTAGGTTGTCCACCTACTGTATGTATATGTATATATATATATATATGTATATATATATATATGTGTGTGTGTGTGTGTGTGTGTGTGTGTATATATATATATATATATATATTTTTTTTTTTTTTTTTAGGTGAAAATAAAAAGAGGAGTCGCAAATAACAATACATACAACTGAATGTTTTACATCCAGACTCATTGTGGAAAACATGAGTTCTAGGCAAAGAGAGGAAGATAAGTGTGTCTTTTTCACAAATGGTATCATCTATTATGTGACCCATTTTACAAAAGAAGTTTACTTGGCTGCAGATAGGCTCATAAATTTCTGAAACGGACAAGCCAAAGATAGATACACTCATACACATGCTCTTGAGTCGATAGCTGTGAATTGTTATTAAATCCAGATCAGCTTTTAAAACGAGTCCAGCTTCTCTGTACCGTATGTTACCAATAAAGCTGCTGCTCACAAACCCACAAAAACGTTTGTAGATAAAAATAGCAACATCACTGACTTCATTTCATCTCTCAAGTGCATGTACCCAATCACATTCCAAGCAATCCATGGGAAAAAATTACATACTTCGGACATCCTTTGAAGCGCCTATATCTAAAGAACAGTAATAACTTAATTACTTAATGTCAGAAAGTGCTTAAAGTAATGTGTTATAACTCAAGACCTCAGAACTTAAGGACATTAATGAAACTCTACCTGCAGGTTGTGGCAGACCAGATGGCAGTATCAGCAATGTCATTGATGTAATGATCAGTCAGCTGTTGCCAAATGAAGCAATCACCTTTCATGGTAAAGCAACTTTAATCAGGCACTGAGGTAAAACACGATGGTCTACAAACATAAAATCACATCATACTCTCCATGAGAAAAGAAATTTAAGATTATGTGAGAAATGTTGCTCTCTTCACAGAAGTATAACATAAATGCATACACATTAAAATAACAACCAAGTAGTTCAATTTGTGTGTTTTTGGGTTAACTTGTATATGTATGTATATATATATATATATATATATATATATATATATATATATATATATATATGTATATATATATATATGTATATATATATATATATATGTATATATATATATATATATATATATATATATATATATATATATATATATATATATATATATATATATATATATACTTATTTATTTTTGACTGTTTCTGTGCTATTTTCAAGCTGGTTTTCTTTATCATTTGTGTGGTCAGTCTGCCAGTGAGAGATTTTGTGCAGTGTGGAACACCATGGAAGGCCTCATTCATACATTCAGCAAGAGTGACTAGTGCATTTCAGTTCTGAAGGCAAAAACATCCACTCATCCACTTTTTTTTTTTTTAGTTTCAAAGAGGACAAGACAGGCACAAGTGCTGCAACTGACAGTCCTGACAAGCATTCATTTTAGTCTGTCAAACATGAGCTGCTAGATCAATTCAAACTAGAAAACAGTTTGATCAAAGCCACTATAAAGCATGTCTTAGCCTCTCACTTAAGCGTACCACTTTATCACTAAACACACTTGATAAATAAAATAAATAAATCATTAAAGGTGTATTATTCATAATATACTATAGCTGAAGTTTACTTGACTGATGGCAATTTGCAATATGCATCTCTAAAAATCTTTTGCAGTTTACAATCTGATTTCATCACAAGACGATGAATAAATAAATAAATAAATAATAAAACAAACAATCAAAGGAAATTGGTTGGTTTAACAAGTGATTTTGTATCCTGCAAGCTTTTTAAAAAAAAACAAAGTAAATTTGCACATAGCAGTGGATTTTGCTTGCAGATCAATAGTCACAGTCATTTAAAAAGGGAGAAAAGAAGAGAATCTTCTGGTGCATTGCTACTGAACAAAATGAGTATAGACTGCTTTACACTGGCCAGTTCAGCTCTGAAACAATGCAGTATATAAAATTCTGTTCAAAGATGCAATGTTACATACAGTAAAAGCTGTACTTAAAGGGATAGTAAAAAAAAATAAAATAAATGTAATCATTCAACATTCACTCACCCTCAATGGCGTTTCAAACCTTCATTGCTTTTGTTTTTTTCTGTGGAGCACAAAATAAGAATTTGAAGAGTCATTTGAATTTCTTTTTTTTTTAACACCACCTAATACCAATTTTTGAGTGAACCTCCCCTTTTCAATCTCCTGAAACTGATTAATTCCAACCAGTTCCTTGTGGAAATAAGGAATCATGGGTCTTGAATGCAGAGTCAGGTTCATAATTCTTTATCAGGTGAGGAGCACAGGCTGACCTTTCCTGAGAGGAAGTTAAAATCTGTTAGAAAGATGTGCAGTGGAATTTTTCAAAGAGTTGATTGAGGTTGGCCGTTTATGCTGACAGTGGCGAAGTGGATTGCTTTAATTTTCAGACATGCCTTGTCAGAACTTTCCTGATCAGCAGCAGTGTTAGCATAGCTACGCAGGCGATTCCTTTGAAATTCCACAGAGTGGATGTCACTAAAAAGTGCACAACCTCCATTTGCTGTTCCTCAGCCTCCTATTCCCTCAGAGAAGCAGTTCTCTGTAGAAATACATAACGGTTTCTTCAAGTACAGCCAGAATGTGCCCTATATTTCACAACTGTTCTGACAAACAGCTATTAAGTAGCAGAAGGTATGTGAGGTGAGCATGAATACTCTTGGGAAACAGGGTTTGTCTTTTAACCCCCCTCCACCCCACACCACACACACAGTATGTGACAGGATACAGCAATGTGGAATGGAAAAAAAAAAAAAAAACATTATTGTATCCTCTCTCTCTCTCTATATATATATATTATTATTATTTTTTTTTTTTCAAGTGACTATGTGAACATTGATTGTAAATCTATCTGTAAAGGTTTTAATCATTTGCTCCTCTTTGTGAATCTCCCCTTAAGGTACTTCAGCTAGTGCTTCAGATTTCTCAAGGTTAATGCAATGGGTAAACAGAACAAATGAATAGAAGATTTTTTGTTTCAAATAAGCGAAATTACATATTCAAAATAATTCAGAGTGCCTTGAGTCATCTTAAATGAGTTCCAAAGCAATCAATATGTTTGTTACACGTCTGGAAAAACACATTTATGAAAAAGAATTGTGTGCAACATGCCTGCGTCATTAAAAGCCTCCACTGGCTCATCTAAAATGAATGCATATATTATAAAATAATAAATAAATTAAGAAATGAGAAAATGAAGATATGAGAGCCTCAATAAAGCCCCTGCGCAACCAGAATTTTTTTTGTTTAATTGTCTGTCCATATTACATACATTGATTATGATGATGATCACTTTGTTTTACAGAGGGTGTGTTAGAACCTTCCTGTCTGGGACATAATTAAAGATCGATTATTCCTCTTGGCAGGAGTAATTAAATAATACCACTGCATTGGCGATCACTCTCTGCATCTCTGCGTGAGCCAATTCAGTCAATATCGCAAACTTTGACACCATGTATCAACCTCAGTCTATATTGTTTTCAGTTCCCCTTCAGTTCGATTTTAACACTCAGTTAACACTAGGTATCAAAACAGGGTTCAGCTTGGGTAACAAATAACGTTTCAGCCAGAAACACATACTCAACAAAACTGTTTTCACGTTCTCTAATGCTTTGTTCAGATGACATATTAACTTAAGGCTTGTAGACGCCCATTTGTGAAGCGATCTGTTGTAAAAATCTAGTATTACATTGACGCCGGCTGCTTCGATCAGTGTAGGCAGAGTTATTTTGTGAACTGCTGTGACGTGGTGCAGATGAATGCATCTCGCACAACAAGCTCCCTTTTCCCTTCTGACTCACATATGCTTTGTTTTTTTTTTGAATAGACAACTACGGTAATTTTTCCCAAGATGCACCAACATGGCTAAAACACTGAATTAAGGCGCTGGCTCGTTTTTTGGTTCTGCTGCGGGTTCAAGCAGAGTGAATAAAGGCTCTTGCATACAGGTCTGGTCTCCGTTTTGCCTCCCTGCTGGGCCCCATTGATTTGCATGGCACAAGATGAAATGCATGAGCTCATTCCACCGCTCTAAGCATTATTTTCTCCTATTCAATCAGGACTTATCTTAACAGGCTGATGTTTTTTATAATGGCACTCATAAATTTTACAAAACAAAGGCCTTGCTGAGATCCATTTTAACTTTCGTTGTGTGGTGGTGTAATATATTTTGGCATTGCGGAGATGTGTATTCATATAACAGGTTAATATCCATGCACTTGGGTTAATGGAAAGGGACTGGTGGTGTTATTTAATATGAGGACAAAGATGTGTGGTTCTTATTGGCTATATTGCAGGGTTGAGGGTCTCTAACATGCATTTCATCTTGAAGTGATAGATGTTTATGCACATATAGGATTCCATACTCTCTTGACAATGAAAAAAATAAACTCAATAAGCTTTCTAAGGCTTAGCAATGCCTATATTTGATAGAGAGATAAAGGGAGAAAAAAAGAACATAATATAACATCATATTTGTCAGTGGTTGGCCAACACAATATTCAAAGGCCCCTGAATTCAAAGATATTTTCTGTATTTCTATTGTAATAATGACTGCTTGTATTCAGAAACTGGGTATACTGATATATTAAATTAATTATTAATTTTGTGATTCCAGTTTCAAGAACTATATTCTTAAATAAAAACAATAATGAGGATTGAAAGGCAATATAATTCCAGTTTATATCTTTATTTTATGCACTTTTCAGCATTAGAGTTAGATTGTTTTAGTGAAAAAATAAATAAGCTTCATTGTTTGGCCCCCATTGGAAGTTTGCTGAGCCCCCCAAGGTCCTGTTTATGAACCACTGATATAGGTACAATTTGAATAAAGGACATTAAAAGACATGTCAAAAATATTTTCACTTGTAATTGACATCATTTTGTCGATTTAGCTGAAATTATATTGGATAAAAAAAATTTCTTTTCTATCAGTACAAACTGGCGACAGGTACATTGATCGAAGCCATTGTGCAAAAATAAGCATTTTATCTATGATACTATTGTCAATGTATTAGTTCAGCAAGGAGACTAGTTTCTAATAAACTAATAGAGCCACAAAAAGTTATCCAACACCGATAAGACTCTGCTCATCTTTCCCATGCCCCCTTTGCAAATGTGCTATTTGACACAGCAAACACATTCATTAAAATAAATAAATCCTGTTATAAATACATTTTTGTAAACATGTTGGCAGCATGTGGGATATTCTCTAACATGACAGAACAAGCCAGTAACTCACATCCCGTGGGGATCTGGATATTTTTGCAAGTATTAATTTGACATGACAACAACTTTCCCAAGCTTAACTGTGCTTTAAAAAAAAAATGCATGCACTGTAAAGAAAGCTTGGTAAACTGTTTTTCTCATGTTCATTAAACCTACAGCTAATTGGTAGTCTGCATAGCTTTGTTTATCTCCTCATAATTTTTCATAAATTTGAACACATTTCACTGTATTAACGAACTGCTTCCCATTGTTACCTGCTGATAGGCTCCATCTTTTCTTGGTCAGAACTAGAACACCAAGCTCCATAGCAACACCTTCTGGGTTATCCAAGTCCTTCTTCTACAACAAAAAAGGCAAGATGAAAAAAAAAATGAAATCATGGCCTATAGCTACACAGCACACAAGTGAGCTTGAGGAAGTGACTCCAGCTGCACATGATGGAATACCATCTCCCGTCCAACCCTGTCAGATGTCACAAAGACCACTTCAGTACATAAATACATTAAGACATGAGAACAGAAATGCCTTCAATGACAAGAAAATGCCAGCACATACTGCTTTATCCTGTTTCCTGTACAACCCAGTTCAAAAGCGTCTAAGCGTACATAAGGAGCTCAACATAAAGCACCTGAAAACCACCAGAAAGAAAAATTACAGAGTCTCCTGGGGACATTTTGCTATACTACAGTCAGTGAGCTTTCCTCCAATCAGTAACTCTCTTAGTTTCAATAAACACCACAAATAGAGAACATACAGTACACTACCAAAAATCTGTTTTATTATAAAAAGCAACATCAGATTTTTACTGAGCTGCGAAACTTTTTGCAAATTAATGTTCTTTTGAACTTTCTATTGAGAGAATCCTGAAAATGTTGATAAGAAATGCTTCTTGAGCACCAAATCGGCATTTTAGAATGATTTCTGAAGGATCATGTGACATTGAAGACTGCCGTAACAACTGCTGAAAATGCAGTTTTGCCATGGCATAACTCAAACGCCCATGGCATTTATTAATTTATTGCCAATTCTAATTTATAATTTATTAGTATTTTAATTGGTAATTTATTTATCAGGATTTATTAATAAACCCAAGAAAGAACCATAAGAAAGCTTTCCCATATGACTTGGTGTTTACCATAGTCATTTCAAACCAGTCTGAAGTCCTATAGAACATTATGGAATTCCCCAACGCGTCATTTCCAATGCAGCCATGCCACACAAGTCAGACTAACTGCACTGGGATCGATTGTCTTAATGTTAGCTCTCTTTAAATAAGACAAACCAGTCAATTGAACTTCACTGAAATTAAAGGTGATGGACAGTGATCTACCTTGAGTTTCAAAGTGATTGATAATCCTGCTATCGATATAAAAGAGTTTAAGTTAAGAGAAGTCCACAAAAAAGATCCTATAAATCGATCAAGGTATTGCAGGATGTAGCACAATGCTGGACATTTCCTTTTAGATATAATTTTACTGGAGTTCAAGACCATCAAGCCATAAATATTTTTGGTCTAGAAAAGAAAGGGTGCTTTAATATCATGCTAAAAGATAATTAACTTAACTTTGAGAAGTACACTAGCATGCAAATGACCTCAAAGCTATAACAAATATGCACTAAAAGCCACAAAACTCCATTTTTTGTATCACCGCACTCCTGAGTTAACATTTTAGATTACAGTAGCTAATGCTGGCGGATCATTTAACACTTCACCTTCAGAAATTAAGACTAGTGTGTGTTTTCAACAAGCAGATATGGCTCTATTCTAAGCTAATCACAAAAATTGGACTCCGTTCAGTAATATACAGTACAGCCAAAGCCAAGTGACACGCAAGCAAGCACAAAACCTTGAGATGACATGTATACTTTTTAATAAGCTCAATGCTATCTACTCTAATGGAAAAGGCTCTGAGCCAGCGTTCATAAACCATTCTATATCATTCTCTTTGAACTGTAATAGACCTTCACTTTGCGTAGGTTACCAGTGCTTTTGTACCCTCTGTATTAGCAAGCTTTCAAGTACAGTATATGTGTGCGTGTGTGTGTGTATGTTTGTGTCATCAAAACCATGGACACATTAACAAAACAAGACTTCTCTTTAAGCTATGTACATAGATTCCTGGACCCGAGGCTGTAACGTTTACAAAAATATGTAGCCAAAAGCATACAGAAGCCAAGTGATTAATTTAATACAAATTAAAGGCAGGATATAAAATCAGAATATAAATACTGATATTAGGAACCAGGCAGACAGCAATACCAAAAGTTCTCTCTATTATCCTGAGCTGCCTTTAATTCACACCATATATAAAATAAATAATCTTCCTGGTCAGTACAGTTCCAGTTCACACAAATATACGGAAAGAGATCCAATTCTTAAATTTAGAATTTTTCACAAACATCATACATTGACACCCTGTACTGATTAAAAGCCTTATCAAAGAAAGGATCCAATTTTTAATCATATCAACCTTTGTATCAAATAATAAATTGCGTTTCACCCAAATATCATTAGACAATGCTAAAATAAAGACGGTCACACTAGACAAAACTACTTCAGATGTCACAACTAACATACTGAAAACAGGATATGATGTCACATAGGCTTCTTTTTTTCATAAATACATTTAAAATTATAAAATATACTATCATCTACTCAACTTTTCCAAAACAATCTGTGTTTCGGGATCTTTGAGACATCAATCTTTAACATTTATGTTTTATTGCTCAAGGACATTTCATTTTATGAATGTCAACAAAATCAAAAATGGAAAAACGTACCCACATGTGTGATTACCATATTAAAACCGCTCTGAAGGTGGTCTTGGCTCACACAAGTTTGTTCTGTCTTGTAAAACATCCAGAATTCTGCCATTCACACAATGGCAATGTTGTCCCAGCAGTTGCATTGTAAGCTCTTTCTCCTCCAAAATCTGCAAAAATGCTCTCCTCCTCTGTGTCTCTGCCTTTCCATCATTGTTTTCTCACATCAACCATCTGCTGTCTGTCCTAAGGGTGCTGCACAGGGGGGTTTACACCCCACATAGCAAGTCAGAGATGTGCTTATCTTTGCAAAACTCTCCATGCATGACAGCTGGCAAGGAGCAAAGTTTAGATGCCAACAGAAAATGCTACAAAATAAAACAATGGTATTGGGGAAATAACATGGTCATCTGTCTGAATAATCCAGATGGCCAAAGGTTGGAAGAAATGCGACTCGAAAAAAAAACATAACACCGTCTCACATGTATCTATAAAGAGCCTGCATGAGTGATTTATCCCAAGCCCCTATTCCCTTGCCTCTGGCTACACAAACACTTTCCATTAGCACGTTCTTGTAGTCACCATGCCATTTCAGCAGTTTGCACCCCTCAGCTGAACTCCAGCCTATGCCGGAAGCACAGAGGTGGCTGTTCAAGGCCACATTCTCCATCTTTATTTCACAGAAAAACCGAGCCCCGTTGCTCAATCGCTTTTCTCCCGTGTCCTTCATCCCAATCCTATACCCTACATCCCGAGGCCATTCCGGACAGTAATCCCGCAATGAACCTGCCAGAATCCACAATGAAATCCAGAGGAAACAATAAACAGCTTTACTGCTGAGAGCTATGTGTCTTCTCCTTTTCTGACGCAAGTCAATTAAGCAGCCAATGACCTACAGAACATGTTGTAATAGTTCCAGCCTACAGAACATGTTGTAATAGTTCCAGCACCACAATAATTGCTTTTAATGCACAGCAGTTATAACAGTGATTGGACCTGATGGTTGATTGCATATTTAGGCAACCTCATGCTGCACTCCTTCTCTATTTTACTTCTAAAGTGTTCCTAACCCATTCGCAATCGCTCGGACTGAGCTTGTTGAGTTTGCATATCGTGCAGGTGTTTTTTCATGTAACACAATGGGGATGCTTAAGGGTCAAACTCTTAGGACTTGTTTTGTGAAACTGTGAATGGAATATGAAAGCCAGGAGAGCATGAGTCATTACGTATAACCTCACTATGAACAACATCCTCAACTATTTTTAAGCTAAAGACTGAATGCTGCCATAGCAACGGCCTCATGCATGAGGTTTTGTGCAGCAAATATGCAAAGCACATGACCACATCACAACCTATGCATTAATAATCACATAAAGTGATGGTACACTAAAAGTAGAGTTTCCAAAAGTGCCAAAGAACTACCATTTTGGGTTCCTCAAAGATCCTTTCAATGAACAGTTCTTAGTGTGAGGATCTAAGAATTATTTTCCACTATCAAGACCTTTTGTTAACTGAAAGGATTCCATGGATGAAACTTGATACACTTGATGAAAGATGTCAATGAAGAACCTTTATTTTTATAAGTGTATAACCTATTGTTATTTTAAACAACCAGCAACTTGACAATGCAATTTGCTACATGAACCCTATGTATCTTTGTTCAGATTCCTGCGGTCATCACTGTTTTTTTTTTTTTCAAGATCACGAGCAGGAGTTTTATTGGCAATGCAAGGGTCTTCACCTCTGTTCTACAGCCCATTAAGAATTCATGACTTTATTATGAATATGTGAAATGATTTGCTCTCCATCTCCAAACCTGCAGAAAATGGCTTCCACAAGAACAATCTGTTGGAGTTGTCATTCAAATCTCCCCTCATACATTTTTTTCTCAATGCATTTATGGCCAGTTAATACATTAAATTTGTATGATATAATTATCAGTTAGCAAACAACTATGCCTCAATTTGAATGTAATAACCTTTTTTTTTTTTAACTAACAAATGTCAGATGTTAATATTTATTTTTTGTTAAATATGTTTTGTTATATATTGTGTTAAATATTACACATTTCCATTCCGTTCATTAGCATTACCGAAAGCGTTTATGGATAACTGGATGCATACTGGTGTTGGTTCTATGGTATATCATCAAAACATGTCGGTTTTAATGATTTTATGGAAATGCATTTGCCTTTTTATTCCTGACTCTGCAGCTGACACCTGTTTTGCCTAAATATCAGCTTGGTTGAGAATACAGATAGTTTAAGGTTCAGTAAGTATACATGTAAAAAGCACTGTGACATTCGGGAGCTGATCGTTGTCTTTGTATGGTTTGTATTACAAGAAATAAAATTCCATAAAACATGCAAAAAATATACTTCAAAGCCCCCAGCAAATCAAGCCTTTTATTGTATTTTAGGAATTTGTGATAGGGCCTTTTTGATGTGCTTTTCAAAGCTACTTTGAGTTTCTCTTCCCTTCTCCCCTGTGTTTTTCTTCTTGTGTGAGAGAGGATAAATTGGATCTGACTAAAGTGCTAAAATCAGTCTTTTAACATCTGGTTTCATGTCCAGATTGAGGTCAGTAGCATGTGTGCTGGGATTTTCTCCTGGTCTATAGGTCTATCTTCTGCTTAAACAGGTTTGATCATGATGAACTATTTTGTAAAAAACAAAACAAAACAAAAGCAAAAAAACAAAAACAAAAAATAATTATGAGAAACTAAACTGATAAGAGCAAATTCTATAATTCCTGAGTTTCAAGAATCTATCGCATATTACAATACAAAATCTTGAAAGTCTTGGTTAGCAAATAATACACTGACAAAGATTCAGTACTGTTGCACATCGAGTAGACAGTTCTTTCAAGAAATTAATTCCTGTTTTTTTTTTTTTTTTTTTTTTTTTTACTGAGATACTGTATTGTGATTTCATACTGAGAGTCATCTGCCAGTCAAAACTTGCATTTACTTGAACATACACCATATGTAGCCTAATAGAGCTCTAGGAACAAGTTTAAAGGGAATAAAGAAACATTGGATCTAATTTACTAATTTCGGTGTGTGTGCTGAAAGGCTTTCAATTGAAAATATATGCAGAATTCACAAAAAGTAAGTAGGCAACACAAATTCATTCTTACCCCAATCTGCTGGATTACAGATCCTTTTAACAAATTTGGGCTTAAAATGCAAAATTAAAAATTAGCAGGGTAAAATACTTTAGAGAAACATGGGATTTCATAACTTGCTTTTGAATTCCCAATTGCTCCAACAACAAAATAAGTCTACTACGGTGTTTCACCAACTATCCAGTTTTATTTTATAACAAGTTTATTGTAAAACAAAAATGAACATAATGATTGAAAAAAAAAAAATTGAAAAAAAAATTAAAATTCTAGAAAACTTTGCTTTATTTACCATATATTTATATTAATTGCAGAATTAATAAAATGCATCATCACACACTGTATCTTTGGTTAGTGAACAAGGCCAAACAAAATCAATAAATGCTTTTCACAGAACCTCTTCAGTCAGTGCCGTCGCTCCCTACACGCAGAGTACGCAGTCTGCGTAGGGCACCAACTCCCAGAGGGGGCACCATCCCAGTTGCTCAAAAAAAAAAAAAAAAAAAACCTTCCGCCATTCTCCCATCCGCGCTCGCGACCGCTTGCACCTCATGTTTTCGGCTGAATGTTCATAATTGATGGATGAACATCTATGTCTGGGAAAAGGACATCAGCAATCCGGCGCAGAGAAAAGAAAACTAAAGAAAGTAAAACAATAATAAAAAAAGAAAAGTTGGCTTGACTTTAGATGTTCCAGAGTCTCAAATTTAGGGACCGTCTCTAAAGTTACATGCGATATTGGTATACACTTTTCTAACGTCAGTAGCATTTGAGGAGAATGACTTACATTCATAAAAACAACTGTAATTGTTCATCTTGGTGACAGCTATAAAGCACAATTGAATTGAATGTTGGATATTTATTAAAATAAACTGTAAATCATATGTAAATTATGCTACTTTTTCACATGGGCTCCAACGCAAATTTGAAACTCAATAGCATTTGAGGAGAAAGACTTGCAGTCATAAAACAATTGTAATGTGTCAGCTACAATGCACGCCTTATACATTTTTAATATATATTAAAATAAATTAATATACTGTAATATTTTTTTGATGTTGTTGCTATAAAAAAGAGCTAAGCCATCATTAGCCTTTAAAATGACTTAAAATGCATTATATAAAAAAACAATGAGGCAATAATGATTGGTTTATAATACAACTGTTAAAATACATAATGTAGGCAAATACAAAATAAACGATTTATGTACGTTATTACAAATGCCTACAAAGGGAGCTAGATGCCATGTAATTGCTGCTGTAACACTTACAGGAGAATCAAATCCTTGTTTAGGCTACTGACCAAACATTTAATTGAAATAGTCACTTAATCTTTCATTTTTGGCCACCTTTTTGCTATAGATGACACAGCCTTTATAATTTCTTCAACCAAAAACATGCATATCACAACCCTTACAAAAATAAACCATGGCTTTATCATAGTAAAACTGCTTAATTTCCTTTTGCATGATTTCTTAATGCTTGAGACTATAAAATAAATCATAATAAAGTTATAGCCATAGGTAAATGTCGAGAGCTACAATTGTAATTTGAAAATAATACAATTTATTCATTTAGTTTTTTATTTGATTAAAGTTATTTTTTCACCCCTATAGTAGGTGTTTTTTTCATCATCATATTTGAGGAAGGGGGGCACAACAATACAATCCTGCTTAGGGCACCCATTTGGCCAGCAGTGGCCCTGTCTTCAGTAGAGCTACTCTTTAAAACAACTCTGTAAAAATGCTCTTTAAATATTCAAGTACAGCAAGATCTTCAAATAAAGTCAGCTGAAGCACAATCAACACTTTTTAAATAGTCCTAGGCCACATATGTTGACATTCAAACCAGCACCATGACTGCTTTTATACAAAAGAGATAAACATGGGGCAACTTACATTTAGAGACATTTTTGATCCACCAATGAAATAGTTCCAAACAAGTCTGAATAACATACAATAGTGGCATTGATAATCAGTGGCAGCTTTGGCCTAATGGTTAGAGAGCCAGCGTAGTTACCAGAAGGTCGCCGGTTTGAGTCTTGGTGCTTGTTGGTGGGAGGGAGTTAATGAACAGCGCTCTCTTCCACCCTCAATACCCATGGCTGAAGTGCCCTTGAGCGCTGGATCTATAGCTGCCCACTGCTCCGGGTGTGTGTTCACTTCTCACTGATGTGTGTGTGCACTTGGATGGGTTAAATGCAGAGCACCAATTCTGAGTATGGGTAACCATACTTTGCAAATGTCACGACTTTCACTTCAATCAGTGTTTTAGAACAAATCATTTGAGTGAACGATTTAAAGAGTCACCTGAGAAAGCAGAGATACTTACTGAAAAATATGAATATACACAAAAAGTTCTGCTTCAATAGGACTTATACTTGACAAAAAAATTATATAGAAAAGCTTCCTAGATTTATGCATACATTTGCATGTTACAGACCTAATCTTTCTCAAAACACATTTGCTGAGAAATTGATTTTTTTCTCAGAGAAGCAGTTTTAATTTGAAGTATTTCTAACCAGAATTTATCCTGCTTATATAATGAATTATGTAAAGAAAACAGTCAAAGACATAATTTAGAAAGTTAAGATAGTATTCCAGATCCATCTCACTGTATAAATGTGCAAGTAGAATTGTTATCCCTGAGCTGAGACCATAAATGTCAGCGCAGCTCTTGCCACAACAGTATTTCAGGCCCCACAACAATTCAATTGCCACACTGTGGAAACACAACATGACAAAGTAGCCACTGAGTCAAGATTATAGCTTCAAATACTGGCAGCCCTGGCTATTTTCATGGCCAAGGTCACATAAGCTCATGATTCCAAAAAGAGTAATTTTCATAAAATCTTATGATGTTCGCTTCTACTGGGCACTGATACCCACTAGCTCTTTACTGAGCAATATTTATAGGCACAACTGTAAACTCACACTCTCAAGTCCATTACAGGCACCTTATCAAAAGGCAGACCTCACTACACTTGCCAGCTACCCAGTCTCTGATGAGATTTGGAAAAATCATTCATCATTTAGACCTGGGCTGATTTATTCATTCATTCTTTTCTGAGAAAGAAGCATCCCCCCAAAGGCGAAGGGTGAAAGAAACCCCTGATTCTGCTCTTTTCTAATATTTTGGAGGCACTCTATGAATATCTTCAGAAAGAATGCATGAATAGCCCATTTAGAAATCTTGAGCTGGCATTTCCAAAGTCATAGGAAAACATAGTGATCTTGAACATTTAATAAAAATTCTAAATGCTTCAATCATGTGGCGAGAAATAAATTAAGTTTTTGAAAGACACATCTGCCTTTGCACCTGCATAGGCAGAGTTTAAATGCGTAAACGTACAAAAGCTAACAGTTTCTTAAGGTACATAGTTTCCAAGGACCTGACTTCCTTTGTAAATGTTAAAATAACAGCAGGGCTAGGTTAATATTACAGTAATATGAAGAACATGCTGATTTCTCTAAAAGATTTGACCTCTGTGAATTGCTTTGAGCACAGCTTTTTTCTTCGTGTAATGATTTCATTTGCTTGCTTTCCTTCTAGAAGCTTTTTTACTCGAAAAGCGGGGACTATGGATCACAAGATTTAATACGTAAGGCAAGAAATGGTGACAGACAGCTGTCTGGTAGCTAGGCAACCCAAATAGTGTCTTTGATAGAGACCTTGGACAAAGCCTGCTTTCTCAAATATCTTGTCCAAGTATTGCAACCTTGCAGATACAATTCAAATTATTCTAGCCTTTAGTGTCACAAGATGTGTCTCCAGAAATCATTATTTCATGCTGATTTTGTGCATTTTCCCCTACAAAAAACATATATATATATATATATACATAAAATATTTTCAGAACAGCATTATAATCAACTTATTTAACAAAAATCTATACTCATTCAATTCAATTCAAGTTTATTTGTATAGCGCTTTTAAAATACAAATCATTACAAAGCAACTTTACAGAAAATTATGTTTCTACAATATTTAGTGGTAGCTTATAAGTGGTGACTGTCAGTTTGTGCGCGTATGACTCATACTTTTCATTTATTGCATCATTGCTGAATAAAATGATCAATTTCTTATATATACATATACACACACACACACACACATATATATATATATATATATATATATATATATATATATATATATATATATATATATATATATATATATATATACACACACACATGTATACACATGTATATATATGTATATATATATATATATATGGACCAAAAACTACAACAGCAGCATACATTAATGGCAATGTACATTACCAAGTTACATAAATAAACAATTCAAATAAAATCTGTTTTAACCTTTAACATACTGACAACCACCCTAACAATATAGGTGGTAAAAGAGAAAACCACATGAAGAATTACAAGTTCAACAAAATAGCTTTTCCACAATCTGAAGTATAAACTAATATATAGAAGAGTCAAAGTATATAACACAAATAATACAATTAACATTGAGCAACAGAAGATGTAATATAACCCAAATGTGCACGATAAAAAAATCATGATTATTTAAATGTGGAGTGTTACACAGGGAATTCTGGGAATATTAGTTTACAGTTTATTACTGTATATATATATATATATATATATATATATATATATATATATATATGTGTGTATATATATATATATATTAGTGTAGCATAAACACGTACAGTTGAACTTAATCAACAAATTTGGAATTCTTCAGACAGCTTTTTTTTTTTTTGCAAATTATGACTGAAAAGGAAGTTTCTGAAAATTATAGTATGTTTGCATAATACACAGAGCTCTTTTTTTATCACAAAATATCAAAGAAAATTTGACTGCTTGTGATATGGCCCTTTAACTACTATGTCATGTAACCAAAATTCATGGCACTTCCTCAAAAGCTTCTCGCACAATTTTCAATGTTTCAAGCTGAGCAAATATGCAAAATGTCAACTCTCAAGCTGAGATTTTTTTTTAATTTTCTTTATTGTCTCTTGATTCTGCATGAACATAAAAGCAAGTTACCGCCAAAATAACACAGAATGAACCATTTCACAGGTAATAAAGTCTGCTGATGATGGATTACTTTTATACGGCACCTTTTATCTGGAAGCCTGAAGCTGTTTTAGTGTGAAGGGGGAGACCTCGCGGCTCATCACACACTAATCATGCACTTACAGCAGTGAACCATTTCAATCACTGGCCACACAGCCCCAAAAACCACATTGCACTGAGCCCAGCAGACACTACACTTATTCAGCAGGTGGAACATCACAGATGTCACAACAAAAGCTCCTCTGAGGAGACTACACAATCATTTGCTGTTTTCTTTCAATTTCTCATGACAAAAATCTGTATGTATGATTTATTGTGTAGAAAACTGAACAGTAACCATACTCTACGTGGAGACAGTGGACTGGCTTTACACAGCTGGACATATGTGAGGCTATCAATCTCAGAGTGCCCAGCTGAAGCAGTGGGAGAACTGGGAGAAACATGTCATCAAACAATAATAAAAAGAACTCCTGCAAAAAGAACTCAACTAGTTTTTTTTTTAAATGTAAGCTAAATATAAGATAGATTATATATGAACATTATGAATGCAATATTGCGTAGCTTGTCAGTGTTAGTGTTCTTATGAATGCCATTTATGTTTTTGTTAATACAGCACATAGCACTAGTCAACTGAATGAATGTAACAGGGCAAAGATGAATGCACTTTTGGAAGTTGAATGTAAGGGAAATTTCATTTTGGAATTTATGTGGTCTAATGTGATGTTGTTCATGTTCTTGTTCATAATGAAATTTTATTTTATTGCTGTAAATAATTTACATGACCTGTTGAATTCATTTTGGGAGCGACTGATGACTGATGAATATACTTTTAGTGCAGTGCCTGTATATAAGATTAGTATTGTGTATTAAGGATTAGTATTAAGATCAGAGGCTGTCATATGTGGATCAACTTACTATTTTGTGTATTTTCATCAGTTTCAAAATGATAAATAAATTGCAAACAAACAAACAAACAAAAACACACAGACACACACACATACATACATACATATACATATGCTTACATTTTAGAACATTTTCTCAAATTCTATTAATGTCCCTACAACCAAACCCAGCTGTTAGATACTGTAAGAATCTTTCACCTTCTATCACAGAGCAAAGAATAATTGCTATGCGAAGAAACTATTATTCAATATAGCAATAATGTCTTTGTTTGGGGACATTTTAACCCCAGCAGAAACACATTAAGAAAAAACTAATCCAAATAGTCAATTTGCAGGATTGTGCAGCTAGTACCAATTAACCAGAGAATTGTAACGTAAAAATTAACTAGCTTTTAATCATGTTTTCATATCTAGGGTCACTGAGACCCCAAACAGCTTTTCCACAGAGTACATTTTAAGCATGTTTAATAATTTGACCTGGTTTATAAGTCACGACATAAGGTACAACCCAGATACTTTATTGTTAATTACGTAGGTTAAATTGAGATTTGAGAATAGCATTTGAGTCTGTCTGACTGCAAACATAACATGAAAATCAAATTAACTCTTTGAAGTCTTTTCTTTTTCTATTCTTTTTTACGTTTTTTACTTTTTTTTTTTTTTTTTTTTTTTTTTTTAGTTTATTTGAATAGGGACAATACAATAAACATAACTCCAGTCAAATGCTGGAAAAAAAAATGCACTGCACATACTGTAGATATTATAGCTGATGCTAATTCACACCTCTTGTCCCTAGAAAGGCATTTCTAAAAAAAAGAAAAAAAAACCTAATGTAACAAATCCTTCATACAATATCCTTATACATTACAAACAGAATACAGAACAACCACATGCCCAAGTTTTATAGACTCTTCCAGTCCTAATAAATAACTAGTTACAAAGCATATAATAAAAATGAAATGTGTACAGGTCTGGTTAATTTTAGTTTTTTAACACTTAAACTTCCATGTAAAATACTTTATTTCATGTATCATTTTAAACTCATTTGGCAACATATTCCAAATTTGAGATCCATTTACAGAAAATGCTGTTTGCCCTTGTGATGTTCCACAAAACCCAATCCTAAAATTTCCAACCTCTGTGTTCCTCGTTCGGACAATATTCTTTTCCAAATTACATAAGACAGAAGGTGAAGAATTTGTGGCTGTTACCCAGAATTGTGTGTGTATATATATATAGGCAGGTAAGCGATTAAAATGTTTAATCTAAGTAATAACATGATACAATTCATTTGAATTTTCCTTTACATTTCCTTGATCAGAAAGGAGCAGATAGAAGAAGAATATTCTTATATTTTTCTGCCCCCTTTATAGACATAAATAGTAGATGGCATTAACATTGTTCCCTCCACCATCACCCAAAATTTATTAACATTAGTAGTAGATGACATTAGCATCACCCAAAATATATTAACATAAATAGTAGATGTCATTAGCATCGTTCCCCCACCATCACCCAAACTCCAACATATCTGATATTTGTTTAAACGTTTTACAATGATCACATACAATCCAAATCAAAATTCAGTTTGATATAATTCAAGTTGTTTCTTTTTATAACTCCTTTTAAATTCCAAAATATTTTTACAACTTTTTAAATCTTTCCTTAGAGAATTCCAAGCTTTTACTCCAGCAACAGACAAACACATTTGTTTCAGGTTTGTTCGTGCTATTAGATGTTTAAAGTCATACAGCCTTCTGTGATTTCCATCTTCAGAAGTAAAGACAAATAACTTTTGTAAGTCACGTGGAAGAGCTTTGCTTCTAGCTTTGAACATCACTAACAGAGTTTGTAATTCTACAATGTCTTTAAATTTAAATTTAAAAAAGAGTGGATTTGTGTGGTCTCTATATCCTGCTTTGAAAATAATGTGAATGGCTCTTTTCTGTAAAATAAATAAAGGCATAGTATTACTATGATATGTATTTCCCCATATTTCTACACAATAATTTAAATAAGGCAAAATCATTGAACAATATAACATTTTCATTGTATTATACGGTAAACTGTATTTAACCTTATTCAAAATAAATAGGCTTTTTGCCATCTTATTTTTTACATGCAATATATGACTTTTCCACGTCAATTTCTCGTCTAAAGTGACTCCTAAAAATCTGATTTCAGACACCTTCTCAATATTTACATTGTTTATAGATAAGCTGACTTCCTCCTTTTATTGCTGAATATCATAAACTTTGTCTTATTCCAATTTAAAGATAATTTATTTACATCAAACCACAATTTTAGTTTAACCATTTCATCTTCAATATTATTAGCTAAGGTTTTCAAGTCATTTCCTGAACTACATAAATTTGTATCGTCTGCAAATAATACATAGTGTAATTTTTTTAGAAACCTCACAAATCTCATTTATATATAAAATAAAAAGTTTGGGTCCTAAAATTGAGCCTTGTGGAAGTCCACATTCAATATTCAAACATTCTGACCTATAACCATCAAACTCAACATATTGTGGTCGTTGTTGTAAATAGCTAGTTAACCAGTCCAGTACAACTCCTCTAATTCCATAAGTATATAATTTAGAAATAAGAATTTGATGATCTATAGTGTCAAATGCCTTCTTTAAATCAATGAACACTCCTATTGTGTATTTATTTTTATCTATTGCGGTTGTAATGTCACGATAGCCAAACTTGTAGACCTATTTGAACTAAATCCGTACTGATTTTCATTTATTAATTATTGTTTTTCAATAAAGTTGTCTAATTTATTAACAAAGGTTATTTGAGGTAGGAGAGATACTGGTCTATAGTGATTAAAAATATGTTTATCTCCAGTTTTAAAAAAAGGTATTACCTTAGCTATTTTTTTATACTATCTGGAAAAACTCCTTCTGTAAAAGAATAATTAATTATATAATATAATGGTTTAATAATGCAATCAATTGTGTTTTTTATTATTTTCATGTCAATACCATCAATATCCGTTGAGGTCTTGTTTTTTAGCTTATAAACTACAGATAATATTTCATTTTCAGTCACCTCACCTAGATACATTGACTGCATAATCCTATTTTCCCTTTTCCAGACTTCCCCTTGCTGATCACTAGATATTGGTATTTCGTTTGCTAAGCTAGGTCCTACGTTTACAAAGAATTGATTTAGTTCATGGACCATTTCATCTTTATTTTCAATCACCCTATTGTCCTTTTCAAAATATTTAGGTAGTTCCGTTCGTCCAGTCTTATTCCCAATTACATTGTTCAGAATATTCCATGTAGCCTTTATATTATTTTTATTTTCATGCAACATTCTATTATAATAGTCCTTTTTTGCTTGTCTCAATATATCAGTCAACTTATTTTTTTATTTCTTATAGCGTTTTTCTGCATTCTCTGTTCTTGATTTGATAAACTCCCTATAAAGTCTATTTATCTTTTTAGAGGCATTTTTTAATCCGTTTGTTATCCAAGGTTTACTATTTTGCCTTTGTTTGGATCTGCATGGGATCTCAGGACAATGCTTATTATACAGAGTAAGATAACATTTAAGAAAAGAATTATAAGCATTATTTACATCATCTGTGTACACCTCTTTCCACTCTTGTTTAATTAAATCATTCCTAAACTTATTAATATGATCAGCACTCCTTTTTCTTTTATATATTTGATGGTATACTGTTGTTGTTTTTTTTAGGCAACTTATAGTTAAATATTGCAAATATAGGCAGATGGTCGCTTATATCATTTATTACCAACCCACTAGTAATGTGATTCTCCAAAACATTTGTAAAGATATTATCTATTAAAGTTGCACTAGTTGTGGTTATTCTGCTAGGCTTCATTATTAATGGATACAACCCGTTTTTATATAATGTCTCCAAAAAATCTGAGTTTTGTATATATCTACCTTTAGAAGATCAATATTATAATCTCCACAAATTACAATATTTTGTTTGTTATTTAGACCATGAATCATTTCTTCTAATTTATCTATGAAGGTTTCCACTTTTGATCCTGGTTTTCTATATACACATGCAACAACAATAGTCCTATTTTGTTCTAATTACTGTTTCTACAGCTACACTTTCCATTAAATCATTAATGGCTGTTGTCATGCATTTAACTGGTCTACATTTCAATTCATTATAGATATAGAGGGCAACTCCCCCTTCAGTCCTATTGGCTCTGTTGGTGACATAAATCATAGCCCTTTAATTTCAGATCAACCTCCTTGCCTTTCCTTATCCATGTTTCAGATAAAGCAATTAACTTAATTCTTCCTTTAAATGTCTCCATTACATTACATTTACATTTAGCTGACGCTTTTATCCAAAGCGACTTACAATTGCTATATATGTCAGAGGTCACACGCCTCTGGAGCAACTAGGGGTTAAGTGTCTTGCTCACGGACACATTGGTGTCTCACAGTGGATTCGAACCCGGGTCTCTCACGCCAATGGCATGTGTCTTATCCACTGCGCCAACACCACCCCTGGTCTCCAAAAAATGTTTGATTTCAGAAAAATGTTTTGATAAACTTCTGCAATTGAAATGAATAAAAGAAAATGCCTGTTCAATTTGTACCTCATCAAATTGTTCCTCAGTGTAAATACTGACAAGAGTTCCTAATATGATTAAATAAATTAGACTCTGGATCCACATTATTTTCAAAATCATATGTATCACGTTCTATATAATCAACACTTGCAAAGGCTTCAGTCTTAAATGAAAAAGTCATGAGTTCCTTATAAGAGATCCAATAATCAAGCAAAAAAAAAGAATGATGCACTCACTATTATCATTTGTACAGATCCAGGTCCTTCATTTTTCTCACCATAATCACCTTGACTTTTTCCGGAAGTCCATTCGTCCGGATAAAAACTTTTCCATTCCTGGTCCAGGTTGAATGGATTTTAAATTCCTTTTTTCAGGGTACGGCTGGTCCAAGCAATTTCTGCATTTTTCTTTGTCAAGTGCTCATTTAAATACACTCCGGTGCCTTTAAGTTTCCTAGCTTTCTTCAGGATTTCCACCTTGTGCCTTCTACTTGCAAACTTGACAATAATTTTAGGTTTATTTTTTTTTGTCCTTACTTGGAAGAATGTAACATGCTGAAATTTGCTGACTGTCCAGAGGAATTTTTTTACTCTTCATGAAGCGCACCACTTGTTGCTCCAGGGTTTCAAGCTCCTCAGATGGTGCATCCTCACCTTGTTGGTCACCAGATAGGCCTGTAGCCCGGGCGTAACTTTGATGCCTAGTCTCTAGGCCGGTGATTACAAGTTCATCAGCTCTGGAATCCTGTTCCAAGTCATCCACCCTTTGTTCCAGGAGCTTAATACGTTAATCCTTCTGTTGTACTATAGTTTTTAGTTGCCTGATCTCCTCCATGAGGCCTTTCAGTTTTCTTTGTTGTTCCACCACTTCACTTATTTCCCTTGACATAAAAATCAGGGAATTTTTAATTTCCGCCATTTCAGCTGCTATTTTTGCAGTAGTGGCCATTGTACTCCAAGCAATCTTGACTTTTGTTGGATTTCAGTGCAGTTTGATGATTTTAATGGATTTCATCAGGCCTTTGAGCAGAGAGAAACTGTTGCAGCCATCTTACTCCAAGCCACGCCCCTCCTTGTGCAGAAAGAACTCCTTGTTCGTCATTGTTATGCAATGACGCCTTGTTCGTCATTGTTGTGCAAAGCATCAATCAGAGATTACAAAAAGTAGGTTCTGCAAGACATATTTCGTTTGATAAAATTTATTACATATTCTCTTTTGGACCATGTGAGTAAATGATGGCAGAATTGTCATTTTGGTTGGGTGAACTACAACTTTAATGATTTATTTTCTTAATTTTATTATTATTTCTATGAAAATATGAAATTATTTCTTTAATGAAATGATACTCTAAATAATAAACTAAAACTGCCAGTAGGTGGTGGTAAATATCTTAATGAGTAAGTCAGCGAGTTATTTATTCATTCGTCAAATGGCTGATTCATTTAAGAGTGAAGTAAAGGGATCTTTATGATTGGTTCATTGATTCATTAGACTTGTTCGACTTGAAGCAGATAATCACCATCAGACCGATCGGTGTGTGACATCAAAGTACCACAAGAGCTTAGAGAGCAGATGACTACTTGTGCTTTCGAATCAGTCTCGCGGTACTTTGATGTCATACAACGATCGGTCTGTGCAGTGTCACTTCAAAGTCAACAAGACTATGGCCAATTAACTGTTGTATAAGATGAGTATTATATTTGCACTCGTGTGATATTGCACTTAGCCTACTTCTCATGTTATATTTCTTAACTATGTGATGTAAATATGAGACACAATCTCAAACGGGCGTTTTGCCCAATATCTTGAATTTTAGGGATATTCTCTAGGCTCCATCATGCAGTAAGTTGTTGCCCTGCCTTATATTAGTCATCAATCGACTGTATGAAATGGCAGATAATCCACATAGGTCTGGGGCGGGGCAAATGCATTAAATGTGTTAATAATTTCAACACATTATTTTTCTCCATAATTAATCAATCAAATTAACAAGTTAATATACCAGCCCTAATATATATATATATATATATATATATATATATATATATATATATATATATATATATATATATATATACATATACACACACACACACACACACAAGGACATCTTGTAAACAGTGCAACACCTGAATGAATGAATTTACATATACATACATACATGCATACATACACATATACACACATAACAACATATTGTCCTTCATTTTGATTGACTGTGCACTGTGCAAAAAATAATCTTGCCCTCAGTTGAATTTTTCATGAACACTGATCAGCAATCTATGACTGTGCTGTGATCTACACAATACCTGAGGTACACAAAATGCTAGTGCTATTTAATACACTGAACAGCAGCTTGTTGTCTCTTGTAACAAACTAAGTTTTAGGTTTGAAACAGAGAAGAGTTTTCTAGACCCCTGATGGAGTTGAGAGTAAACAACAAGAGATGCCAGAATCCAGATCAATTTCCTAACTGGCTAAAATCAATCGAGTCTCAGTGTCATTGTTATTAGACCTGCCACAGCATTGAGTGTGTTGGCCAAGCAGTGTGCTGCATAAATCTGTGACCTGATGTCAGTATCTCACCACATCCGTGTTGGCTCAGACTGTGGTGGCTTGGATGTCTTTGGAGGTGTGTGGCAGATATATGCAGAGCTCCCACTCTGACTACAGCTCACAGTTACTGTGGTCATGTTCAAAGTTAGAGGATCATCATTAACTAGGACTGAGAAAAAAAAGCATCTTGCTGAGTCCACCTACACATCAGTGCACTGAAACAAAACAGAGTGAAAGAGAGAGGGAGATTGTGACAGACAGCAGCAGAATGAAAAATTAAAGAGTAGGAAATGAAATATTGTCTTTAGAAAGAAAGAAAGAGCTTTGCCTCGTCCAGGTCATTGCAGAGGTCCAGTAATCCCATTTTTAATGAACGTGGACTATCAACCACCCAACATCCTGGTCCAAAGTCTTCAGTCTCACAGGGGTCTTTGAACACTGCTCAGGTAAACTGATTCTGGCTGCAATGAAATCACTCTCTTTTGTGCAATCGATCCTTTAATCACAATTTAATGCTTTACTTTCACTGTTATGAAGAGCAACGGACCTCAGAGCATAAAATTGTCATAAAGGCAGGGCAGTGCTAATCACCAAAGCGATATTTATAATGAAGAGTGGAAATTATCTCACTATTATGGATTATACCTTGCCACTTCACTGAGTTTGGCAAAGGCAGAATTTGAGACTGAAATCAAGTAGCAGACTATGCAGTGTTGACACCGAAGGTGAGAAATGGCCATAATATCCTCTTAATTAATTCCTTAAATAAGTTTATCGGTAACAACATGGACCAATTATCACCATTTAGTTGCTTATTAGCATGCCTATCACTAACAAATATTGGCTGTTTATTAGTGCTTATAAAGCACTTATTCTGCATGCCCATAGTCTATCGCTAATCCTACCCAATACCTAAAATAACTACTTCCTTACTAACTTTTTATAAGCAGCAAATTAAGAGTTTACTGAGGCAAAGGTTAAAGTTAATGCTTTGTTAAAGGTACAATTTGTAAGATATTTGCAGTAAAATTTCCAAATACCACTAGGCAATAGTGTTATATATTTTGTCCAGCTGATTACTAATATATTTAATGTTTTCAACTACTTGTAAATCATGAGAAAATTTGCATTTTAAACAGTGACACAGGGCAGTGCAGTCGCCTGTCAATGACGTTAGTTCTTCTTCTTCTTCTTAGTTTTATGGCAGATTGCAACCATGGCTTATCAGGTGCATACCACCACCTACTGTATTGGAGTATGTAGCATAGATATGAATCTAATGACGTTAGTTACCCTTTGTTACCGCCTTTACTGACGTAGAAACGACATGACTACAGTGTCGTGGACAAATGCGGAAGTAGCTTCGCAGCAATCTTCAACTAGAAAGAGATCCCGATATTGCTTGTGTTTTATTCGACAGGTGAGTTGTTTTGATTCGTATCTTAACAGAAAACGTATACTATTATAATGATCAACAAGATTAGTATTATGGGTCATACACGCCAAACACGGGGGATCGTGTCTGATCCATAGTCTGATTGCGTCTTTGCATTGACTTTGTATGTAATCTACTTGCGCAAATCGTTGAACTCGCGTTAAATCCATGATTTATGTTTCCGTCTGATTTGATGGTCGTCAGCGGTTGGGTAAAAGACAACAAATCCCATCATCCCACGCTCCTTCTTAGCGTCATCAAACCACGCGATTGTTGTTGTTTTGATAGTGCGCCCTCTAGTGGCAGGTCCTACAACCTGTACCTTTAATGGCAATAATTTTTAAATAAAGTGAGAAATTTATCACCACTGTTAAATGGAATCTTTCATCTATATATACAACAACATCAACAATAACAATAAACATTTAAGGTCACACTTTATTTTAAGGTCCAATTCTCACCATTAACAAACCATTAACCACAACTTTTGCCTCCTGATTTGCTGCTTATTATTAGTTAGTAAGATAGTTGTTAAGTTTTGGGGATGCATGGTCATGCAAAATATGTGTTTTATAAGTACTAATGAAAAGCTGTTAATAGTAGGTATGCTAATAAACCACTAGTTAGTGAAAACTGGTTCCTATATACTACAGTCTTACCATATTTATAATTAATTATAATTTAATTATAATTAACAATTATAATACTTATAACAAAAACACTTGTACCTGCATGTCTTTCAGACATTTTAATTTTATGCATGATAATCGAAACTTACTCCAATGACTTCTTGAAAGTAAAAAAACAAAAAAAAAATCTAAGCAAAGTTACAGCGTTTGTTGTCTAAAATTGGCAAGCTGTAGAAAAAGTGTACTGCTGAGAAGAAGCCTGAACATTGCTTATGGTAGCATAACTTTAGCTCACAAAGTATGGCTACAACAAGAGATAGGAAGAAAGAAAGTCCAGAAAGAAACATATGAAAAGATTTAAGATTGAGATTCAGCAATCCAAAAACAAGTTTATAACCCATGTGTCTGGTACATCATGTGCAGATGTCAGTTTGACTGTTGGAGGGAATAACCATGACATGGTCTCACAGCAAATGGTCATCCTCTAGTTGTTCTCCATCTTGTCAGACCAGCGCGCTCCACTGACTATGCTTTAAGTGTGGCTCATTCGCACACTCTGAATGTAAACCTGAGGGCATAGCTGACATTTCTGAAATAATTCAGGCAGACAGGGGTGTGCCACAATCACAGCAATGCAGCTGTCAGTCAAAATATTATGAATGTGCCTATACAAGCACAAAATTATCATGTACCTATTATATATTGATTATCAATTCAATTCTCACTAAAATGTTTTAACAACACAACAAGGACAGTTATTTTCTCATGTGAATGTAATACACATAGACAAATAGACAACAAACAATTTACGGCAATAAAAAGCTAACTGTAATTTTCAGCCTTTTTGAAAAAAAAACAAAACTAAGAAAGCTAATTTCTGCTTTCTTTCCCACCAGAAATGCTTTTGACTTTGAAAAGCAGCATGCAGTAAATGTGGTCATTCTTCATTGCCTTTTACGAGCCTCTGTAAATGAAATTGATAGGCAGTGCTGTGCACAGTGCTTTATAGACACACATCTTTTATGTTGTTTTCAGTTTCAATTAGGGGGGAACCGAACAAACGGACAAGTGTCAAAGAAAGAACAGCAGGAGCACAAAAGCCAAGGTTTAGCTCAGGCTATAGTGTCTAATTAAAGTCTCGGCTGTCATGAAACTTAAAGTTTACTTTTTTGATCAAAAACTGAACATGCAATTCTGATAAGTATGAATCAGATGTGACTGTTGCTGGTGCCTTCTCAGTGCTGAGAATCTGCCTGTGTGTTGGCTGCCTTTGTAGAATGAGCTGAATCGTTCTTTGTGATGTGAGGGCAATTGCACCCAGTCAGGCTGAAACTGCACCAGTGATTAGGAAAATTGAGTTTTTCAGAGCCACTGGGCTTTTTGAATCAAACTCTGCGAGATGCCGCTCTCGGGAGCCTTCCCTGCAAAAAGACACGTCGGTACCGGCGCTCACTCTCTGCAGATATTTCTGGATCCAGGTGGTACTTTCAGTCAGATTAATATGTTAATCTGTTATGTCAGTTCTCTGAATGAATGGAGGTTCATTTCCTGGAAAAAAAGAGGAAACTGTTCCGTAAGTGATTGTGAAGTTGGAAAGAAGAGTTATTATTGTGAAAATCTAATGCTGCCATTCAAGCAGAATTTTTCCAAAGGGCCTTGGCATTCAAATATGTAAATTTCAACAGTGAAGAGTAAGTAAGGCCACCTGTGAAAGTTTAAATTTTGCAAATAGATGCGCAGGGGGTTCACCTGGAATGAATTGCACCCACTGACATTTGCATTTATCATGACATAAATCTGGGCCCGGTTCCCCAAAATGTTCTTATCGCTAAGTAGTTCTTAACCTATTCCTTAACCTCTCTCTTAACCTTATGGCACGATTCCTGACACGTTCATATGCTAAGTATATCTTCTGTAAGTCACACTTTCGTAAGGTTGGTCTGAAACATTCGTAAGCTCTCTCTTAGCGTTGTTTGAGCTCAAGACGCTAGACGCCGCCACTGAGCAGTCTTTAGAAATCAGCGCAGCGCAGTACAAGTCAAACTATGGTATGTTGACAATGTGGCTCAACAATGATTTTATGTTATGGACATTTTAAGACTTATAATAAAATATGTTCGCAATGGATAAAGGGCTATTTATGAAGTTTACTTTATGTGATATCAGAACTAATATGGTAATAATTAGCCTAGGCTAGTTCGTAATGTCAAAGCATTTAAATTGGCAATCACTTTTGATAATTAAAATCTGGCAAATGATTTGGCACTAAATGACTAAGATCTATAAATGGGTAAGCATGGTGGTGTCCAGTAAGCAACCAACTACGGCAGTGATCCATTGTCCTAAATCAAAGACGGCCGAGGAGCCGTTTAGTCCATGTCATTTTTTTTATTAGGCAAAATTTATGAATAAAAACCATATCCGTAACTAACTACCTTTTGGGCTCTAGCAAAATACTTTTATTTAGCAAGTGACTGTAAAGATATGTACAATGTTACAGAAAAATTCAATTTCAAATAAATGCTTTTATTTTGAACTTTCTATTAAAAAAAATACATACACATAGTAATAAACAAAATATTATGCAACAATTTTCAACATTGATAATAACAAATGTTTCCTGACAATATCATATTTAAAATATAAACACAGAACTGCAAGATATAAACTCACAGTTTTGGAGGGGAAAAAGTCAGAATTTTGAGAAATTAACCAAAACTTTCAGTTCACATGATCTTCATTTGTTGGTCTTTGTTGTGAAACCTCTATTTACACATCTTAACAAATAATCTGTTAATTATTTGTTCATGTTTTTGCAGAACCCCATCTGGATTGGAACCAGTCAGGTCCAAAGTGGAAACTATTCATCATTTGTAAATCTTTATTATTTTTTACTAAACATTAAAAAGGATATTCCTTGAATCATAAATAAACAGGAAAAAATAAATCATTTTTAAAAGAAAATACATGTTAATTTATTGAAACAAAATCAAATTGACCCCTGTACACTGATAACCCTTAAACCTAAAACAACAAAACGGTCCCTAAACTTACCCACATCACAAGCTTTTAATCATTTTATAATATCTGTTAAAATCTGCAGATTTTTTATATTTGCTTGATCATATGGAACCTTAAGTTTAATGACATTTGTAAACATTTTAATTCGCATGAAATAATGATTTGTTTTAACATTATCTAATGTTTAATAAGTTTATTATCAAACATTAACAAGCAGATTATCTCACATTTCTAACTCTTAGAAATATTAGAAGTTATTATAAAGCGTTATCTTACATACAGTATATTAGAATGATTTCTGAAGGATCATGTGAACCTGAAGACTGCAGTAATGGCTGCAGAAAATTTTTGCCATCAGATGAATAAATTGCATTTAAAACTGCATTAACATAGAAAACATTTTTTTTAATTGCAAAAATATTTTACAATATTACTGCCCAAACAAATGCAGCCTGGCTTGATTTCTACTGGCCTGCTGTTCGCTGTGGCAGTACTGTTGCTTAATAGGTTGTATTTTCTGACTGATGGATCTGTTCTGTCTCCTGACACCTTATGGACTTGTAATGTGTATGACATACCCTTTTACTGGCCCGAACGATTTATTAGCGTTCTACACCTGGGTTGAAAAAGGAAGGTGATATTGTACTAATGAGCCAGTGTGGGTCGACACATGGGCCTTGTTCTTGTATTTGCTTCAGTGTGTTCTATTTCACAGCTGTTGACATTTGTGCATTGTGAGTTGTCTCTGTGTATATCTGTGTGCTCGTGAAATGAAACCTGTGTGTCACTGGCATCATTTCTCTCTATTTCTTCCACGACCTTGGGATTTTCCCTTTCGTTTGTCAACTAAAAATATAGCATGTAGTTTCAGTTATGAATGAGTCAAAAGCAGACTCGCATTTGGAAAACGCTGGAAAATGGTGGAAAACGCTGACTAGATTATTGTCATACACGCTTAGTTGTGTAAATATACTGTTGTATAACTGAAAATGTAATGTATTAAAACGAAACATTCTTCTCTCTCCCCCTCCTCCTCCTCCTCCTCCTCCTCCTCTCGGTTTTATCCTCTCCTTTTCCAAGGTGACAGTAAAGAGGGTTATGAACACTTGTTTTATCACACAGCTGCTGACAGCTGCAATTTAATTGTGACCGAGAGTAACATATACCCTACTTTTAGGAGCAGGACTGAATGAGACCTTGAAAACACCCCTCAACTCACTTAAACTCATCTTCTCCATCACCCCCCGCTGGTTTATTCCCAGCAATAATGATAAATGAGCAAAACATCATAAAATCACACACACACACATATATATATATATATATATATATATATATATATATATATATATATATATATAAACCCTTTGTGTTTAGGTTAGAATAAGTTTAGGGTGAATAATAATAAAACAGCTCACTTTTTTTTCAATCCACAAAGGTTATAACTTTATCATCCAAAGGATTCTCTGTTGAGTCATGCAGAAGACAGACAATGTTATAAAAAATGTATATTAGCCTCAGAGGGGATTCTTTGATGAGGGCAGGATCGGGCTGTGGACACAATCTAACAAAACCCCTGGACCAAATTTAAAATGATGCGTCAAATTAGTTATGTGCCCTAAAACTTGCGCTTAGCCTATTGCGCTCATGTGAATTGAAGCAAATTATTTGTATTTTTTTATGTGAGGCAAAAGACTACACATTTAACAGACGCTTTTATCCAATGCAACTTACAAATGAGGACAACAAAAGCGGTCAAATCCATCAAAAGAGCAGCAATATATAAGTGCAAATGACAAGTCGCGGTTAGCCTAATGCAGCAACGTAGCAAGGTATATTTACATACATTAGGTGTTTATTTTTGTCATATGAGCAGGAATAAATGCAATCCTTGGTTCAATTTCCATGAGTCCCTCTCTTGCAGTTGGAAGTGACTGAACAAAATTGTATTCTAAGATTGCATTTTGCATCAACAGGTGCTCGACACATATCATGGGCTTTCTTTCCGATTGAACCCGGGTTCTGTTATGTTTCCTTGCAATGCAGGAACAATCTCAAGTACCTGTTTCTGTGTACACACACGGAAACAAGAGTATCAATCTCATTTAAGCTGTGGGGAATATATGCATGCAAATGTAAAAGTCATAAGAAGAATTTTTGTGTACGTCTTAGCGTTTTTCACCCAGCCATCAGTAATATTTTCCTTGTTTTTGTTTTTGTTTTTTAAGCCCAAGAAATATTTGAATACATAGATTAAAACTGACAACTTATTATAATTAAAAGCACATTAATCAATTAAACGGTTTGACATACGACAGCTAGAGGAGGGTTTGTTTGCATGCATAATTAATCACATATGTCATACTTGTTTATTCAGTTCACTTTACTTTGGATAAGTTAAGATGATAACTTAAGTTTAAAATGAGTTTGGTATGAATGGAAAAGCATCCTTTTTCTTCAGAACATAAAATATGAAAGAGAAATAAAGAAATAAATATATATATATATTTTTTACCTTGCCATTCAGTATGATCCACAAATTTTACAAAGAAATTTACAAAATCTATCTTTGCTTCTAAGCTTTCATCCTAAGTGTATTTAACCTCCATGTGAACATATATATATATATATATATATATATATATATATATATATATATATATATTTTCACCAAAAGCATCAAGAGACTGCATTGGAACTAAGTGACCAAGTGGATGTTATTATTATTATTATCATTACTATTTGCCTGCTTTCAGAGATATCAATACACTCTCCGTGAAGTTTGAGATGTTGTGCATTACTCATTTGCAAGTGTAGATCCACTTTTATGAGCAGGTCTGTGATATAAAAGATCATGTTTAGAATCTGTATCATCTGTAGCGCCTGAAAATAAATCGCAATTCACTTTGCTAAACTAAATGATAATCATCAAATTGAGATTTATCATTACTACACTGAGAACAAATACAAAAAAGAAGGGCTGAGAACAAATAGATATCAAACAAACAATTGAGGACTAATTTACACCTACAATCTGTAATTTTCTGAAAAAACAAAACAAAAAACAAAACAAAGCAGAGCAGAGCCATCTATTTCTCTGTGTGACATAAAGTGCTCACGGCCAAATTCTTATAATTGTGATATTACAATTCTATTGTGACTGTTTCAGAAAATTCCCAGATTTGCCCTTCCCCTTGTTCCATGCATGACTGTATTGTTGATCTGCAGAATGGGGGTTGATAAAACACATCTCAAAGCATTATACACCTGTGGTGCTCCAAATCGCTTCCTTTAATATGTTAATGTGTCTGTGAATAAATTATATGAAAGTTTGCTGGCTGTTAGGGATAAACTGCAAAAAGACATGGCTTCACACTCCACTGATCTGTGGTGGATTTGGCAGCTGAACGTGGAAGGAATCAATGGAACTGTATCATGCTAACTTTATAAATCAAACACATCTGTTTGTTATACAGGGGAAATATGTATCGTGATGTTATACATAATGTATGGCAAGTTCTCAGTTCAGCATGTAAACAAACTGCTAACCATAAATATTATATGTTTTTGCAAGTTAGGTGATGATTTCACTATTTTGCTCATTCAAGTGTTTCAACGCATATCAATATCTATATTCTGAACTGAAAAACTGTATACATCTACGTGTCCACTACATTGGAAAGGTCAAGATCCATTGTACATTCAGTCAAAGTTGTCTGACCGAAATGCAGGCTGCAAAAAGAAGGAGGAGAAAAAAGGAACAGTCTACCCATCTAACTAATTTAACAAAAAATGCCATAATGCAGATGATAACATTCAAAATGTTGGTAAAGTATTGGTAAAATGCTCTTGAAATGCAACAGGGAAGGTCACGAACTAAAGGTGATTGTCTATGTCTGGCAATGCAAATCATATTGGTTTATGTAAATAAAAAAAGATGTCAGTCGTGAATTTAAGAGAAAAAACTATTTCTAGTTTAATGCACATCATTCATATTATTGTCAGGTTTTCAAAAAATAGGCATGGAAGATTGTTTTCTCCTTGAGATTAAAACATAAAAAGGTAATCAGGACTTTCTCCCCCCAAATTGCAAAATGTTAACTTAAAATCATGAGTTTATAACCTGCAATTGTGACATGTAAAATAAACTTGCAATTCTGAGAAGTCTGTGAAACTTGAATTGCTTAAACTGAAATATTTTTTTTATTTTGTGGTGGAAGCAAGTTTCCATAAAATAAGGCTACTCATAAAATCCAAATATATTCTCAAAATCTGAAAATATACATGACATAGAACTGTGTGAGGGCTTTAAAACACCTTGGTTCTAATTCTCAAGCACATACAGAACAATGCATCACCCATATAGTTGTAAAAGCAATTTTAAAGTAATTAATTTAATATTCTGTTATAGTAGAATATGCCAGGAACACACCATAAACTGAAGGATATAATGAACTATATATTGTTTATACAGTGGATTATATAACCCATATCAACTGCTCAGACTAGATTTTATAAACCATAAACCTGGAATGTTTATGTATCTGCAGCAGCAGAATGTGGCACTGCACACACGTTTGGCCATATATGTGATAAAACTAAAAGAGCTTCTCCTGAGCCGATTAAACAGAAATTACTGAGAAACAGATAAAAGAGTGTATTCAAACTCCCCGTGGTCATATTCTTTTTACTGTACTTTCAACCTGCACTGGTTGTCTGTGTCCTTGAGAATTTTATGAGCTCAAAAGAAGAAAGCAACGCTTCTATGAATAATGTTTATAAATGGCCTATTTTTTAAGCATCCGTCTATAATACGTACAAGGCTAGGTAAGATTAAGTGAGCATTAGGTGATTTAGAACATCAACAAGAGACTTATAAATATTTCAGCTGTGTCAATACTTTGCTTATTTATTTAATATAGTTGCTATAAAAACTGTTTCCAGGCACAGCTGCAGTATTATCCAATGCTGAATTTCCTTATTAAGAGTTGAAATTGATACTTAAACTAGATATCACCATTAAACTAAGCAGGTATATTGTCCTAAGTGTAATTTATGTGTAAATTATGGCTTATTGTATATAGTTAATTTATGGATGTATATAGTATGTGTGTAAAGCCTTTACTCGCTGTCTTCTTTTTATTTAAATAATGATTACGTAAAACATATAGGCTAATTTCAGAAGTTATAGAGCTATTTAAAGTTCAAAAGTGTTCTTTGAAGCAACTAGTCAGCATGCTTGTCAGTTTATTTATATTACTCCATTTTTCTATATAACAGACACTGAAAGATATGAAACAGAAAAATGTTGTTTTTTAAATTGCTTGTCGTCTTCACAAAGCACATTTATTCTTGTTTATCAGGTGGAGAGGAAAAAATATATATACTGTTTCACAGTCTCTACCCACACCAAATATAATGCACTGGAAATTTTCTTTGATTGCAATCATTTATTATTACTGCCACTGCCATAACAATAAGTACAAATCTGAGTCAAAATGCATTAGAACAGAGGGATTTTTGACCAGGTTTATGAATTTGGGCAATGCATAAGTTATTTTGCGACTTTCAGATTCCAGAGCTAAGTATTTCCATAACACTGCATGAATTTGATAGAATGTTATTATTCATTTTGGTAGATAATGAATCACTCCACTGTGTATGTCAAACCATTTAATTGATTAATATGCTTTTATTATAATAAGTTGTCAGTTTTAATCTATGTAAATCAAATATTTCTTGGGTATCTTAAAAAATGATTTATGTAAATATGAGATAAGTCAGTAATTATTCATTTGCATAGAAGGTTATACAGTAAAGGAGCATATATTTCCATAGGTACAGTCAAATTAACACAACGCATTCTCACTCATGAAAGAATGAACACCTAAGGATAAATAATTACACAAAGGAAATGAGAAACACTGGCGATAATGAGGAAATGTGCATACATGTCAAGACCTGTAGACTTCATAATACCTTTAATGATCAAGCTGCCCTCTTTTGTATTAACTTTTACACTGCAATGCCGAATACCAACATAAACAGACCAATCTGAGAAGTTTAATAACCCAGCTGCACATCAGCACAGTACTACAAAAAGGTAGTAGTTTCCTCCCTCCCTCCCTCCCTCTCTCTCTTATTTCTCTGCTGCATTGTTAATTTTCAAACACTGCAAAAGGTCTGTATTTTTGGAAACGTGCATCTAGCCTGCTGGCAGTTTCAAATTTTGCAGGAAGTACTCACTTGTCGGGTAATTAAAATTTAAACAAGGTGAGAGACGTACTTTAATTAAACCTCCTTGTGTACTTTCATCAAAGCCTTCCCAAATTCAACCTCACAATATATTCACTTCATTCTGTTTATTAGCCAAGCACAAGAAATGCTACATTGGCAATGTACCCATTATTCACTTCTTGTGTGGGTAAATCACACATGGATGCCTTCGGTGCCTCTGCCCTCTGAGATTAGACAACAGCCTCCCTTAAATCTGTCAGTTGGATTCTGCCAACCAGACACAATCTTTACATTCCATTAAAAATCCAAACTGAGCTGGTCCCCGTCCTATCAGAACCAATAAGTCCTGGGGGTATGAAATGTCTGTTCATATTACAATTTAGCCAGGGGAAGGAAAAAAAAGAAAAGCCCTGGAGATGCCCAGAGAATGAAGTGTGCCACTGCAAACCTGCCATGTCAGTCATGTTCTCCTCGCTCTGTTCCCCTCCCACTGACGAAGAGATCCATTGCCAAAAAAAAAAAGATCTGTAGACTCCTTCAACTGACCAGCTGTCTGTTCCCTCCCTGCTTGTTTCTTAGAGTGGGGGTTTAAACAAATCACTCTTGGTTCTTTGATGGGATCTTAACCAAAATCGACACAGCAGATACAGCAGAACTAGACCAAAATCGACACAGCAGATGCAGCAGAACTAGGGTGGTAGGTAACCTCTAGAGTAGGTACTTCGAGAAAATTTAGAAGGGATGAAATTATCCTAGGGTTTAAATGGGAAAGAATGGTGAAAGGAAAATTATAATGAAAACATCAACAATAAGTTTTGGCAAAGCTGAATTTCTAGCAGCCAGCATACTCCACATATCCTTAAGAAATCATAGAAAGATTATCCAGACTGGTCGTAGGTAGTAACATTTAAGACAAAAACTGTTTTGTTCCATTAGATTGATGTTGACAGGTATGGACGTACTGACAACATATGAAACTTAAACATTATTGAGCATTTACTTATGGTGGCCAAAAGAACTCAACACACTGCAATTTAAGAAAACACAATCATATTGAAAAAAAACATCAGCAAATGAAGAAAACATCTTCATCAGTTTGACAACACAACACAGATTTTGCACCGCGTTTCGTTATATGCACGTGTTGTGAGGATTTGCAGCGTTTCTTAATTTGCATGTGTTGTGAAGGATTTGCACCGCGTTTCATTATATACATGTGTTGTGAGGATTTTCAGCACTTTTGTTGTCAAACTGATGAAGATGTTTTTTTTTTATTTTTTGCTGGTGTTTTTTCAATTTACAAATCCCAGCTGGGTCCAACACTTTTTGAGGTCTCCTTGAAACATTTCCATTGTGGTCATTGCTATTTGCAGTGCGTTTGTTAATTGCATGCGTTGTGAGGATTTGCAGCGCATTTTGTTAATGCATGTGTTGTGAGAATGTGCAGCGTTTCTTAATATGCATGTGTTGTGAAGGATTTGCAACGCGTCTCGTTATACGCATGTGTTGTGAGATTTTGCAGCGCGTTTCTTTATATGCATGTGTTGTGAGGATTTGCAGCGTGTTTCGTTATTTGCATGTGTTGTGAAGGATTTGCAGCATGTTTCGTTATTTGCATGTGTCTTGAGGATTTTTAGCTATTTTGTTGTCAAACTGATGATGTTTTTTTTTTTTTTTTTGCTGGTATTTTTTCAATTGACAAATCCCAGCTGGGTCCAACACTTTTTGAGGTCTCCTTGAAACATTTCCATTGTGGTCATTGCTATTTGCAATGCGTTTGTTAATTGCATGCGTTGTAAGGATTTGCAGCGCATTTTGTTAATGCATGTGTTGTGAAGGATTTGCAGCGTGTTTTGTTATTTGCATGTGTTGTGAAGGATTTGCAGCATGTTTCGTTATTTGCATGTTTTGTGAGGATTTGCAGCACTTGTGTTGTCAAACTGATGAAGATGTTTTTTTTTTCAATTTGCATGTGTTTTCTTAAATTGCAGTGCGTTAAACTCTCTCGGCCACCGTATTTACTGCTATAAAAAACATATTAATTGATCTTTGTAATACATACATTATATATATATATATATATATATATATATATATATATATATATATATATATATATATATATATAAATATATATATATATTAGGGGTGTAACGATACGCGTATTCGTATTGAACCGTTCGGTACGAGGCTTTCGGTTCGGTACGCGGTACGCATTATGGACCGAACGGTTCGTTGGACTAATTAATTATATTTGGAAAATAAAAAAAAAATTGTGAAATATAATGATATGCGTTCAACAAGGTAGCCCAATAACCCAAACGACGTAACAGGCAATGCCCCTGACAACCCCGAAGAAGAAAAAAACACCAACTTATATGTTTATGTTAGGCTACTCAGTCAGGCGCTCGCTCACTCAGTACGCGCTGAAGGCTCGTTGCAAAATGGCCAATGCGTTTAACAGACCAGAAATAGAAGATCCTCCAATAACCAACAGGTCTGGTGTTTGGGTGCACTTTGGATTCCCTGTAAAGTGAGCGAGCGCCTTTATGGGCCTTTCACACAGGACGCGGTATGCGCGGCGCTGCGCTATAAAACCCATTCATCTCAATGGCTTGCTCCGCGCAAGGACGTTTTGTTGCTGCGTCGACCAAAAGCGCAAGCGCAGCGGTGCGCATTATTTGCGTGCTTGCCGCACGCCGCGGTCAAAGTTCAAAATAGTTCAACTTTTGCCGCTGCGCTCTGTGACGATTACCAGCGCGACCAATAGGATCCAAAACAAGCACGGAAATCAAAATGAATGAACGGCTAGTACAGTACTGTATGGTCAGAATTTCCTGAGCTGTACGATACAAGTTTGAGGTAGTATAGGGACATCGTCAGGAAAGCTGTGTCATGTAGACATATCTCCATTCAAGGAACAACAGACTATGATAGAGCTCCCGCTAAAAGTTTTTAAAACTCCGCCTACGCCATAGCGCAGCGCAGCACAAATCGCGTTGTATCTGAAGGGCAACGCTGAACCCAGCGGCAAGCGCCGCGCATACCGCGTCCTGTGTGAAAGGCCCACTCTGTAGTGGAAAACGTAGGTTTTAAGAACATGCTTAATGTAATTGAGCCCCCGTTACAATATTCCTTCACGAGCCCATTTCAGACAGACCGTAATTCCTGCTTTGTTCCAAAAAACATAAGCCCTATAGAGAACCAATTGAGTAAAAACACACATAGCTCCATCATTGTTCAATTTAAAAAAAAAAAAAACATACTTTGTTAGTTTCAATAAATAAAACATTTTTTAAACATCAAGGAAATTTATCTGCCAATTTTTTCTTTTTGCTGTATCTAAAACGTAACGAACCGTACCGAACCGAACTGTGAATTTTGTGAACTGTTACACCCCTAATATATATATATATATATATATATATATATATATATATATATATATATATATATATATATATATAAACTCATTCTGTATGGTTTATAAGCATTTTGAAAAAGGGGGTCATGGGTTATGTCCTCATAAGTCACCCTCTCCTTGTAATACCTGTGTCATGCCCATGTCATTATACAAAGTTGTGTCCTGATATGTCACAAAAACAAGAGCACACACACACACACACACACACACACACACCTATTACAATGCCTGAACATAACTTTTACAACCATTTTTTTTAAGAGGTCGACAACCAGTGGTCACCATACATTCAATGCATGTTCACTGTTCTTGGAAGACAGACAGTCATACAGTTTTGAAATAACAAAATGATGGGCGAGTAAAATTCCATTGGGTTTCATATTTTGTGTTGACTGGTAAAAGCTAACCATCCTCAATCAGACAAAGGCCACTGTTGTTCAGCTATACCAAGTTGAACAAAAACCATCTCCGTAACATGTTTAGACATCGAGGGAAATAATGTTTGCTGTTCCCAAGATCCAGAGGCAATTTTGCTTCTCTGTCTCCCCTGCAATGACGTTAGTTACAGACTTTGTGAGGAAGATTAAAGCTGAGGTGTGTATGGACTGAGAAACAAGCAATGAATTAAGGTCTTGTTCTTGCTCAGTACATTGTTACTGAGGTCCTTGAATCACATTTGACAAAGAAACAGTGAAAATAGAGCAAATCCAAAATTTCTGAAGAAATGTAAAACACAAGTCCCCAAAAGGAAGGGAGTTCTCTGTGCTGTCAAGGTCTTAAAGTTTATCTTTAAAGTAAACATACCTATTTTTCCATCTATTTTCTGAAAAGGGTAATCAGAACTGACTCTGTAAAAAATAAAGAGTTGAGAAAACTTAAAAAAGTAAGACAACTTGATGCATTAAGATTTTTTTAATTTTCTCAACCATAGATTTTTAGTTCTGCTGATTCTTTGTTGAGCCAATGTAAATTTGTTTGTTCATGCAAGTGCTGATTGTCTTATTTTACCAATAGAAAAAAATTCTTGTCACAGCAACCGATACAACAGTTACTGTCATTGAGGTAATTGTTTTTTCTATTTCCCGAATAAAAAAAGTTTAAAAAGTCACCACTTTATCAAATTTATGTTTGTTTACAAATGACAAATGTGAAAGGATAAGTTAGTCTAAAAAGCAGACAACATTGTATTTTGTTCATTGTAAGACAACTTACAATACTAAGATATCCAGAAAATAGAAAAGTGGTTGAACATACTCGAGTCCTCAAATCTAGGCACACAAACCTCAAGAACGGTGACAACCAACACATGTAAAAAATAAAAGCTCTTTACATCACAGTACAACAAATAATTAACAATAATGATGAAACATTAACAAATAAAAATATTTTAACGTCAAAACAATAATGATATAACAGTAACTGAATAATTTAATCATGTGGCAATGCATGCTGGGAACTCACAAAGCCCTAACATTTCAACAATATGAAATTCTTTGTTCAGACAACTGTGTTTGACTAGTTGGGGCAACATTTGGGGTAATTTTGTTGGTCTGACAAGGATTTGTATGTAGGTTCGAGGAAATAGTTTTTTTTTTTTTTGTATTTAAGACTGATGACAGACTTACAGTTTTATAAAACACTTTTCCTCAAGCAAAGACTGGACACTAGCTGAACACACTGTTTAAAAAAAGCTCATTTTACAGCATGTTCAAATGGTAAAGCTTGTTTCTCAAAGTTTTTTTTTTTTGTAAATCATTTGACATTATCAATCAGCAAAAACTTTGCCACATTTTCCGAACATAAGTTAACTTTTTTTTTTCAGGCAAGGACAATTAAATCTTTTATGAAACAATAAAAATGTGCCTACTAAAATTTATGGAAACATGAAACCAGACCTGACAAAAACGCAGAGTGATCTCTCTACATATTTATATCTAACAGCTACCTTTTTCAAAATCCTTGTTTGGTTAAACCAATGTCTGTATGCGTATTGAGCCAAATAAGAGTAATTAACAGTATAATTCATGACTCTGTGGGACATATAACCATGTAATTTTGCTCCACTCAGCACACATTTCAAGTGTATTAATATTATAAAATAAAAATGTATTAATAGCTTGCACAAGTTTAGATTAAATGGTACAATGCCTGTAAATTTTTGTCTTAACATGGTAACCTCTGTATCATTTTAGATGCTCACACTTCACCTTTTCCCTGTAAAGGAGAGACTGAATAGGAGTTCCCAGTGAAGTTATGACTCTCTTTTAAGAAGCCTAGAGAACATTTGGAATGATTTCTGAGCATTGTAGCTCTCTATACAACCGGAAGTGTCTTTCATGCACCATCTACCCTGACTTTATATATCAGCACATGTCTTTCACTTACATTGTGTGACTGTTATATACATTGACATGAGCAAATCTGAAGCTCTGTATGCCAATGTAAAGACATTGAATTTTTTTGAGCCCTTAAAACAATTCTACATACAAAATATTGAACTTTTCCACAAAATACTGGCAGGTAATTTTAACACTTTTACACTGGGGCTAAATAGATCTATCTCCTAAAGCTCCTATCCTCAGTTGAAGCCATGTCATTTATCAGAAATAACAGGACGTCTACTTTTCTGATTGATCGATGGATAATAGATTTACAACTTTAAACTTATGACAACTCACAACTTTTTCACAAAAGATTAAACCATATTTAATCTACAGGGTTTGGTAGTCTGTAGTCTGGAACAGCATGTTGCAACCCAAATACCTGGAACAGTAAGCAAATTAACATCCTTTAAGCCTGACTAGCTTTATGAATAAGGTATTTTTTTCCTCTTCATCAGCTTCAGATCAACCCCTGTAAACATCCTCTTATTTCACAGTGATTTTCCTTCATGGACAGGACTCCTAATGGTTGTTCATTTGATAACAAAGTCCATTAATGAAAATTGTGCCTCCGGTAGCATGTGGTGAAATAATCATTGTCTGCCTCCTTTGGTGGTGGATTTTAATCTACAGCACTTGGTTTGAATCAAATGCTGTAAGAATTTAAAGGGGTCATATGATGTGATTTCAAGTTTTCCTTTCTGGAGTGTTACAAGCTCTTGGTGCATAAAGAAGATCTGTAAAGTTGCAAAGACAAAAGTCTCAAATCCAAAAAGACAACCAAAAAGAGTCAACCACTCCCCACTAAAATGGTTTGTTCTAACACGCCCCCACATGTCTGCGTCACTATGTGGGAAGATTTGCATAACACCACCCAAATAGTCACGCAAAGAAAGAAAGCGTAACTTTTATTCTCACTGTTCCTGCTGCTGTCATGTCGTGGAGTCGCTGTGTGTTTCGTTGTGAAAGTGAAACTACTTGTTTGGCCTTCCAAAAGAGGACATGACTAGAAATCAGGGGCTAAGTTGTATTTTAACACTGGTCCAGAACAGTCCAACCCAAATGTTCAGATGTGTGCAGTGTATTTAATGGAGGGTGAGGACTAGTAGCCTGCAATGCTTCTGTGGCACAAAGGCTGTTTCTATAAAGTTGGGCAGTTCAAACATTGCAAGGACAGTCTGGTGCTTCTGACTCACAGCTTGTAAGCATGTTATTTATATTTAAATAATTTGCCAATGATGAATCAAAAAACGAGTTTTGAGCAGTGTAGAGTAAGCTTGTTGGTTGTTTCTCAGATCACAAATGCAGACATGGTTTTATGTTTACGCAGCATGTAAAAAGACAGTGTATGTCATTATAATCAGTAATTATGTCCCAACTAGATGCAACAAATGCCATGCTGTAATGGGTTTTATTGGTTTTCTCTTATTTAGTGATGTCCGGATCACGAATGAATCTTTCTATTTAATTGGATCTTCTTAGTGAACCGGTCGAACCAGTTCACCAAATCAAACTGAATCATTTGAAATGGTTTGTGTATCCAGTATGCACTAAATCCACAGATTACTTAAGTTATTCGGTTTATAAACATGCCTTACACTCCCTCTGATGCAAAATAAACTAATATCCTGAGCTATTCAGTTACCTAACAATACATTGACTGAACTGCTAAAAGGGAACTATCACAACACACTGGATAGCTGGCCAGTCAGAGCACATCTCTGATTAAAAAATGTACACGTTTCAGAAAGGAGGGGGAAAAAGAAACAATAATGTACATTATGTGGAAAGTAATATGTTTTTGAACATCAGACCGCATAAACACATTTATAATAATAATGTTCTTTTCAGCAGCATCATATGACCCCTTTAAAGTACTGTGAAACAAAGTGTACTTGGTCTTCCATGTCCAGAAAATGACCCATTCTGCATCTGGAGGTATTAACAACATAATATTCAGTATATTTTTTCCATGTTATCTTCTTTCTTTATTTACTCGTTTATAAATTTACAAACCTGTCTCATGTTTGCCTTCACATTTGCAAGTGTAAATAATGGCTGCTCAAAATGTAATAAATCTGCCTCTGAAGTGTTTTTTTTTTTTTTTTTTTGTGCAACTGACGTTACCAAGCCCTCTTATTTTTCAACCCCTCCACTAACTATGACATTCAGTAGATGCCATTTTTCAAAAGCCAATAAATTCCTGATAGATAAAATCAAGTCTTGCACTATACATTTTGCACTTGAAAATTACATAACCACATTTGCATGCTCTTTCATGTGGACTAGAAATTGTATAAATGTGTCTTTGGAATATTTTTCAGACATACAGTATGATGATTATAGGTTCTATACAACATCAATAAAGTCTACCTGCTTTCTGAAGTACGACAGCAGGAACATATTCAAATTATACGGCTCCCTGAGATGACTGAAAAAAAAAACAGTCATCTGAAAAAAGTAGTGTTCATGTGGTAAATATTACCTGTACCTGCAAATATTAGTGCCATACTATAAATAATGTTTAATTAAAAACACTCTTTGTTGACAACTCTAAAACAGTAAATGTGTAATTGAAAATGTGTGGATGATGCTCAGACCAAAATCTACTGTTCAAACCATAGCGCGTGCAGAGACCTGAAGTATAGCATCCCAAAACACCTGGTTCATGAGCACTCTTGAGTTCAGGCCATTTCCACAGAAGATCCATTCCCTACTTTTCCCTGAATTTAAATTTCAAAGATTTACTTTTTAAAATAATTGAATAACTTTTTTTTTTTTTGTAAAAACTGAACAAATTAACAAGTGTTTAACCACCTATGTATGTGTTTACTGTTTGTCATCTGATATAATCCCATCCAAATAGGAAACGTTATTTTTATCACAGTTCTCATTGGTTTATCTTTGCCAAAAAGCATAGCAAAAGCAATATCTGTCGTTGTGATTTCTGAAGTGTTGGCCTTTCATAACACCCACATCCAGAAGCAATTACATGAAGTCACATGTTAATAAAAGCAACTTAATCAAGTAATTCAGATACCACAATGAAAGGAAAAACAACATTTACAATATCACATCACAATGTTCAATGGAAGATACAAAACGACCAGTATCAATGGAAAAACATCAAGACTTGTGAGTCACGGGAAGCCATGAGGAATCTTTCCTGGCGCCTGTCATTCGTGGCCCAGAGCATTAAATTGTCTGCTTAACAAGGTGGGAAGCTGTAATGGGGATCAGGTTGCTATAGTGAGACGGGAGATTTGCGGGAATGCGTGTAGAGAGCGACCGATGAGGGTGGAAGTTTGAGCAGACAGAAAGAGCATATTAGATCAGAGTTTAGACTGAGCATACTGCGTGCTGAACTCATTTCTTTCAATGCCACATGACCTTTTCCTCCTCTCATGTTCTCGTCTTCTTCCTTTTATATGTGTGTGGACAGAGTGAAGATGTTTGGCACTTCAAAAGCCAGACAGGTGGGTTAGTCCTCAGGTCAGAGTCGGCATCATTGCTGAGGGAAATGAAAACAGACTCTGCTTAAGTCTGGCACATTTTCCTTTGCTATCATTCTGAGATGGCTTCTATTGAGCTTGATAACTCAAACAATGTTTGTCAAGTAATAAAATTCCCCCAGGTTATTCCATTTCCTTGTAGAGATATACTAATGAACTCGATTAGAATTGAATAACTGTAGGATGGGGACTGGTATCTGTGTCATTCCTTACTATGAAGTGATGTGTTATGTCTCTCAGAATGTTGTAATATAAAATATTAAACATTAACATAAACATTTTTCATGGCAAACTTTATAATATATTTTTAGGTGCTTCTCCATTCCCCACTCTCTAATAAAAAAAAAAAAAAAGAAAAGAAACGAAAATGCCTTTGTGGCGAATATTTGAACTGGTGAATAAACATTGAAGAAACACACTTGATTGTTAGTTAAAGGTGAGTTTAATAAGATGAGTTTGTCTTTACTAAACACGTTGTGATCCACCTCATAGTAACAATCCTGTCAGATCATCCATCCTTTGAGTGATAGTGTATCGTTACAGGTCGGCCGATCTGGTTTCATGGTTAAAGTTAACCTTTTCGACAAGTTTCAATGCTGTTGTTGCTCAATGCTCAGCAATGGCACAGACGCGATGTTGTCTGGGGGTTTGACAAAAGGAGAGTGGGATGGTGTGCAATGCTCGGGGTGGTTATTGAAGGAGGTTACTGTGTAGTTCTGACATCAACTTTTTACAGAAGTCACAACAGTTTGTGAAAAATTACAGCTATTTTAAGCAGGCTGTGCATTTACTGTGGACTGACTGTTTTGAAACTTATATGGTAGTTAAATAGCCCCTAGACCTCTGTTATCGTGAAAAAAGCCAGGAAATTTCAACTTTGACAATATGGGACCTTTAAAGGGTTAGTTCACCCAAAAATGAAAATTCTGTCATTAATTACTCACCTTCATGTCGGTCTATACCTTTAAGATCTCTTCTCCTTGAGATAGTGTATTCTGCCATTTTGGAGAGTAACACAACACATGTCCACTTTACGTAATCAGCTTTGTTTATGTTCATGAGAAAGTGTGCATGCTGAACGTAGACAGCGCTGATTACATTCTGGGGAATATGCGCATGTGCATTGATAATTTCCAAAATCTCAGGGAGAAGAATTGTTGAATAAATTGTTAATTTTTGTTTTCTTTGAGGACAAAATAGTATTCTCGTAGCTTCGCAAAATTAAAGATGAGCCACTGATGTTACATGGACTGTTTCATCGATGTCCTTACTACATTCCTGGGTCTGGAAACATTTCAGTTTTGCTGTCAATGGAGGGTCAGAAAGCTCTCGTCGTTGGATTGTCCTGTCTCAGGAACCCCGTCCACTCCTCATCATCCCCGGATCTCACCACTCACCTTACGGCTCTTCCCCCGCAGTTCCTGTGTCACACTCTCCTGCTGCCAACTCACCATCACACCTTGGATCACCCGTGAGCTTTGCCTCTTCCCGGATATCTCCCTGACCTTCAAGATTCCCCGTACCTCCTGTCTTCATGTTCATTTTTTGTTTTGTCATTTAATAAATGTTATAAACTCGCACTTGCTTCCTCACCTCCTTGATATCATTACAGTTTGACTTTTTGTTACAGCAAATTCATATTACTTTATTAGTCTAGGTTAACATAAATTTGCCTTTTAACTTAAAGTTACCTTGTTCATGATCGTTCATAATATATAATGATACTTAACTTGCAAATTATCATTTTAGCAGCATTCTATTCTTAATACAGGAAATATAATTTGACCGGACAATATTCCTAAAAGCCTGGTATAGACTTCAGGATAAATTAAAAAAAATACCATATTCATATTTATTGATTTATTTAAGATAAAGTAATTCAAAAGACGTAGCATATCAAAAATGACGCACGTGTTCTGGAGCTGACATTCCCTTTGTCTATTTGCTGCAGAGCGTGTCCATTTTAGTTTTATTGGAACAGGGTTTGACAGACCGCTCACCACCCTCATTTGTCAGTATAAAGCCTGAGATGATCCAACCATTAATTTCTAACTGACATTTTTCAAATTCAGTTTAATATAACTGAAAAGTTATTTCTTTTTCATTTGCGAAATGATGAATTCAAACATAATCAAATATATGTAGCACAAATGGTTTGTACGTGAAATGACCAGAGCTGAAGAATCTCATGCCAAGTCAAAAGAGTAGAAATGAAATCTCTTTCTGTCAGATTGATCCAGTTACCATCAAAAACAAATGTAACATGCAATCTACAACACTTATTCTCCACGGTAGCATGTTTATATGAGAACATCCTTCACAACAAACATCTAAAAACGCAGTGTGACAGTAGCATACTTCACGGATACCATTTGCTAATGGGAAGACCTCTTTTTAATATTGCATTTAAACGACAATGATAAAATACTTGCATTAAGTTCTGTCAGGTTCAACCAATGTATAACTCTATTTCTAGATAAAAGTACTGCTTTAGTTTCCTTTCAACATTATTTTAGTACTTTTCTTTGACATCTTTACAGGTTCCTTTTCTCTGAGGCTTTCAAAGTGTTGGGCTGTTTTCTTTAAAAAAGGTAAAAGTATTTCTCAGCAATTTGATTTGAACATTGTCCCTTTCCAGCAATTTAAATAAATCCAAAATCTGGTCACTCTTCTTCCTTCCTCTCCCTCTCATGGATGGGCATACAGTGTTGCCAGGTCACACTTTGATCTAGACCATCAGAATCTCTGTGGGAGATCTGGCAACTCATTCAGCAGACAAAACAAAGTCTTGTCTGCAGAGTGTTTCAAAAACCATTGATTATATTTGAGTACTCGGAATTTTTGTTTTTTGGGAATTTGAATGAACAAGCATCAGCACGATCATCATCCAAAAGATATGGTTTTTGAATTTTGCATTTTATATACAAAAGCTGGTTGTGACTAATGAAGGCCAGTGGGAAGAGGCTGATAAAAATCAGATGAGAGCGTAAAAAGAAAGATGGCTGCCTGCCAAACGTGGACAAGTTAATGGTGAACTTATACGCCAGGTGACAGGCGAAAAAGAAAAAAAAAAGTGGATGTTTAATGGGTGTTTTGTGTGAGTTATAGGCATCCCGCTACTTCAGCCTTCACATTATGGACGTTTAATTTGTGCACAGTGTTTTGGGGATGGCAAATGAAAAGGATGAGATTTTATAATGATACTCTATAACATGGCATAACCAACATGGGGATTGTTCATGCAATAAGTCACTTTGTACAAAGAGTGTCTGCTAAATAACAAGTAACCAAACCAACAGAGACAGAAATTATTTTATCTCTCCCAAACCTTTGTGATGTTAAGGATGTTTGATCATACACCTGCTAGCTGTGACATTTTGCAAATGGGTGTTATATGTCTCAATCACCTGATTCACTGCAACAGTATGCTCCAGCGGTATATCGTTTAAACAAAAGAGATGCTAAATAAAGACAAATCTGCATACAAGTCTAATACTTTCCTGTGAATAACTTGCAAGGAGCAGAGACCACAGGGTGCTCAAATGTGCCTTTGAAAATCACATTTTCACTCTGCAAATGTCAAAACCAGTCTATTAAAGGACAAGGGCTAAGCATATGATCTTGAGGGTCAATTTTAACCACTTGGGTTGTGAAAAGGTTGAATGACATCTGCTTTGACTGAATGTTGATGCAATCAGTGCTGATTTCATGCAAAATTGTGCAGAAATGGCTTCATCTGTGTCTTGAGAAAGTGAGGCTGGTGAGAAGAAAAAAATGTGAGGACACGTTCACTTAATATACACCACTTATTGAATGTTCACTCAAACTCTTAAACACAATTCATAATTTCCGCACCGGGCAAGTGCACATTAAATTCCAAGCCCTATAACTTCCTTTATTTCCCATCTGCACTAATGCATCTGTCTGTCTGTATGCATTCGTGTATTGTTTATTTTATTCAGCCTCAGACTACTAAAGTTCTAATCAAAAGTGTTTAATCAGAAACACTGATAAGTGCTGACAGTTATATTAGCATTAAACAAATAAATGTATACAAACCATAAAACAATTGAATGTATATATTAAACTGTATATATTATACAAATTACTGTATAATGCTCAATCAAAATCAACCCAACATGAATAATAAATAACGTTATTTAGTATAGAGAATATAAAATAAAATAAAATAAAATAAAAGGGTATGTTTTATAAAATAAATACATTTCCCTAATATTACTTCCATACTAACTAACCCACTAAATAACTAAGTAAACAATATATAAATCTACATATCACATTTTGCGTAAAATTTTTAATGTAGGCCTACTTATCGATACCGACCATATACAATACTGATTTTGTCTGTAACGTTTTAAAACCAAACTCTTCACGTTTAATGTATACCTTTAATCGACCAATTGCCTTAATTATAACAGTTTTATTCAAAGTGCACAACACTATAACACAAAGAGTATTCAGTGAGATTTTAAACATTTGCACCATTCTAGCAAACAATAGTTTCATTACACTAACAAAGTCAGGGTAGTTGTTACTGATATACCCTTATAAGTATGCAGTCTCTAATGAATTTAGAGAAGGAATAAAATGAATGAAACAATTAAAGCTTAACTTGGATCCAACAAAAGTGTGAGATGAATTGTTCCTAATTACTCTAAATCATGATCACAAATGTGTTGATTGGCCTCATTAATGGCTCTAAAAAGGACAACTCTGCTCATTACATAAAACTCGCTTAAAACTTAATGACGCCTGGCTAGATTAACTGCTCTCGCTTAAGGGCTGTAGAGAATCAAAGCACTAATCCATTGCTCCCTGCATGGCCTCCCTCCTCCCTTCCCTGCATTCCCCTACTAGCTTTGGACAGCAGTGCTAGAAGTTAAGTGACACAGATATTTGTTCTGGGCATAGATACATGGAGTCCAGTAGTCTGGGGAGAGCACAGAAATCACCTCTCATCCAAGCCGCATCCAAATGCGGTTCTGATAAATGACTGTGACTTGGAGACCGCTCAACTGGAAATGCACGGACCTTAGTGATTAACCAACAGATGCTAATCCAATGCAAATTATCACCCCGTCCACAAGGATAGAGAAGGAAAACATGAATCATTTGGGGACCAAGCCAAATAAAAACAGCCACGTGCATCAAGTCCTTGTAACGTAAAATAGCTAATGCAACCTCCCACACTGAGTAAAATAGTAAGATTTACTTTGAAACAATTTCCATTAAGAAATGTCTAATTATTTTTGAAAATAATTAACACACTGTATATATATATATATATATATATATATATATATATATATATATATATATATATATATATATATATATATATATATATATATATAATTTGCATATATGTATATATATGTATAATAATAATAATAATAATAATAATAATAATAAATACAAAAATTTTAGTGTTATTATTATTCATAATATTAATAAAACAATTAAATAACAATAGACTGAATAATTTCTTTGGATTTTGCATTTCACTACCAGTTCATTTTTTTCTGATTTCTTTTCTAATTTGAAAGTGTAAATCAAAAGAATGCCAAATCAACTTACGCAGATCCTCTCATTATTATGCATTGAAAATGTCTTTCACAGGGGCAATATATGAATTCAAAATATTTTATCAAAGGAAGAATCTTGTTATTGCTGTATTGTACATGTATCATCTTGCCACATATGGTAATGCTCTCTTCAAGCAATTCCTGTTTTCTCCATGAAAATACACTGAATGCACTTTAACTCTTCCAGTTATGAAAGCAGTAAGATGGTGTGACATTTTCTGTTGTCATCTTACAGCCCTTTTGCTCGAAAGACAATCCCAGTCTCTGACATTTAAACCTGCTCCCTCAGCAGCAGTAATGCGGCATTAACTGAAGGCAATTTTGGGGCCGTCAGGATGAGTGATGCCAAATTGTGGTATTATTTTTATAAAGGAATAAAAATGTCATTTCCAGCTTATGTCATAGATTAAACTATACAGCGATGACAGACAATTTGGGCTGGCCCAGGATTTGATTTTCAGGTGATTGAAGTGACATGTCAAAATTTAAGTTTCTTACAAGACCAAATATTTTTTTGGGTCTGAACCAAAAGCAGCTGAATCCTTACATTCATATAGCCCTTCATGTTTGGCATCTAAATAAACAGTGGCTAGAAATTTTACTAAAGCGGTTTTCAACCAAGCTGGGATGAATTGCCCTGAGAAATTAAAATTAGGACAGTGATCTGAAAGAGAGAGAGAAAAAAAAAATCCTACATGCAGATTTATGTCATACAGTATATCCACTGTGTGTGGTCAATTCATGCAAACTTACTTTAGTTATGTGTCATATTGCAGACTACAGTCCACCTGGAGCAAGCTGGGGTTGAATGTCTTGTTCACTTTCATGCCATTTAAAAAGAAGCAATGAAATGGGAGGATTTTTGTATTGTCATTAAATATGGAAAAGTTTTCACTACAATTAGACATTCTAATATTTTATATGAGACGGGGCTGTGTTCCATTTAGAATCAAATAGAGAATTCCTTTCCTGAATTTGACCCAAAGTGGTAAAACAGATGCAAAATAGTGATTTAAAGTTGAGTTTATTAAATAAATAAAATAATAATATGCAAAGAAATTAATTGTACTGTATGTTTATTATTAGTTTAAATAATAAATAATAATTCTAATAAATAATAATTTAAAATCGATTAACAGTTTGATAGCATAAATCAAACTGGGCTCTTTTAGACACATTATCTGACAGTACTAATCAGTGTTTGAAATGGCATTCATCCATACAGTAAAATAATAAATAAATAAATAAAACAGACTATATGAGTAAGACAATACTATTAGTCTTTTTATGTCAAAATTTCACATTTAATTCAATGTGTTACTTGCGGTCCCTTTGTAATTAATTGTGAAATTTACCAGCAATTTCTGCATGAAAGCGGTTTCCACAAATGTTTCACGAATTGAACATTTCATTAGAATACATTAAAAAACTTGGACTTCTTTAAATTTAGGATTTATGTGTTCTATATATAAATAGACATTTGTATTAGAATGATCAAATTATGGCATTTGACCCTTTTGAATTTCTTTGCATTTCAACTCAATAAATTCCTTTTGTATCATTCAGTATCTATTAATAAAATGATACGTATTAATAAAACAAATCCACACTCATGAACTAATAACGAGCCAATTCTTAATTGTCCAAATAGATATAATCATTATTCTTTTATCCTAAATCTGACACATGCTGCCATTCTCGACACTCTTTTTCAAATGAAGATTAATGAAACAATCATCTTGACCCTTAAAGATATCAGCCACCTGATATTCTTAGTAAACGAGGTCAAGGAAACCAGCCTTAGAATGAAATGTTCAACAGCTCTTTCAAATCTCACGCCTCTATTAGCATGAGGAGCAGGCTGACAATGTCAGCGAGGCACATAACCTCAGCATTTGACATGGCAGCCAGCCCACCTCATGTCTTTGTGATTTTGACTGTGTCGTATTTCTCACAATGGGAGTGAAGGATTGTGTTACACAAGATGTCACAGATGACATAGTTAAGAGAATAAATGCTTATGTGAAAAGTGGACACATGGTGGGTGGGGGACTTTGTATCCCTGTAGGACGACTTTCATTAGTGTCTCTGCTTTGATGGATATAGCATAGTTTGGATGGCAGGTGCATCTCCACCCCTCCTCTGTCTTGAGGTTATTTATCTGGCAATTTTGCACATCTGGAACAGGTAACTCACAAGAGATATGACAGCACTAAATAAAGGGATAATAATCTAAGCACGGCTCAAAACACTGAGTTTTTAGGTAAATCAGCAAAAGATAAATCTGAAAAACTATAGATTAAAACAATGAAGGCCGCTGCAGGCTTGTCATTACATAACACAAAAGAGTCCCTAACGAACTACTCGATGAGCAATGAGCCTTGTTGAGCAAAAGGAGTAATTATGAAAGATTGTTCTAATGCCTGGCAGATGTATTGAGAACCAGTGAGAGACTACAGCAGTGATTGATGGGAAGCAAATGGGTCAGATTTACCAAGTTTGCTCATTTGTATTCTATTATTGTTTTGTTTGTTTGTTTGTGTTGCGTCAAATCAGACACACTACTATTATTTACAGTACTACTATTTTAAATGGCCACCAATAAATAACCAAATAATGTAATTACATCATCTACCAGAAGAGGCTAACTGTACCATGCTAAGTACTGTAACCAAACCATAACCCTGGCTGGTAACCAAAATTGTCAGAGTGTCTGGGTTGTGTTCCCTGGGTTTCCACTAGGTGTCCTCCTTTCTCACGGTGTCTGTCACCTTATCACTTCCTGTTTCCCTTATTTGGTCACCTTCCTCCTGTTGAGTAATTGATTGTTCCCCACCTGTCTCCTGTTCCCTCATTATCCTTCTGTGTATTTATACCCGGTCTGTCTGAGTCAGTGTTACGGAGTCCTTGTTTAATGTCTTATGGTTATTCATGTCCGTCAAATCAGTCTTGCCCTTGCCTTGCCTTGCCTTGTCTTCTTGTCTTGTTTTCATGTTTGGATTATGTTTGGTTTTGACCCCTGCCTGGACTGTTTACCCCTTTGGATTACCCTTTAATAAATGACTTACCTGCAATTGGTTCTCTCTTCGTGTTTCCAGTAACACTGATCGTGACAAAAATAAGTGCCTCATGACTTACTGACCCACGAACCACTTTCACTGTGTCCTTAAGAGAAACAATTAACCCCAGGGCTGTGGAAATAAGTTTCTTGCTTCAAGTACTTGAAGCCATTTTAAAAGCATCAGCTAAATTGCCTAATAAGTAATTAATTAGCCATTATTACATATTCAGCCAGTGCTCCAAGAGGGCTTGTACTCACCGGTCAAACACTGCAAAATGTTACCAAATCCTAGAGTGATTTGGAAATTTTCCAACAATAATTTTTTTGCAAGAAAATCTGACCTTAGCAAAGATGTTCACATAGTCAATTACGTGAAATGACTTATTTAATTAGCACTCTTGAAATGGTGCATAATCTTGATAATTATCCTTGTGACCCTTATAAAAAAAATATATGGGAATATACTGCAAAATATAATGCAATATACATAATACCTTTCCATATATTGGAAACCAGTGCTTATATTTTCCAATATTCAACAATATATACATTGACAATATATGGCTATGTATTGATACATACAAAAATATTTAGAAATTAAGACAAAAATAAATATGCATTGTTTGATCCTTTGAGTATATATTGCACATATATGCTCCAGTGATAGTCTGTTAGTGTTTAGTATGAGCAGGTGTGCTTATGCTGTTCTAAACTCTCTTTTTTAAAAAAAAATATGAAACATGTATATCATAAATGATTGTTAAATATACAAAATATATATATTTCCGCATGTGTGTATACTGCATTAGTAAATATATGTTTAATATATTTTACATATGTAGTACCATATCTTATCTACATATTATAAAGTGTATAACTGCATATAAAATTACATATATTGATATATATAAGTAAATATACTATCACATTTTTCAACACATGAAAAGTGGCAATTCCTTATGTATTATGCAATATATTGTAATGAACTTATTTCCACAATATATTATTCTGTATATTTTCAAATGATGTTATATCGTTTAATATATTGATCATTCATACATTAGGAAATACATTTTCTTTTAAGAGGAGCTCTGTCCACTTCTCTTTCTTTTACAGCAGATTTCTTTTAGATTTGGAGGGTGTCTGGTAACTCAACTGTAAAACCTCTTTGTAGCATTTTTTTTTTTTTTTTTACTTTTGAATGTAATGATAGATTTTTTTTTTCTGCTACTGCTAAGCTGTGTTGGAAAGTGAAAGAGAATTCATTGGCACACTAAAAAGACAGACTGTGTGTGTCAGCATAAATTAGCACACAGGGCTGTAGTTAGCATTCTTGGCAGTGCCAAGCCAACATGCATATTCTCAAGGTAACATTGAATTGAGCTAGAGCAAATCTTTTCATTTTAATTATTCTGTTCTCCTTTTTCTTTTAAAAATGTAAATATTTAACAGTTTCAAAGTGACGTGTCTTACAGCATTTCACCATCTTGATATTTGTGCTAACGTCATAGAAATAATGGTAATGGCCCATCCATTTAATATTTTCACTCAATGTTCTGTCACTATAAGAAAAAGACTAATAAATCTCTGACAAATTGCTATTTGGAAGGATATGACCTCAATCCCCAGCCCATATGAAATGAAAAGCAGGCGAAATTATTGATTTCTTTTTCACAAGACAGACTATGCTTTTTTAATGTGAGCAAGCAGAATTGGTCTGTCACTTCTGGTCATAAACACAGAGAATTGGCTGTAGGTTTATGAGGTTATATAGGGAAAATGGATCTCACTCACTCACTCCTTAACTTCAAATGAGGTCACAAGCTGTGCTACGGTGCAAACCAGGGCAGGTGCCACCAGAGCTGCTGAGCGCGTAGTGTCATGTGACCTAATTCATGCAACATATGCAACCATTACACTAAATTCTGAATAATGCCACACCATATTCATTTCAGAATAAGGCTACTAAATAAAATCTAATTGGTAAAGAGAACCAAACGCAAATTAATGGAGTCAAGCAATCCTAATGTATGCCTTGCTGAAATTACACTTAATAAACAGCATGAATCCGAGTCTGTCAAGACTCCAGAGCCCATATGCTGTCTGCAGCGCCTGTACTGTGCATTACAATGCAGGGTTGTCATTTTGGATTCGGAAGCATGAGCGAGCCACAGATGTTCCTTGTATGACATGCGCGAAAAGGAGAGAAAGACATGACTGGGCAGGACAGACGAAACATCAACAGGATGTCAATCATTACACACTTCTTTAGCTTTACAGTTCTGCACTCACAGCCATCCAAGACTGAGGAGTAGAATAAACAAAACAAACCAACCCAAAAAATAATAATAATAAAAAAAAAGGCATGCAAATGAAGTCTGTCAATCAATTTTAAATTAAATGTATAATAAATAAGTACACTATTATTCAAAAGTTAGTAGATTTTTTTTTTTTTTTTTTTTTTTTAAGAAAGTTATTTATTTAGCAAGGGTGCATTAAATTGATAAAGTTACAGAAATTTGATTATAGACATTTGTAATGTTGTCATGGTTTACACAAAAAAAATATTAAGAAGAAGAAGAACTTCTGTTTTCAACAAAGATAACAATAAGAAATGCTGATCATCAAATCAGCATATTAGAATGATTTACGAGGTATCGTGTGACAGTAAAGACTGGAGTAATGGCTGCTGATTCAGCAATTTACTCATCAGTGGAATAAAATGCACTTTAAAATATATAAAAAATATAAAACACTTATCTTAGTGTAATAATATTTCACCGTATCACTGTTTACTGTTTACAGTTATTTTCTTATAAAGTTATGCTTAGCATTTATAAAAAAATAAATAAATAAAAAATAAAAAAAAACAAGATAATTACTTGTACCAAAATTAATACATTAAATTAACAGTACTAATAAGATGTCAGTTATTTGCTCAAATTACTGTGAATCTAAATAACATAGGTAAGTTTACCATAAATAAACAAAAAGCCTGCGGGCTCTGCTGTTTATGTAACAAAATGTTGAATAAAACAAAACAACATGGAGTCTAAGTGTACACAATTATTAGCTAATTTATTGCTTTGCTCAAAACTCTATAAAATGGCTTCCCGCTTTATTATCATTTAAATGAAGGGAATGCCATCCAAGGATATGTGTTCTATTAACATAATGGGGACCCATTAGTATGTAATTAGGACCTAAATGACGAATAGGCAGGCCAGGCAATGCTTAATTTCCTTTGGACTTGAACAAGCCCCGGCTGAGCCTATGCCCCTAAATGATTAATTGGTAACTATCCATCAAGCTTTTTTGTGGGCTTTAGATAACCTACAATACGGTTTTCCTTGGCCACCCCTGTGATTGAAGTGGGCAAAGGTAAGGGAAAGCTCAACAACCCTATCGATACAGCGTGAGAGCACATCACTTCCCTAATCATGTGGACCGGCAGGGCGAAGTAGCTGATGTCGGAGGAAGCAGGAGGATTGAGGGCCGAATGATTATTCAGTTAATGCACTTTTCGATCAAAGTGTGAAGTTATTAGAGTAATTAAAGTAGTAGCATGGGTCTTCCATGAGTGAAGTAGCATGCGTAGAAAAGCAGAAGAGAACAAGTTATGAATTTAAGGAGAGAAGTGCTGATCTCCAGAAGAACTCCAGGGAGACTTGGAGGTGTTTTTTCCCCTCAAAAATATTGAGAAACATTTACATGCCCACTGATGTCTAAGTTGGCATATTCAATAATCTTTTCCCGAAATGAATATGAATCATCACAAACTACTGTGAATGAGGTGGCTGTTACTGAAATGTCAGAGTATGTAAATAAATTATTCAGAATCCTTTGTTTTAGATTTCACGACAGTGTCCTTAATGCTAGTGTCTTTAATGTTCTTACAGCTGGAAAAAATACACATATGCGAAAGTTCAGTATTCTCTCAACATCACTACAGTGCATCACGGCACTCCCACCTGACTCAAAACAGCTGTGAGATTCTCAAAGCCACTGGCATGAATTTCTAAAGATGTTTGACTCTGCTGTGACTTCATGTTTGCTGGATGGCTTTAGAACACCATACGTTATAAATGCTACTGGAATATTTCCCAGTGCGTAACAAAATAAATCATAAGGAGTGGATGTTTGAGATCATAGACAACAGTACAGATCTGTTGCTTTATGCCATGTCAGAAACCAAGGCTATTTCAGACAGGAACCACTTTGGCAAGTTTACTTGAGTTTATTGAACACAATTTATCTTTGGCGGTATGGTTCCTTATGGGGGTTCTTGCTCCCAGAATAATTGAACATACAAGAGCTTTAAACATTAACCCCCTGGAACCATCAGCTTGGAAATACATGACAATTAATAAAAATAATAATTATTATTATAATTCCTTACATTTATATAGCGTTTTTCTAGGCACTCAAAGCACTTTACATTGTCAGGGGTATCTCCTCATCCACCACCAGTGTGCAGCATCCACCTGGATGATGCGACGGCAGCCATAGTGCGCCAGAACGCCCACCACACACCAGCTTACTGGTGGAGAGGAGACAGAGTGATGAGGCAAATCAGCAGGTATGGGGATTGTTAGGAGGCCATGAGGCCAATGGGCAAATTTAGCCAGGATGCCAAGGTCACACCCCTACTCTTTTCGAAAGACATCCTGGGATTTTTAAAGACCACAGAGAGTCAGGACCTCGGTTTAACGTCTCATTCGAAGGATGATTAAGACTCTTAATAATGTCTTTAAAGCAAACAGTGATAATCATGTAGATGTGACAGTGGGACGTCTATCCTGTAGCCTGGTTATGAAGATGAGTGTCTCTCAGTAGTGAGGTCCATGCCCGCTAAGACTTGAAAGTCTTAGTGATCTGAAACAAAGAAGACGACAACCAGAAGGTGCACAGTAATATGCTCATGCTTATAATGGGGACGGAGGGAGGGTTGTGAGCCGTTTGAGCATGCTTACCGAGCAGTGGTGCCACATATATATGTCCCGTGTCTAATAGGAGAGTGGTAGTGATTGGAGCGATGACAGCTGACCGCATCAGCTGGTCACAGCCTTTGCCTCCGTGGCCTGACTGAGCTAACACTGCGCTCGATTAAACAGAGAAGTACATATGCTGTATAAGGTTTCTTTCAACAAGGGTTAAGTTCTCTGAATGGTTTTTAATCAATATTTGGAATTTTGCATTTTAATATGTATTAAAATATACATACACAAAATATTAAAAATAGCCTTTATTTTAATACATTTAAAAATATAAAAATCCTTTTTGAATCTAAGCATTCCATTTTGTGCATTAGGATGTGTGTATTGTTTTGTATTGTATTTAATTTCCAATTTATTTATTGATATAATTGAGTACTTGCTGTAGTCACACTGCCTCAAAAGACAACATATATATAAAACGGATACTGAATGAAGCTGTAAAATGTTTCCTCTCTTTTGATCCCTTCATACGGTTTCTTTCAAAGTCCTCGAGCATGTTTTCTTATGCTTTTATGGTAGGCTGAGTCTTCAGGCATTGTTGAGCTGGTTTAAAAATTTCATGAAGGGAATATGAAAATACAAAGAGACTGGGGTTGAGACAGGATGCTTCTCACCCAGTTTAAGTTTGAAGTATATTTATGTGGAAATGGAAGGAAACAAAGCAGAAATGAAGCCTGTCTTTTATGTCTCTTGTGTTGCTATCCACATCTCTAAAGTGCATACACAAAGAGTCACTCCCCTGACACGAGTTAACACCGGCTCTGGAACTATGTGTGTCCTGGTGTAACTGCACCCAGTTGGATTGGAAATAAGTGTGTTCATTTCTGCCACTTTAAATTCTCTTTTGTGTTGCCCTGCATTGCTGAAATATACATGGCCAACTAGTTAACGTGTGTGTGGCTGTCTCTGTGCATTGCTGTCACAACGTTCCCCTTTACAGTGAGTTTTTTCAAGGGATTTTGGTGAGCATACATTAAAGCAAGTAATGTCTAAGTTGTCAGGCCTGAAGCATATATTTACATATATTATGCATGCTATATAAAAACATCCACATACAAAGTTCTGGAAAATTACACACACAGGGCAGATGACATGTTATGGGACGCCGCCAGTTGAATTCATGTCTTTAAAATATCATAGAATAATCAGGCCCTAGAAAATTTTATATATTTATGGTTGGTTAAATTTAGCATTTTTTATTAGCTTCAATAAATTAATAATAATAATAATATATAATAATATATATATATATATATATATATATATATATATATATATATATATATATATATATATATATATATATATAATTAATTTGCTTTTGGTCATGTGTGTATTAATCCTCCGTGAGATTCTTCCGGGACCTGTGGGTTTCTGTCTCATCTAGGGTAGGCTGGGTTCCCCCTTGGCTGGATTCAGAACCTGGTGCTCAACTTGCAGTGTTTCCTAAACACTCGTCTATATTATGTCCAGCTGGTATGATAGCCCTGGTTCCGGCGTCATACTGCCTGGATCATGCGGCCAGGTCATAGGCTTCTGCGGGAGCCTTCTTGATTATCAGGTCCCCAGCATGGAACTGCAAGTATTTCCTGGATGTCCAGCCAGGTCGCCCTGAGGGGCTTCCTGTTCACTGGTATATCCCTTCTTGCTGATGCATGGAGTGGGAAGCATAGGTGGCATTTGCGATAATTTTCTTGTGTAATGCTGTCTCAGGCAGTGCTCCCCTCACCATAGAGGGTTGTATTTGAGCTTTCCTCTCCCGTTCGGTTCAGCACCTCTGTGATGCTTGGGTATCTTTAAGTTCACACGCTAAGCTCTGTGTACTTTCTGAAATCTACATGGTGGTAAGTGTGCACGTTGAACACTTTGCGCACTTTCTAAAATCCACATAGGTGGCAAGATTTTGCACACCTAATGAAATCCTGTATGGTAAGGGTTATGCGCTCAGCTTCATTCCCTTTCTCTGAGTTGGTTAGACCCCGGTACCTTGGGCTCCACTCAACCAGTGTGTCTCTAGTAACACACTTTCAAGCATCACTCCCCTCATTATTGTAAAACTGGATGTCCGACCGGGTCGCCCTGAGGGGATTCCTGGTCACCTGGATATCCCTTGTTGCTAAAAATCCCTTGTTGCTGTTTTCTAGTCGCACCAGTAGTGATGTCAGGGGCTGTTGCTGGCCAACTTGTTGGTGTTTTTTCAATGTATGCTTCAGACACGGGTCATGATGAGGTGTTACCCATAGCGACCCCTAAAGGACGCAGTGTCTCGAGATGTTTTTCTGTATTGTCAATTCAAATCTCCAATCAAAAATTAAACAAAGACATAAAACATGAACAATTTAATAAACACACATATATATATTGTTCATTTTTATTTATTTTTTACTTTTTTGCAAACAAAAAGTAAATAGACAACAGAGGTCTATTTAAAAATGATGTTCCTTAGTTTTAATAATTTTATTATTGTTATAATTACTACTACTAATATGCTACTACTTTTGAGAATTACATTCTACAGTAGTAATAAATCTGTCGCAATTTCTTCAAGTTATACAGTGCTGCTCATTCATGCAGGACATACAGACTGCACAGCCCTACTTTTGATTTATTGATCTAAAATTTATCAAGTTATGTGACAGTCACCATTATACTGTTAATTATACTTTTATAGCTTGATTTGATTTTGTCCTTTTTCAGCATCATGGAAATCATAAATAGCTTCTAACATCAGCCATATTTCACCACTGGGCCAATCCTTAATAAATGGTACTGTGGCTCTCCTGTCAACATTGTTTATCAACTACATTGTTACGCCATTTTCAGGAAGGTGATCAAAGGATTGATTTTGGCTCAACCATGAAGTTTTAGAAATACAAATGTCTGATTATGAAAAATATTTAAAAAATTATAATAAATAAAGAAATACAAATAAAGAAGAGCCTTGGAAATCATTGGCATTATGCCTCTGAGCCTGCCACAATCCAATTATTCTGGTTGTAGCTCACCATTCCTCAAAACGCAACACTCTCTACTGCAGTTCATCTACACTGGCTAATCTAAGATTATGTTTTGTCTGTGTGTTTCCAATGTGACTTTCGTTTAATTGGAACACACATCTAAAAATTCAACAGTGGAGTTACCGTGCTGCTGATGAGCTTTACTGCAAAATAAAATGAAGCGCTTAGCTGGCATTACTGAATAATAAATATGCATGAAATTGCATTTAAGCTATCTACAACATGAACACAGAGTGTGGCGGAAGGTTATTGCAAATGACATTGACATGGGCAGTGTTCACATCTGCAATCATAATCAGCATCATGTAACTCCTGTCAATACCTCATGTCTGTTGGCTGCATGTAACTTTATCCATCACAGAGCCAATAAATTCCTGCTCTTTCAAAGCCAGTGTTAAAGGGAGAAAGGTCAAGATCACAGTGATTGATAACATATCCATTCCACACCATAGTTTCCACAGGCTGCTGCCTGGGCATTGATTGCATAGCTTACAGTATTTTCAAGGTCATACTGGTCTAATGGTTACAAGTGCTCATATTCAAAATAGTTCAAATTTGCCATGCTAATATTTGTCATTTTACATACTCCACAAAAAACGAAAAGCCATGCAAGAATCAGAAACTGTTTTGCATTACACATTAAGCTAGCTGGCTGCTTGGTAAGAGACTTCCAGACATTTTCCCCTCTTTCTCTTTCTCTGCCTTTTTACTTCACTTGGAAATCACTTGAACCCTTTTAGCTATCAATGCAACCCATGTCAGGCAGCTCAGGCAGCGAGTTTGCACCCTTGGGGCCCAAAGAGATTGGCTTCTCTGGAGCCGAGAGATATGGACTACCGCCCAATTTTGTTGGCTAATTAGCTTTGCTGCGATTTCACTGCCCCTACCTTATCGGCTCAGGAGCCACGTCTGTACATCAACTTGTGTAATGTAACTGTGTGTAACTTGTGTGTAACTGACTGGCTGCAGAATCAGAGGTTATTTTGGAGTTATTCAGTGCAAATCTGTATGCACACACACATAAAAACAAAATCCTTAAAATAGTGACTTACGATGACTGTCTTTTATAATCTCAGTCTCCTTTTATTTAAAAAGCACACACACACACAACAACAACAACAATAGTTGACCATGATTGTGTTGAACACTGTTAACTAAAAAAGCTAGAATAAGTACAACAGCACAGAACTAAAATATAACACAAACAAAAGAAAAGCCTAATTTAGACTCAAATTATAATTAGCCTTCCAAAAGGAGATGGGGTTTTAGTTTTGCTTTAAAAAGTGATTCTACTGTGATTATTCTCTAATAAACTAGCAGAACAATTAAATAAAATGTTAACTATAACAAAGCTGAACAATTACTTATTGCTTTAAAATAAAATGTTGATGAAGAATTAGATTAACTAAAATGAACCTTAATAATAACAATTTCTAATCAATTCTGAAATTATCATTGTTAGAAGTAGTAAGCTGCTATTATTAAAATCAGTATTTAAAAATTTAGAAACTTGTTAAAAAAATAGATACAGTTATGTATTACTTGCCGAAATAAATAAATTAGAATAATGATCAGCAAAAAATTATTTCGTCCACATCTTGTAGTTATAGCATAAACCATCAGGGGCTAGCTGGCTGATGCTAACTACTAGAACCTTGACCAGTTGAATACACAGACATTTTAAGCTAGAGAAGCACAAACAGACAAAATATATTTGTATGTTATCAAAACCACAGAGGGTACCAAAAGCAGATATAAGGACTACACTATAGCAATCAAAAACGTCTTTACAAACAGACAAATATCAAACCAGAGTAGCAGACACTACAAACAGCACAGCAGGCCTAGAACACACAGCAAATGAGAGATTCATTAAATAGCTACTCACCATACTTTCTCTCTAAAGCTGAGGAATGCTTCACAATTGGCAGATGAATCTTCTTATTTCAAGGTAATCCCATTCATCTCAGAACACCACGTCAGATCAAATGCAAACTACTTCCTGTATTAAAGGTAATGTGCAACATTGGCCGTTTGTAGCATATTTCATGATTTTAATTTTGATATATGGTCTCTGAGTATTATGAGTCGTCTTCTTCTTCTTCTCTCCCTTAAACTTAAATAAAATGAAGTCAAACTGATACACAAATAACTATTTTGGGTGAGCAAGTCATGTGATTTGTCAGGCAAAGAACAGGTCTGCCAGTTCTGCATTGGAACTGTTGTGAGCAAATTTAAAGATATTTTTATGTCAATATATAATTGGTATTGTTACTGATATGTAGGTTAATATAATGTTATTCATATTATTGTGTTGTTTACCGATTTTTCTGTGCTGTTAGCTTTGTTTACTTTTCTATGTTGAATTAACCTGTGCCACTAGGTTAGTGCAGCTGGTTGTTATTCATAATTATTTTGCAAAAATCCTCAAACAAGCATTTATCATTGATTTTAGGAGCACTTAATCTAGCAGGACAAGACTGTTGGTTTTGCTTTGTTACTGTAGTATGTCTCTTCTTCAGCGAAAATTTTAAAAGCATAACTGTCATTAACATCTAAAATAAATATTATCGGAACTTTAAGATTGGTTAAAGGGGTCATATGATGTGATTTCAAGTTTTTCTTTCTCTTTGGAGTATTGCAAGGTGTTCGTGAATAGATAAGATCCCTTACGATGTAAAGCATTTTGCGTGCCTAGAAAAGCGCTCTATAAAAAAATTTAATGAATTATTATTATTATTATTATTAATGTTGCAAAGACTAAGTCTCAAACCCAAAGAGATATTCATTATAGAAGTTAAGACTTGTCCACGCTCTCCTAAAACGCTTCATTTAAACACACCCTCAAATGTCTACGTCACTGTCTGGGAAGATTTGCATAACACAGCCAAAATGTTCACGCAAAGAAAGAAGGTGTAACTTTTATTATTGCTGTATTGTTACTTCTGCCACCACCGCCATGTCATGGAGATGCTGTGTGTTTCATTGTGGAAAGCGAAACTACTTTGTTTGTTCTTCCAAAAGGGTGCACAACTAGAAATCAGTGGTTAAGTTGTATTTATAACACTGTTCCAGAACAGTTCAAACCAAATATTTTTGTGTGTGCAATGCATTTTATGGAGGACGAGGACTGTTTCCTGGGAGAGTAGCCTACAATGCTGGTCTTCTGACAAATAATTCTGACTCACAGCATGTAAGTACGTTTTCGTATTTAAAGGATTTGCCACTAATGATTCCAACGTGAGTTTTGAGCAGAGTAGAGTAGCACTTGTTGTTTTTCGTTTTTCCAATGACAAATGCAGACATGGTTTTATGTTTACAGGGCACGATGCAATGCAATGCATAAAAAGTGACGTGACATTCAGCCAAGTATGGTGACCCATACTCGGAATTTGTGCTCTGCATTTAACCCATCCGAAGTGTACACACACAGGGCAGTGAACACACACACTGTGAACACACACCCGGAGCAGTGGGCAGCCATTTATGCTGCGGTGCCCGGGGAGCAGTTGGGGGTTCGATGTCTTGCTCAAGGGAACCTAAGTCGTGGTATTGAAGGTGGAGAGAGAACTGTACATGCACTCCCCCCACCCACAATTCCTGCCGGCTCGAGACTTGAACTCACAACCCTTCGATTTAGAGTCCGACTCTAACCTTTAGGCCACGACTTCTCTTAAAAAGGGACAGTAAGTTAAAAACACAGTAAGTTATTATAACCAGTAATTATGTCCCCACTGGATCCTATGAATGCCTAATTTGTATTGGGATTCATTGGCTTTGTCTCATGGTTCTGGGACATGGCATCACAGTATGGTAAGGTGCGTAACATTTCTGTCACACGCTTGAGGTATTCGGCCAATCACAACGCACTAGATAGCTGGCCAATCAGCATACACCTTGCTTTTCAGAACGATGTAAAAATTGACGTGTTTCAGAAAGGCACGGCATAGAGGAGAAACAATAAACACATTTAATTACACCAAATACACAAAATAATGTTCTTTTTTAGCAACGCCATATGACCCCTTTAAGGGTGTAATTTTCCCTATTCTTCTCTATCCTATCCTTCTTACCTTCCTCTCTCGAAATCAGTCAAGGCATATGATAGTTTTTCAATGCTTTCTGAGATTGCACAATTTACCATTTAACTCGGGAGATTCTGTCAGGTTTTTTAACTGTCTTTTAAAATGTGCTCTTGTTTATGTGCCAGTTGCAGCCAATTATTATTTTCACAACCAGTCATTTCACACCAAGTTATTATTTTATTATAAAATAAATATTTATATGGATATAACAGACTTGTTTGGGAAGATTCTGACGAGTTTCAATAAATATGTCTGTCCAATATGTCTATTCAGGCAAAATCCATTACTTTCTTCATTTGACTGGAAAAGCAGAAATGGTTTTCAAGAGAAAATTACAGGCTGAAATTAACAAGAAATGTTTTTTTTTTTTTTTTTTTGCTTTCTTTTGGTCAAAGAGCCTCACCATTCACTTCATGCATGAATTATTTGCCACACTTATGTGAGCTACAAGTGTCTGTGTGGATGGCTCAAGCAAGATATTATGGCTTGAAACGTTATAATTAATTCATATTTGACAAGATGAGAATCAAACCTAAGCCAGTGTGTATTATGTTTCTAAATATCTCACATTTAAATGTATTTATTCAAAGCTTTGGCCCAAAACACCCCACCTCCCCAAAAAAATACACTGTCTTCGGTGTATAATGATCCATACAAACTGTCACCATCGAGGAGGCCACTGAGGATGGTTGGAGGATGAAGGAAAGTGAATGATGAGCGCTGTCAGACTGGTGCTCCCTAATGTGTTTCTAGCCAACATTTAGCTCCAGGGTTTTTTCACTGGGCATGTTGTATGTAAGGCCACCCCTCATAGAAGTGGAGGCCAATGTTATTGTTTTTATGCCATTAAAATTAGATTTGTTGGATAAGTAAGGTGGTTATACCCTCTTCATATCTTGATCTCTCTCTGCTTCGGAACATCAGCAAACCTGATTTCATTTCTAATGCAAATTGATTTTAACATGTTTGTTCACTGCTTGTGTCTATTTTTATTTTTATTTCCTATAGCTGTGAGAGGAATAAACTACATTCATGGCCAAAAGTTTTGGCAGTGACATCAATTTTGTATTTTGCAAATTTGCTGCTTAAGCTGATGTGGTGTTCATTTACATTGTTTCTAGATTATTGTGTAGAGTGATCAGATGGATTTTAAATAGTTGCTTAAAGCTTCAATGGTCAACAAAACATGAAGTTTGCTTTTCAGGACTTTTTGATCCATGTGAAGTCGGCTGAAATCGTGTCACCAGCAGTGGAGAGCTTGCACCAGGTATGGCAGCAGGTTGATGTGAGAGCATCTGCACACACAGTAAGGCCAAGACTTTTGGACAATGGCCTGGTGTCAAGAAGGGCAGCAAAGAAGCCACTTTTCTTCAATTAAAATGTCAAGGACAGACTGAAATTCTGCAGGAAGTACAAGGATTGAACAGCAGAAGACTGGTGCAAAGTTATGTTCTCTGATGAAGCTCCCTTCAGATTGTTTGGGACATCTGGAAAACTGATTGTTCGGAGAAGAAAAAGTGAATGTTACTATGAGTCCAGTGACTTGCCAACAGTGAAGAATCCTGAGACCATCCATGTGTGGGGTTGCTTTTCAACCAAAGGAGTGGGCTCTCTCATAATTCTATGCAAAACACTGTCAGGAAAAAAGAATGGTATCAAAATATCCTGCAAGAGCGATTTCTTCCAGTGATCCATGAGCGATTTGATGATGATCCGTGCATTTTCTAGCATGATGGAGCACCATGTCATAAAGCAAGAGTCATAAAGAAGTGGCTTGAAGATCATTACATTGAAATTTTGGATCCGTTGCAACTCCCGGATCTCAATGCCATAGAGAACTTGTGGTCAGTCAGTCCTCAAAAGGGAAGTAGACAAGCAGAAGCCCACAAACTGTGATCAACTCTGAGAACTAATAAGGCAAGAATGGATCGCCATCAGTCAGGACTTGGAGAAGATAATATTAATATATATAAAACTTTTGGCCATGACTGTGTATGTGATGGGGAATTATGAAGTAGGAAAACTAAAATAATATTTTCTTTTAAAATATGCTTCAGTAATTTTTATTCACTGTTAGATTTCTTCCAGGTTTTCTGAAGCCAGACTTTAATGAATTAATTTATTTAATGATAATTAAATTAATAAGGCAAATACGCAAAATATTCGCCATGTTTTATTTATTTGCCACTTGGTTACAGGATTGCATTTGATTGCAACACAAGAAATACCTTAAAACGTCCATTTTACTCAAAAAATGTGAACGTTATATACATTCCATAACATACATGTGCAACTGCAACCTAGAATTCAGGATGCTTTTGCATCAGTGCATGTTCATTGTTCATCTATATTCTTCAAACATTTTTTACTCCATCCTTCATCTCAGCAAGATGCCATGTTCTCTTTGCTGAGCTCCATAAATGCAATCAGACAAGCTTGTCCTTTTTTGTTACTTAAAAAAAAATAAAAAATTCTGAATGATTTGCTGCTGGACTCAGGCATTCTACATGAATGCTTTTCAGGAAAGACCTGAGACCAAGGTGTCGGCCGATATGTGTCCATTTTAGCAGCGGAAAGGGGAAAGGTGCTGTTATTCTATGAGAAACCCCTGTCTGACTATTGAGGTCTCCAACTATTAACCCAGCAGAGCTAAAAGCTGGACATCACACAGACAGTATTCGCTGAGGTGGATGACAGAGTGCACCCTGGTTGCCAGGGTACTGATTGTGCTTTTACCTGTGTGCTTTGAACTGGAGTGAGTGAGGGAGAGAGAGTAAGCAAGCTGAATTCACACAGGTTCACGACTCGATGGGCAGCAAGAGTTGCAGTGGATGAAAGTAACTGTGTAGACACCTTGAAACATTGATGGAGACTGGTGTTAGGGAATGCTACTCTTAAAGGGAAAACATTATTGTGTGACTTGCAGTGTTAATTCTTACACGGTTTGTTGTTTTTGTCAAGAAAATATTTCATACAATTATGTTGTAGCTCAGTCTGTGCATTAGTGGTGGTTACATCTGTCTTTAAAAGTGAATGAATCATTCAAATGAATTATTCAAAACGTTGAGCAGGAAACAACCAACAAGGATGTCTTTAGGTGAGTCAGTGAATCATTCATGAAACAGAGACGTTTAAAGATGCTGATTACTTCAGGAAAAAAGCAAGTCACTAAAACATTCATTCAACCGATTGGTTAAACAATATAGGAATGAAACTACTACTGTGTTTCGACATTTCAGCATTTCAACAGTGGCTTGGATCTGTCTTTGATTGATTAAGGTGTCTTAATGATTTGTTTAAGAGGTTTATAGTCAACTAATATCTGTTAAGGTCTGCCATATGGTCAGGAAGGATTATGTATTCGGGACTTGAATTGAGATTGTCTTTGTGATATTATAAGATTGGATGACATTTTTCGTAAATCAGTTCCATTCAAGAAGATATCCTGAAAAGACATTCAATACCTCTAACTACAGTAGATGAAAAATTTTCCAATGTATACTGTGGTTCATACACAGCATAGTCGATAAATGAAGCTTCTTCTGCTTGGTTGAACATGCAAACAGTGAGAGATCAATAGCTATCAGTTAGCTTACAGGTCATCTCAGTTTATGGAGTGGATTTGGGTATAAGATATACATAAACACGTAAGTATACATCCCGATGTATCTAAAAGATATAATAGTACAGTAGTCTGTGTGTAGTCTGTAGTAGAGTCAGTAAACTGTGTGAGGTTGCATTTTAAATTTGTAATTGAATAGTGAATGCATGTTTAAATAAAATATTGTTTATCTGTCTTTCTGAACTTTGCAGGGCAACAGAGGACAACAATACCATGCTTTGTTTTGTGAGCATTCACCATGCACCTTTCTAGATCATTTTACAACAGTCTTTTGTTGTTGTTTGTTTTTGTTGAGAGCTGGAAGTCATGAATCTATCAGTGGGAAGAGAGAATTAGGATCTTCAAGTCGGTGTGAGATATTTGAATGTATAAGCTAACACTTTTAACCTCTCACTGCTGTATAATGTTAATCTTGCTGAGCAGCCTTTAAAGTGATGGTTGCTGCATCGGCTTGAGACATGGAGTTGAGAATTCCACTTCCTCCCCAGGGCAGTCTGCAACCAATGCAGCAGACGGCAGCAATCTTCCTGGAATCAATTTAACAGCCTTTTTTTTCTATGCATCTGGTGAACCTTTTGAAATTTGATATGTTATCTTTAAATTCACATGCATTTGCAGGGTAGTATATTTGAGCCGCTACTGAATTACCAGCAATTTGTAATTTAGTTTTATTGTATTTACATAACTGGAATACCTGAGTAATATTTTGGAATAAAATCAAGAGGTTTTTTTTTTTGTTTGTTTGTTTTTTTGGTAAACATGTCCGTCTGTGTATTTGTGCATGTATTGATTTACAATATATAAAGGTACACCAAATAATTTATATTCTAGCTGGTTGCTAATGGCATCATGGGATATTGTTCACTATCCTCTTTCAGGCCTTTCTATATCTATGTTGTATAAAGCACTACAAAAATAAAGGTGGTTTGACTTGAAGTATAATAAAATATGACGTATGATCTCTTTGGCTGACATGTATTATTAATATTATTTTCATTTTAGTTTATGTGATGTGAAATCATTACAGAATATCTGAGTATTTCACAACCCCCTGCTGTCTCACCTGAATTCAGAGCACCTGGTCAGAGCACAAGCTCAGATCTTAAGGATCAGAATATGTCGCTATGCTGAATTATTATACTAGAAATACATTTATTTATTAATGTTTTTACTTTTTAATGGTAAAATAACAGCTTTCATGTCTGCATGACAAGCAAGTGTGGCATTCTTTCATGATGACAGTCTTACTTCTTAAATAAGCTCAAGAGGGAATTCATGATGTTGAGTACAGAATTAATGTGCACCACTTGAGACCAGAGATTTGGAAATCAAATTCTGAATCATGGCCCAGTAACTCACCATTAGTTTGAAATCAGGATGCCTCATCCCTGGGAACAAATGATGATCAAATGCATCTGCCTTTGTCAGCCAATCTGATGGCAAATAGAGATGTTTATCATGCCACCAGAGAAATTGATCAGCCGGAGGTAATAAGTTCTTTTCGCGGGAGTTTGGTGTGATGGAAACACAGCTTTTTAATGCCAAAATGTTGTAATTGTGAGTTAGAAAGCCTCTGATTATGCATTTGGATCTCTTGCCCAGGCTATCCAAATGAAACTTTCAACACCACATCAGAGGATTGCCCCGTGCTTGCATCAACATGCTCGCAGCCTCCAAAGTTCTGTTAGCTATGTGCACGGTGCTTTCGGGCTGATTCCCTCTCATTACAACCATATGAGGTGAATTGAATAAACACAAACCTAATGTGTTCCATATGGCTTTGATGAGCGTTTATTGCTGGTTTGCTGCACATTCGCACTTCTCTCTTGACTTGGTAAATGATAAAACATTGCTGGCTAACACACTGAAGTGCACTAAGGAGCCTGAATGTAAGTGAGCCTTTTAAAGCCAACGCTCTCTTGTCCTGTTCTGGGTGATGCTTGTGGACATCTATCTTGTGAATTACTAGTGTTTACTTGCTTCTCATGCCCCCCATATGTATCTCTCTGTACTCAAAATAATGTACAAAAATGTTCAGAAATAAAATACTTACACTCTAAAAAGAAAAGGTGCTAAATAGCACTAAAGGTGGTTCTTTGGCTCGTAATCATAGGGGAACCACTTTAAGTGCCATATAGCACTTATCTTTAAAGGTGCTGTACAGCACCTTTGTCAAATGGTGCTATGTAGAACCATAAGAGGAGCTATAAAGCACCTTGATTGTTTACAATTTCTTCAACAAAAATGGTGCTCAACAGTGGTTCTTTTGCTCGTTATAGGGGAACCTGGCTCAGCTCGGTGTTCATCTTCAGTTCTCTCTTCACAGCTGTTCAGTCAGTGTACTGTTTGAGTAAAAGAATTATTCCGGGATATTGGTTTGTTTTAACTCAGAGGGAGTGTCAGCCACATTAAAAAAGTTAACATCTTAAGTCATTTGTGGATTAATGCGTATTGGAGACGCGAACCATTTAAAACGATTCAGTTCGATTTGGTGAACTGGTTCAAAAATATCCGGTTACATCGAATGATTCGTTCGCGAACCGGATATCACAAACTGCTTTGTTTTGAACTCTCTCTCACAACAGACACGGAAGAGAAGACAATGACGAATGAAGTCGTAGTTTTTACACTTTTTGGACCAAAATGTATTTTCGATGCTTCAAAATATTCTAACTGACCCTCTGATGTCATATGGACTACTTTGATTATGTTTTTCTTACCTTTCTGGACATGGACAGTATACCGTACACACAGCTTCAATGGAGGGACTGAGAGCTCTCGGACTAAATCTAAAATATCTTAAACTGTGTCCCGAAGATGAACAGAGGTCTTACGGGTTTGGAACGATATGAGGGTGAGTTATTAATAACATAATTTAGATTTTTCGATGAACTAACCCTTTAATTAGACTTGCTTCACACTCAGTCAACTGTTCATGGCTCACCTCAACTTCAAACAGCAAACCCGGGTCCTCCTTAAACAGTGCAGGCAAGAGCAGAATAGCTGCTTCCAACTGTAGTCCTTTAAACAAAACAAGAATTAGGTTAACATAACATGGTGGATGCTTTTATCTAATAAGTTTTCTTTGATTTTCAATTAATTACTAAGACAGTAATTATTACAACCTTTAATAAACTAGAAATTTGTCTTTATTATTATACAAGACAGATACATGCAGGAATGTATTAACACAGGCAGATATGGGTGTCAGTCAGTGATACACAGAAAATCTAAGCAGTGCAGATTTAATTACCTTTTTTCAGTCTGTCATCTTCACAGTCATCAACCACACACCTGAACTTCTCCATCAGGGGACTCCGTGAAACTCCGTGAAGGACTTTAGGTGCCATTACCAAAAGCTGAGAGAGAATATGTTGGTCCACATCAACGTTGGTACGGTCTCTCATACCCCAAAGGAGCTTATGTTAAGATGAAGGCAAAGTAGAAAAGACATATATAACTCATAAGTCATAAGTCATAACTAAGGAGGCAATTATACACTACTGTACTTACCATTTTGGCCAGTCTGAAACATGGAAACTCAGAGATAATCTCCTCCGTGCTGTGGTTAGACATAAAAATTTATCTGGTAGATTTTTATCAGCGCCATCCTTTCTTTAAGAAGCTCTAAGTTTGGTCTAAGCTTCTCTGTTTCCTCCTTTATTACTCGGAGATGTTCCCTGATGCTTTGTTCATCTTCTCCTGCATCAACCCATTGGGATAGTTAAATTGTTACAAACTCTCAAACTACAACATTGGGACCAGCAACTTTAAAAATATGAGGATAAAAGGACTAATGGTCAGTCCAACCCGTGAAGTCTGTCATAACCTGAAGAAAGAGAGAAAATAACAAAAACTAATTACAACAATAGGATGAATGTAAGCCTATAGAGTAACTTATAGACCTATCTACACCAGCCCAGTGATGACAAACATTAATAAATTAAATATTTTGTGCACGTTGACAGTATTTTATGATTTGACACGGACATTTGAACCTTATTGAACATTGGGATAGTTGGTTGACATTAAAGTCTGAATGTGTATCCCTCAAAATTATTATTTGCTTTCCACTGAAGAAATAAAGACATGGAAAACCTGTATGTCATCGGGGTTAGTAAATTATAAGTACATTTTCATTTTGAGGTGAACTAACTTAATCCTTTAAATGTACACTAACAGGCGAGACACTAACGCTAACGTTACATGTAAAGACTACGTTACACAGTATCCATGGTAACGATCCAGCTGGTTATAAAGCCCGTCACTGGGGGAATTAGTCCATATTAAACGGTAGTGTTATAACATTATATCTGGAGAAAGTCAAGAAAAGAACGACCCCAGTTAACTTACAGTTCAGTGTTTGTGAAACAACATATTTATTAGCTAAAACACGGTTGGTCAGGCTCCTCAGTCAGCGAACATTAGATTGATACTAAACTTAGCATTAATGTCACAAAACACGGTAAAACTTTTGCAAAATACAATGAAAAGATTCCCCTGAGAAAGTAACTTAACGTTAATTGTATATTTCAGTCGCAGTATGCGCTATGACACTCACCTCGAAAGATATCTTCTGTCTCTTTTTAGAAATGTGTTCGTCGTCGTCGTCGTCGTGGTTTTGATTGACGTCGAGTCCAACGGTCCAGTTTTTCTAGAGTGTTCTTTGAGGAATGCGGCCGGCGCTCGCCCTCGCTCACGTGCACCTGAACTGCACAGTGCACTGCACACTATTCGGCGCATACTCGCATAGGTTTATATACATATATATATATATATATATATATATATATATATATATATATATATATATATATATATATATATATATATATATTATAATAAAATATAATAAATATAATAATAAAAAAAATGATATATATATATCATGTTTTTATAATTTCTTTTATTGAACTTAATTTTTTTTGACACATTTTCACATTTTGTAAGTAGAAATTGAAACACGTTTTTAAACATAACTTCTCTCCTCACTCATTTTAGGCTAATTATTTGGGGCCTATATACCTACACAAATAACAAAGAGCAATTGATGAATATGAATATACGTTTTTATTGAAGTTTGTGACATAATTTCGGTATATATCTAAAAATTTCTGTGGTCAAAAAGTCTTGTGTGGAGGCCTTGATTGGATATGTGCCTTTTGTTCAGGAAAATCACAGTATTTTAATGTCATTTTTCTAATCCTATCTATTACCAACTAAAGCTAAGACACTTAGGATATTAGAGAACTAATATCACTAAGAATTAGGGGCTTAACAGGTTATTTGCATGGCAGTGGTGCCATATAGCACCATATCCACCGCAAAGAACCGCTGAAGAACCACTGAAGAACCAAACTGGGCTTGACAGGTTCTTTAAATGGTAGTGGTGCTATATAGCACCATATCCACCACAAAGAACCCCTGAAGAACCGCTGAAGAACCATTATTTTTTAGTGTGTAGGACTAGTACACACAAAAATGAAAATTTGCTAAAAATGTACTCACCCTCAGGCCATCCAAGATGTAAATGAGTTTGTTTCTTTGACAGGGGCTAGATGACAGAGGGAGCATTATTATAAGTTATTGCTAGAAGTGATGGTTTAAAGTTACAATGCGTTGATGATGGATTTGTTTTATTACTAATGTGCAGATTTTCATTTCACAAGACATTACTTGATGGACTAGATTCATGTGGATTATTTTGATGTTTTAATCCTCTATCTGGACTCTCATTCTGACAGCACCCGTTCACTGCAGAAGATCCATCCATGAGCAAGTGATGTAATGCTAAATTTCTTAAAAATTTCTAAAGAAACAAATAACTCATCTACTCATCTTCATCTTGGATTGCCTGAAGGGGAGTACAATTTAACCTTTTTTTTTTTTTGAGTAAAGGTATATATGCAGCAATAAAAATAAAGCCTTTTAAAATTAACATTAAGCAACAAAGTAAATGAATCAATCAGTCAATCAATGGCCAACCCTGTGTTAAAATAATCCTGAATAATACTCAATGATATCCCATCTGAACCAGGTGTCAGCTAAAATATAAAAACTTTGAATTCCTAAAGATGAAAGACATCTTATATTTTTTTTGAACATGGTCTGTGACTCTTCTTACACACATGTGCTATGACAGCATAGGCAGCCATAGCTCATAAATGCCATGCTAAAATTAAATATTAATTTTGTTTAATTAAAGTCTTAGCAGCAGCCTCTGTAAAAGTGAATTAATAGCACTGACTGCCTCTGTTATTCAGCGTACTCTTATAATTATTGATATCACTCTTTATGATATGATTATTCTATACCCTCTTTTTTTCTGGTTTATTTCCATTGAGTAATTTTCGCTGAATGATTTATGGCCAAGTTGAACATTAGTGACAAGGCTCCCAGAAGTAAGACAGCGGATGCAATCCCCAATCCTCTCATGCCAGCTCATTTCCTGTATCTGCCTCCTCCACTGCAGGGTCTTGTGTAACTATGGCCTTCAACCACCCTGAGTTCAATTAGCAGATAGAGTTATTTAATAAGCTTAAATAGCTCAAAGCATTAAGCACTTGCAATCAAGATATAATACAGTAAATAGAAGAATTTATATTATATGAATATGAATGTATTGTGTATTGTTGCAAATGCTGTACATAGAAACACTGTGGGATATACATTTGGGTCATGAGCCAATAATACTGTACTTTAACACTGGTAGTCTGTGGCTTGTAGGTAATCTTTTGATAAAACAAGAATGAACAAAAAAGAATGGAAGGAAGAGACATGGATCTAACTGCAGGATGTTTAATGAGAATTGCAAAATTAGAATCAGGAGCAAGAAACACATGGAGCTAAAATATGTATATCTAACAACTGACCATGAAACACAGGAAAACCAGGGCTTAAATACGCAATGGATAACAAAGAAACCAGGGACACCTGGGGAACATAATCAAGGGCAACTAATCAGAAAAGATACTACAAAAAGACTAAAAACTGGCACAGTATGTCTAACAACAGCTCTGTAACATTTCACAAAGTAACCTTTTAACGCGATCAAATCTGCTTTTTGACAAACTCATTCTTCTCTCTTTTTACATCATATCGGAAATGCATTTATTTTCAATAAAAGGAAATAATCGAAATAAAATAAATTTCCTCACAGGTATTTATTGAGTAGGGTTAGGAGTAGGTGTGGGAACAGCTTTATTGACCCAAGGAGGCATGCATTTAATAATTTTAATAAAAATGATAATTGACTCTTAATACATTATTACTGCATACTGTTTTATAATATACTACAATACTGAGGTGCAGATATCTATCACTATTTGCACTAAGTAGTATAGATAGCATCTAACTACTATTTACACATATCGCAAGTTTAATACTGCTATTTTCACTTAGTGTAGCCTTTGCCAAAAATAAAACTGAGAGATATCAACAATGATTTGTATGTATGTGTCAACAAAGAAGAAAAATGTTGAGAGACTTCAGTAATAAATATTAAGAATTTACTTGCATGAACTGTTTGGGCTAAACACTGCTAAACTGATGAACATCTTTGCTTGTCACTTAATTAGCTCACTCAAATGCATCAAATATGCATTTATGAGTTTAATCAGCTATATCTACTGTTGTGTAATATGCATAAGAATACAATTACCCTGCCTCATTCTTTAATGTATAGTATTTAGTTTATATATTATGTCTAAGGGTGAATATTTCCTGTAAAAGCCTCATACAGGCAAATATGTAACTGCTGCATCTTGTGGAGGAAATTAAGCAATTGTCCTATTGCAAGTACGCCTTTTCTTTTTATGTTATACCTTTGTGTTGTAACCAAATACACGTTATTGTAATTGTTTTATTAAGAAGGTGGTTTATTAAGAAAGACACCACACATTATTGTGTTTGTTTTATTGAGAAAGTGGTTTAAGTAAAACACCACACTTGTTGATTTAAGCATTTACTGAGAAAAGATATATCTTGACAGATGACAGTATTAGCAAGAGTGCTGAAGAAAAAGGTGAGCTGGTGTGTTTCAGACAAAGTGTAAAAGACAGCAGTGCAAAGAATCTCGAGGAAAAATTAGAAGATGCAATGCTTTCTTATAAACAACTTCTTGGGGGATTTCCAGTATGATGTCAGAAGACATTGGGATCCACCTGCTGTCTATAAAAGACTGAAGTGCGATGATGAATTCAGATGCTGCTTCAGGACTAAGAGCCTCTCCGGCACAAGAACCATGCTTATATTTTCTTGAGCAAAGAACTTTTTTTTTATATTTATACTTTATTTAATACTTGTACATAATTGTAGAATACTTGTACTACTTACTTACTAATTGTAATAAATAAACTGACTTATTTAACACAAGTCTGCCTCCCCTGGCATTGATTTATCTAAGAATAGACCACGGAAAAGTGTTCTGTGACCTGTTTTGTCAGTAAGAGATAAAACAGATTTGACTTACTTTTCCTAACCTGAGAATAAATCAAATAAGGTAGAAGATGTAGGAAATTCAGCACCATAAAACACTGGTGTGGGGGGGGGGGGGGGGGTTTGGTCATTTGCTGTTTGACATTTTTGTCATCTAACCTGAAAATGTAGCGGTAAATTGCACGATTGCTTGTTTAAATTCAGTCAGATTTGCTGAACATAAAATCTTTTAAAATCACTTAAACAGAGTATTATATGTTGCTTTATGAAAGTTTGATTGCGAAAGGTTCTTGATAAATACATTTAGAGAACTTTTTTTGTTGTTGTTGTTGTTGCATTCAAGCTCAACAAAGAATCTCCTTGCGTGAGTGTACCCTAAGCTTTTTATATGGATGGTACAATAAATATGCTCTGGTTGCACATGCCTTGCAAAGACCAAGATTTAATATTAGTAGCTAATTTTTAACCCAAATAAAGGGAGGCCAGCAGGGCACGTTAACACAAGAGTAGTGACCACCCCAAGAGCCCACCGTTCTTGTCAAACCACCGCTGACAATTAAAGAACATGAGCAAATAATTCAATAACAGAAAGTGTTCCCATAGAACTGCAAGCTTTAGAATGAAGAGTTGCAGTATATTTGTATGCAGGGTTCAGACGCACTGACTCTCAGACTCACGCCAAACAGAAGTGAAGATAAAGCCTAATGCAAGCGTCTAATTCTGCAGGTTTGAATTCATCCTATACATCAGTCCTTTGCCACACTGGGATGGCGGTAAGCCCAGATGCTTTGTGCACTTCAAAGACGCTAAGACCTGGCTTTCTGTCTGTGCGTAAAACAAAGGATGTAGCTTTACTACCTCTGCCTTCAAGCTTTTGAGGGCCACAAAAAAAAAAAACTCAATATCACCTCTAAGAAAAGATTCAGGAATAACACATTAAACAACAAAGACGAAAAAGACTCCCAAAAGTGTTTCAAACTTCCTTCACCACTCTTAAAGTTCTTGAAAGGGCTGTTGAATAGCTAAAGGAACACGCGTGAAGCTGAGCAAGAGAGAGTTGGGGTGGGAAACGGATGAGGCCTGTCTAATCGTCTGCCAGAGCGGCTTAGATTAGCGGGGAGCAGGACACAGAATGAGGAGTGGGAGAAGAAGAAGAAAAAAAAGATACAAAAATTGCTGGCCTGTATTAAAACAGACAGTTGCATTAGCCTACTAATAAGATGAGACAGAGCAATACTGCAGCAGGGAAAAAAGGTAGAAATCCCTTTCGTGCTTTCTTGGATTCAATCTTTTCTTATCTGCAAAAAATCGTCTGAATTCTCTCACCAGTATCTAATAGCAGGTTGCTGATAACAGGGAGTTGAAGGAGAGCAGACTTGTCATAAGTTTAACTAGCAGGATATTAATTATAGCTTTTTTACATCAGATGCAGCCAGGGCAAATAATCTGGCCCTGAACCTTTGACTATTCCCACCAGACTTCTACGTTATCAGCACTGTGTCGAATCGCCCATGGCAGTCCTGTCGGCAAATGACCGCCGAATGTGTTCTGTCCGAGTGGGGTTTATGATTTATGAGGCTTGTATGGGCTAATCACTGCAGGAGATGTAGAGGAGCGTCAGCGTGAGAAACTCCTACGCATTTGCGTTCGGCTCCACTGACTGCGGGATGTTGTGGTTCATAGGAAGCATGTCAAATTCCTTTCATCACGCTTGTCCTTTTCTCTCTCTATTTCATTCTAACTTTCACTCTCTAGGAATAACCCTCCCTACTGATGGCGCTAAGACTTGTTTATGATTTTTTCACAGTCAGTTTTATTTTGAACACATTGGTATTTCTACTGAATTGTGGCCTTGGTGGGCCAAAGGGCCATTTTTGTAAGCAACAAATGTCATTTTAATAGTACTGTACATCTTTTGCTAATGCCTTGTTGTATGTTTTTCGTGATGCAATCTTATGAGGATAATCCAGAAATGTAAAGTCTTTTGTATTTACTCCCACTCATGTCATTCCATACATGTATGAATAACTTTCTTCTATAGAACTCAAAAGAAATAGGGCATTTTAAAGGACTTTGCATTGTATGGACAAAAAAAAGGTTAAAACATTTTTCAATCATACTGGTTTGGAGAAACTTGAAAGTGAGTAAATAATGACAGAATGTTCATTTATGTCTGAATTTTCCCTTTAAAAGACTAAAAAGATAGTAGTTTGACTATCAATAGATGTTTGTTGTTGGGATTCTGAATATACTTGTGTCAATGATGTCATTTTCTTGCAACTTTAGTAATTAGTCACATGCCACTTATGGCTCGGTTGACTGGCTCCAAACAATCAACTGCAATTGAAATGAATGGGAATGCTAAGCTTTTCTGGCCATTATAGGTACTCATACATTAAAGTAACCATAACCGTTGTATGGAATCTGTGTTTGAAGTTTCAAATTAGTACTATATAGCAACTACAGTTTCATGTCTCCAAAGGGATCAAATAATGATATTAGTTTAGCTAATATGAGCTCACATAAGAACTCATGCAGTTGAACAGCAGGTACAATTTCAAGGAAACAGCAAAATTACCTTTTTATTTTTTTTATTTTTTTTTAACAATTACAAAATTGTCCATATTACCAGATCTAAATAGCACTGACCCATTATTTGAATTTCTGGAACACTGGGTGCAGGGGAGATAATTGCTCATTTCCTCTCTCTTTTTATTTTTGAGAGAAGCCAGAAATTAGTGCTCATGCTCCTTTTCAAATGTAATGAATGTATATTCACATTTATTTGTATCTGTATCTATGGCTTTATCAATGGAGACTGGTGCTTTTCAAGAGTGAAAAAGCACAGGTGTCAGTTATCAAAAATGTACTTAGATCTACATCTTTATTTATTTATTTTAATTTTTTTTATTTTGCTTCTAGTACTAGCCAAATGAATAAATTGCAATAGACTCATATTGACAAAAGTATGAATGCTAAAGTAAATTTAATGCTAGACAACTAACTATATCTCTATCTCTGAGTGCTTTTAATTTCAAATGCTGTCAGTCATGTACATGCAATTATTGGCCATGAAATTACTCCCATATGAGAGCCTGACCAATCATCATATAGAAAACTGGACTTGCAGACAGTAAATAAATGTAAGAATGAAAATAATCTATCAGATGCATTTTTCTTTTTATAATGAAAATAGCACTCCAGACACTAACACAGAATCCCGGTAAAGCACATTCTCTAAAATATAAAAATGTAAAATATTGAAAGAATGATAAAAAATAATCTAATTAAAATACATTTAATTGTGAACACCATGATATATTGCTTTACATTCTGCAACCTAACAAATACTAATTATATATTTTTAAATATTTTAGAGAAATGAGTACAGTGCTGGGAATCTATGTGAGCATCATACATTAGAAAAATAACTATTTAACTGTGCTTGTGTCACTTCTTATGATATATATATATATATATATATATATATATATATATATATATATATATATATATATATATATATATATATATATATATATATATATATATATATATAATTCATAGAAGTGTAAACATTTCTCAAATGTTTTCATAGATGTTTTCATGATATATATATACAGGTGTATCTCAAAAAATTAGAATGTTGTGGAAATTCATTTATTTCAGTAATTCAACTCAAATTGTGAAACTCGTGTATTAAATAAATTCAGTGCACACAGACTGAAGTAGTTTAAGTTTAAGGTTATTTTAATCATGATGATTTTGGCACATATTTAACAAAATCCCACCAATTCACTATCTCAACAAATTATAATATGGTGACATGCCAATCATCTAATCAACTCAAAACACCTGCAAAGGTTTCCTGAGCCTTCAAAAAAGGCTACACAATCATGGGGAAGACAGCTGATCTGACAGTTGTCCAAAAGACAATCATTGACACCCTTCACAAGGAGGGTAAGCCACAAACATTAATTGCCGAAGAAGCAGGCTGTTCACAGAGTGCTGTATCCAAGCATGTTAACAGAGAGTTGAGTGGAAGGAAAAAGTATGGAAGAAAATGATGCACAACCAACCGAGACAACCTCAGCCTTACAAGTATTGTCAAGCAAAATTGATTCAAGAGTTTGAATGAACTTCACCAGGAATGGACTGAGGCTGGTGTCAAGGCATACAGACATGTCAAGGAATTTAGCTACAGTTGTCATATTCCTCTTGTTAAGCCACTCATGAGACATGAGAGCAAGTTTTGTATTTCATTTGGAAACCAAGGTCCGAGAGTCTGGAGGAAGGGTGGAGAAGTGGAGAAGTCCAGAGTTAAGGTTCCACAGTCTGTGATGATTTGGGGTGTAATGTCACCTGCTAGTGTTGGTCCATTGTGGTTTTTTGAAAACCAAAGTCACTGCACCCGTTTACCAAGACATTTTGGAGCACTTCATGCTTCCCTCTCCTTCAAGCTTTTTGAAGATGCTGATTTAATTTTCCAGCAGGATCTGGCACCTGCCCACACTGCCAAAAGCACCAAAAGTTGGTTAAATGACCATCATGTTGGTGTGCTTTACCACCCAGATAATCTATGGGATATTGTCAAGAGGAAAATGACAATCAAGAAACCAAAAAATGGGGATGAGCTGAAGGCCAGTGTCAAAGAAACCTGGGCTTCCATACCACCTCAGCAGCGCCACAAACTATTCACCTCCATGACACGCCGAAATGAGGCAGTAATTAAAGCAAAAGCAGCCCCTACCAAGTATTGAGTACAGTAAATGAACATACTGTCCAGAAGGCCAACAATTCACTAAAACTTTTTATTAATTTTTTTATTTTGAATTGGTCTTATGAAGTATTCAGATCTTTTGAGAATTGGTGGGTTCTTGTGAAATGTGACCCAAAATCATCACAATTAAAAGAACCAAAGAATTAAACTACTTCAGTCTGTGTGCTGCTCTTAAGTTTATTTATTGCATCTGCACTGCCACTTTAATTTTCCTCCATGTAGCTCTATGTCACTCTACAATGACATTTTAGACACCGATCTACCCCAGTAATCACAATATTACCTCAGGACTTCTTATGTACACCATAACTCTAAACACTGATTACCTTTATTGTACTTCCACTTATTTGTATATAATGCTCTGTCCATGTCTTTCTGTCTAAGGGCACCGTAGTCACTCAAAAATCTCAGTGCTCTCCATGTACGTCTGTGTCTTATGTCTTGTTATTGTCACTGTATGTCTGAGCCTCGTCACAAGCATTTCAATGCCCAGTTTTCCCCAGTGTTAACTATGCAAATGACAAATAAATGCCTCTTGACTCTTGACAATCTAATTTACTGAGATGCACCTGTGTGTGTATATATATATATATATATATATATATATATTTGTGTGTGTGTGTGTGTGTGTGTGCATACTTGTTGTTTTTGAGTTATTTTCTCTAGTTTGTACATGTTTGATGTGTGTTTCCACTCAGGTGAAGCACCATAATGTTCAGGTTGCAGAAAGAAATGAGCCAGATTTCATGAATCACATGGGGCGAACACACATTTCACTAGAAGTATTCGTAAGCTTTCGGCAAGTAGAGAAAGCCGGAACCGATGAGATCTGAACCTTCAATTATTTCCCTCCTCAGGGGCTGCATGGGGATGGGGAAACAGGGATGAGAAGAGAAAAAAAAGACACAGAAGCAGTTGTATAATGATAAAGGGGAAAAGAAAGTAACTCTCCACAGACAGATTGCACAGGCTGCATTTGTACCCCTGCCGCGTGTGCTGCTCTGGCTGTGTGAGAGGAATCACAATATTCAGGGACACTCTTTCTTTCCTCCTGCTTCTCCATTTTGCCTGTTTAAGTGCAACCCCAATGCTGGGGCACTCTGACTGCCTGCATCATCCATTTTCTCAAAGTCTGTCACCGGCTGAAGGCTTTTGGACAGACAGGAGAAATGGATAGTGGCTAAAACTGTCAAACACTAATAAGCTACTCACAATTTACATTTATATATTCAGATTTACATCTATATATTCCGATTTTTATAGAATTATTTCCTGTTTGGCACCGCATAATACAATACTTAAATATAGAATCCTTTAGAAGGGTTTTTTTGGCACCTGGTTGTTATAGAAAGTACAAAATGAAATTGATCCATTATTACAACTGAATAACTGCTTTAAGCAATGCTGATTGTTCATCAACAGAGCGGCTGATAAGTAGAGTATACTGAGGCAGAAATTACCCTCTCAACCACATAAGTACTTCTGAGGAACCTTGCTTAATGAAACCTCCACTTTACATAACCAAATAATTGGCCTATTCAAGTGGACCTGTTTCAAAAGCACTCAGGGTTACAGTGCATACAGTACACAAGACCGGGGGCCAGAAAGTATATCTTCATATATTCGTGGCTCTTCGTATATTCGGTGGTGTAACAAAGTATTTGAATTACTGATTTCCTCTTCCTTTGCACGTTTCTCTTATGGAATAGTTTCCTATAATCAAATATAATTTTAGACTGGACAAAGGAAACCTGGAAAAATATTATATGTAAATTTATTTATTTATTTTCATTTATTCAATGGATTTTTTGATGTTGGTTGTGGTACAGTAATTTGATTCAAGAGAATACAGCTTGAACGTTCCTGTTGAGTGTAAATTACACATATTGAAACTTTCCATTAGAAATATGTAATCAGCACAAAGAGTCATAGGCACATAATGCTACAATCATGGGGTGTCATACTCCTTGAGGACCAGTGTCTTGCAGAATTTCTAGTAATCGTGAAGACCTTGATTAGCTAGTTCAGGTTTGTTTAACTGGGATTGAAACTATACTTGCCATAATCAAAACTGAAAAAGCAAAGAGAGAGAGAGAGAGAGAGAGAGAGAGAGAGAGAGAGAGAGAGAGAGAGATAAAGATCTTTCTGGAAAGGGTTACAAAGACATTTCTATGGTTATTTTACTCCATCGAACCACAGTGCAGGCCAATACCAAATGCACCAGGAATTCAATCCAAAAATACAAAATCACATCCAAATCGTAAAGAATACTAAAGAAAAGTTGTGACTGGAATCCAATATTTAAGTCTCTTAACTATTTTCACATTAATTGTTTCTGGACATATTAAAGTAATTTGTAAATTGATTTTTAATTAATGTTATCAGAAAGTAGCTTCACAGAAAATAACAAAATAAAAATTCTGCATGTGTGGAAATCTATTTTGTTTATTATTATAATGGAGAAATATAGAAATAGGGAGCAGATGCTTCTTTTCATGCCACTGTATATGTCCTATAGTTGGTGCTTCCAAAAGGAATAAAGGAAATATTCAAGCCATTACCTAAGCTGAGGATGATTTTTATCTTATTCTACGTTGTATTATTGTTATTATTGTTATCATCATTTGCCCAAACCAGACAATTTAAATGCTATCTGCCTCATGAACAAGTGAGTGCCTCTAATGCGTAATTTCTTCAATGTACCGATGAAGGGAAATCACATGACCATGTCTAAAATGTTCTAGAGAGGCGAATTAACGGCCCTTCTAAATGCAATTGTTTATTCAGTTGTTTATTGCAATGATAAAAGCTGAAAAAAGACTGCTGCATGGAGAGTAGACCCATTAACTGTTACTCACTCTCCCTCTTACATTATCTCTTCTAAGTGCTTGTTCCAGCTCTATTGAGGGCCTTTGAAGCAGATAGAGATCATAATGTTTATTACAGATTCGGCAGACAAAAGACTGAACAGAAATGGACTGGCAAGAAGCAAGGGGAGATCAACAATTTGAGACAGCTTGCTTTGTCACAGATCTATTGTGTGTAGTGTCTGCAACATACATATAAAAAAATCATAAGTGCTTTAAACTACTATACTGAATAGTGCATTTCAACATGTTTACTATATGGTACACTGCAGCATACTGAGCATTCATATTTGACAGAACATGCGGCTCCATTAGACAATGAAATGAGAAATGTCGATAAGATGGTGTCAAAAGTGGAAAATAGGCACAATTGGAAGCCTGGAAAAAAACCCTTGTGCCATACACACAATTATTCAGACTTATAGTGTTCTAATAAAGACCGGAGTCAAATTTGCTTCAATCAGCAGCCACTTATGTGTCAAAATTTACTGAGATTTCATGGAGCCACTTCTCATGCATTGGATCTAACACCATTAAGGGCTTCATGGGTATTTTGGCTCATAATTTTTGATCCCCAAGATGCTGTGAGAAATTCTGAATCTTACCTTGAGATAAGAGGAAGCTTATAATTTGCCCCTGAAGGGAAAATAATTTATCAGAATCTTTGCCTCTATTTTTCTTCTGTAAAAATCTTCAGATGCAGCCAATTGCTACATCAGTCTGCAAGCCACACCCCCAGTAAAGCTCATGGAGGTGAATAATGATTTCAGTCTTGCCATCAACATTACTCTTCACCTCCATGCGCTACTTGTATTTTGGCCCATCTCATTCACTGCTTCCGATACAGGTCGAGTGTCTCAGTTTGTAACTTTAATGATGTTAGCAAGACTTTAAAAATAGAGGATTATTTAATTTATTTTCAGAAAAGGTGCATGGTTAATTAATAAAAAAAGAGAATGGGATAATGTGTACACTTGTCCATAATGCATTGAATAGCAATTGGAAACACAGGTCAGAACTGAATTGAGAATGGCTGTTAAAGCAACTATATGTAGTTTTGAGTATTTTTGCAACTTTGGAGCTCCCTGTGGTTATGTGAGTGGAATTTACTGCTGTAAACCTTACTACTGCAAACATGTCAAGCTAGTGATCAAGGACTACAGATTTTGGCTTATATCAGAGGAATCTTTTAGGATTTGCAAAATTCATCCAATTTGTGATTTACACAACTTACATACAGTTTGCTTTAAATTCTACATTTTCTGATTTAGGTAGCAAACCATGCAAAATTGCAATTTTGAATTCAATTACACAAAGAAGTAAAAAATGTATTGTAAATCATAGACATTCATATAACTGTCATCTTTAATTGGAAAAGCAACAGAGCTTATAAGTTCTGAAAAAAGCTTTAAAACATTGATGTTTGATATATGGATGGATAAGAAGCCTTTAAGTTTAAAAGATGGATGGATGGATGGATGGATGGATTAATAATTAGCGGGAAGTCGTGGCCTAATGGTTAGAGAGTCGGACTCCCAATCGAAAGGTTGTGAGTTCGAATCCCGGGCCGGCAGGAATTGTGGGTGGGGGGAGTGCATGTACAGTTCTCTCTCCACCTTCAATACCACGACTTAGGTGCCCTTGAGCAAAGCATCGAACCCCCAACTGCTCCCTGGGTGCCGCAGCATAAATGGCTGCCCACTGCTCCGTGTGTGTGTTCACTGCTCTGTGTGTGTGCATTTCGGATGGGTTAAATGCAGAGCACAAATTCTGAGTATGGGTCACCATACTTGGCTGAATGTCACGTCACTTTCACTTAATGGATGGATTGACTGATTGAAAGGGAGTCAATTCTTCAGTTCTGAAACTTGCACAACCCTGCCGGCAAACATTGGCTTCTATCACTCAGTATAAGAAATGAAATCAGTAAAACATTCTATTTGTTTGAGACTTTTGACAAACTGCTTAAATGTGTTGGCTACTTTTTGTTTGCTGAGCTGTGAAAGAGTTTAGAAGCTAAAAATTGCATTGTTAATACTTCAAGGTCGAGCATTACTTGAAAAGGTCTCAGCGTGTGTTCAATAAATAGACTGTTCTTTGTTGAATGTGCTGTGTGTGATCCTGCTGAATGCCGTTGTTAGCAAACTGTGCAGTGGACGAAAGTTTAGGTAATTTATTGTCATGTCAATGTCCCAGAATTTCTAAGTTTAGACTGAACTAAATGTACCTCAGGGCTTCCTGCTGAGTCATGTCTTATATTGTTATCTGAGCAGAGTCAAGACAAGGTTGACATTTTAAAACCTACAAGAACTTCTTCTCTGAAAGGCTGCACTTAAGCCCACAAAGTTTTTAGAAAAGTTCTCCACAGATAAATCTAGTTGTGATAGAACAATCAGATGCCCGAGCCTGTCACATTTCCACTGATCATAAGCCAGTGAGTTGTTTTCGAAAATCCGACAGTTTGAGGAACCCACAGGGTAGGTTGTTGTGGCACTGTGATGTGTTGTCGCAGAAACCTTGTTCTAGCTGCCGCTGAGAAGTCTGTGTGTGTGTGTGTGTGTGTGTGGGTGGCTATCGACAGTAAGAGAAATTGTAAAATGAACGGAGAAATTCGGAGTAATGAAAAGACTTGAATATGGTATACGGACAAAAGGCAGTTATTTTTTTTCTTAAGTGTCTAACAATCACAAAATATATTTATCATATTCTTTAGTTCCCTGTCAAGGGAACTTCGAACTGCGTCCTCTAGGGGTCGCTTTGGGGAACACCTCGTCGTGACCCGTGTCTGAAGCATACTTTGAATAACGCCAATGTGTTGGCTGGCGACAGCCTCTGATGTCACTACCGGCGCGACTATAAATACGCGCCCGTAGGACCCGTCACTTATCTTCTTCGTCTTCATTGACTGTTTTGTTTGAAGCGTGCATCTGAGAAACGACCAAAACGGTAAGAGCGATCTATCATTGTTACCATGGCATCCACTAGCAAGGCGTTTAAACAGTGTGTGCATCCATGTCAGCGTTATTTGACACCTGATGACACACACAGTCTTTGCGTCTCTTGTTTGGGCGAAGAGCACGATGTCCTTGAGGGGTCAATCTGCGTGCACTGCGAGCGTTTTTCTGTGAAAAAGCTCCGCTCTTGTTTGTCTCTCTTTTCGAGGAAAGAGGGACAGCCATCTGGTCCCCGCGGCTCAGGACCCGCCGTTGCCGAGGCACGGAGGAGAATGAGCTTGTGGGGATCAGAGTTGGATCTCGCTGAGGAGTGTAGATAGGGACTTTTCCTTTCACACTCTTCGGCGGCAGATAAGAGTGAACTTCAGGAGGAAGATGCGTTGTCATTAACCCATTCTGATACTGAAGTTAGTGCTCTGCTGTGTTCTACCCATAAAGACACAGGAGATATCTGAGAGTGGCGAAGAAGCTGAGGCTGAGCCTTCTCAATCCTCCTGCCCTGCGTATGGGGAGCTGTTAGAGGTTGTGGATCGCGCCACTGCAAAATTAGACTTGCCATGGAAGCGTGCCAGAAAAGTGACGCCACGAGGTCGCCTCGATGAGCGTTATTTGTCTGACCGTAGCCCTCCAGCCCAGGTGAGCCTTCCATTCTTGCCTGACTTACATGCAGAAGTCGAAAAGGAATGGAAGAGGCCATTTTCCTCTCGCATCCATCGGTTTCAGCATACGGGTTATGCTGATATCGAGGGCATGCACGAAAACGGCTATGAGAGGAAGCCCCCTGTAGAAGAGACGCTGGCTAGCTATCTCTCTGTGGGGGAAACATCCTCTCTTAAATCTCCCTCTTTGCCATCTAAGCCCCTCCAGGATACATCCCGCTTAAATGGTAAAGCATACGCAGCAGCAGGTCAGGCTGTGGCTTCGTTGCACACGATGGCAGTGCTTCAGGCTTACCAGGCTGACCTGCTGAAGGACCTGGATACAGGCGAGGGCCTTTCAGCTCACCAGGTAGCCGAGCTGCGCCGCACCACAGACCTCTCTCTCCGTGCTACCAAGCAGGCCGCCTCTGCCATGGGTAGGTCTATGGCGGCCATGGTGGTAGCGGAGAGACATCTGTGGGTGAACCTGGCAGACATCGGGAGGGAAGAAAGGGGGTTTCTTCTCGATGCTCCGGTCTCGCCTTCTGAGCTTTTCGGTACCTCCGTCGAGATGGTGGTCGAAAAGTTCAGGGAGGCAAGGGCGTGCTCAACTGCCTTTAAATCCTTCATTCCACGAAGGTCCAGGTCTGAGCCCGAACAACATAGGGGTCCTGGCCCATCTCGATCTGAGGATCAAAGATGGGCACAGAAGGCTAGTGTCGCGGCTCACGCTCCTTCCCCGCCTAAGGGCAGGGGCAAGAGGAATCGTGGGTCACGAAGAGGTAAGCAGGACTTGAGGGATGTGATTCAGACGAGGCAGCGGTCTCGTTCTGATCGGAGCGAAACCTAAGTAGTTACTCACTTCCTTTGGATGTTTTTAACTTCTGCTTTTATCCTCCCCTGCCTAATTCCTCTGTAACCACCAGCTCTCCACCTGATCGAGGTTAGGTAGAAAATTTCTCACATAACAGTCTCCTATGCTGGACCTATGATGTTTTTGGTTGGTCCTATATTCATAGTAACCACCTTACTGATGGTCCGGACCAAAAGGGGGCGCCCCGTAAGTGGGACTTCGGTACAGGAGGGTGGGTGAGTATATAATCCTTTCTTTATCTGCTTATGGTTGTTATATTGCTGGTGTATATATGTCTACTAACAAACTCTGTGAGTTTCCTTGCAGCACTGCAGGTAATTTCGTGGATGTCCGGCCAGGTCACTCTGAGGGGCCGCCTGGTCGCTTGGCACATCCGGCAGGATGTCCGGCCAGGTCACCCTGAGGGGCCTCCTGTCCGCTTAGGGAAGTCCAATGGGAAGGTGGAGGTGGTAGTTACGGAAGTCTTTCTGTATGTACTGCCTCAGGTGATGCTCCTCTCACTTGAGGTTTGGAAAATTGGAGCTGGCCTCTCCCGTGCGATCCAGCGCCTCTGCGATGCTTAGGAACCTTTCAGTACACACGCTAAGCCTGTGTACTTTCTCAAAACCGCATGGTGGTTAGTGTGCACGTGAACACTTTGCTCACTGTCTGAAATCCACGTAAGTGGTAAGTGTGCACGCAAGACTCTGCGCACTTTCTGAAATCCACGTAAGTTGTAAGTGTGCACGCAAGACTCTGCGCACTTTCTGAAATCCTGTACGATAGGGGTTACGCGCTCCGCTTCGTTCCCTTTCTTAAGATGATCAGCCCTGGGTTCCTTGGGCTTCATTCAGCCAGTGTGAATTTGTTATACACCTCAAGCATCGCTTCCCTCAACATGAGGGGCTGTTTGGGCAATTCTCGTGGTAGTTTAGCAGCGCTCTACTTTTCCAAAAGAAAAAGGCTCGCCTATGAGCGTGCTACTCTGAGCTCGGAGTCCTCCTCTCATATGACACTGAATGCTCTGTTTTTTCACCAGAGCACTCCAGTACTACATACTGTTTTGGAGATGCACTGTGAGAGCAGACATCCTGTTGAGGCAGGGGCAGAGGCTTGGGGAATGGTGCCTTTGCACCAAGGTGATGAAGCAGAGTTGGAGAGGTTGGCCAGACTTGGGTGGATCGGTTTGCGACTCGAGAGATCATCGCACTATCCCCTCTGGCTTCCTATGACTCATCCAGATCCACTGGGGCTGGACGCCATGGTACAGGCATGGCAGAGGCTTCATCTGTACATTTCTTCCTCCAATTGCTCTGCTTCCAGGCCATTCCATCTATGAGCTGCTCCATCAGAGTGCCACGAGAGAACCTCCTTAGAACAGTATTTGTAAATCCATGCTATGGTAAGTGTGCACGTGAAGTCTTTGCACACTTTCTGAAATCCACACTGTAGTAAGTTCGCACGCTAGTACTCTGCGTTCTTTCTAAAATCCTATATGGTGAGGGCTTCGCGCGGTTGCTTCGTGCCCTTTCTTGAGTCGGTTAAAGCCCCGTTCATCTTGGGCGCCACTCCACCCAGGTATCCTCTGATACCTATCTAGAACAGGGCGTTGCTACTAGAGAACTGTTGAGACAGCTCTTTCGACAAGTTTTTGCGAAAGCTAGCGGTAGCCCCTGTGTGACAGGCAAGACTTGGTAAAGAACATGCTAGGTTATTAGCCGTATCCCTTTAAAGGAATCTTTCGTGATTCCAAGCCTACCCCGGGCCGAGGCCCTACAGGTAAGTTGGGTATGTAGTTTAGGCCTTTGGCCGTAAGGGATAATGTCATGGACAGCCGTCTAACTGTCCCAGGGGCGACTCGCAGTGAAATGGTAGAGTTGGTACTTAGTGTTTGCCATGATTCTGGCATGCACTGGCCTGTTCCCCAAAGCGACCCCTAGAGGACGCAGTTCGAAGTTCCCTTGACAGGGAACGTTTCAGGTTATGAATGTAACCATGGTTCCCTGAGAGGGAACGAGACACTGCGTCCTCTAGCTCCCTGCCATGCTTCGGACGCAAGCTTCACGAAGAAGATAAGTGACGGGTCCTACGGGTGTGTATTTATAGTCGCGCTGGTAGTGACGTCAGAGGCTGTCGCCGGCCAACACGATAGCGTTTTTTCAAAGTATGCTTCAGACACGGGTCACGACGAGGTGTTCCCCAAAGCGACCCCTAAAGGACGCAGTGTCTCGTTCCCTCTCAGGGAACCATGGTTACATTCGTAACCTGAGACGTTCTATTTTATTCAAAATTGCAAGGGCAACACAAATGGGAGAAAATAAAATATTTTCACATATCTTGCAATTCATACCCCTTGACTTGTACAAAACCATTATCCACTGTGAAGACAAAGGTTTCTTTCAGCGTTCCTTCTCTTCCAAACTATTTATTTGGGTATCCTTTTAAAAGAAAGTGTTGTTTATTTTCTATTTTACTTTTGGGAGAAAATAAAGTCAAACGAGCCATTTTACTGCATGTCACCCCTATTGTATGCATGATAATGAAATTAATAGGACTGAAGGGACAAACATTAACTTTTGTTTAACTTGTTTAGTTTTCAAACCTGGTTTATACATGAAGGACTTTAGAAAGCTTCAAATTACCTATACCAGTAAAACACTGAAGACGAAGAAAAAAAGAAGAAATAGACAAAGAAGATAAATGTAGAAAAACAGAATAAGAGACAGAGAGCGAAAGAAAGAGACAAATGGTAAGCATACTTGGGGAGCCCATTGTAAGAAAGGTTAAACCACATTCTCTGCAGTTCATCACTCGAGGGATGATGTCAAGATTCCTTCGTCGACCAGTTCTTTCTCTTTCTTAGGTTTTGCAGTCATTTCACCTAAGACATCTTCACAATGTAAGATCTTGAGGGCTGGATAGCCATTCCTGAGCAAACCCAGAGAGAATTGACCAGAGTAAACACAACACACAGAGAGCATATGACCGAGACATTAAAAGTATGACAACAACTCTGTGGGTCTTGACAGAAACAACACTGCTTCAAACAAGACCTGAAGTTAAGCTATGGGGGTCTACAAAGTCCTCCTCATAGCAATGATGGAAAACAGCAGGCAGATTATTATACATCAAGCTTTGACCCTTGGTTATATATGAGCGATATTGGCACAGTCGTTGGTAAACACAGTGTACCGATGTACAGCCATATCTCACAGCAGTGATATTATACAACAGTTCCAAAGGCACAAGTATGTAAATACATAAGAAACAACAAACAAGTGTGTTTAAAATCCTTAAATCCCTCTTTTGTGCAGAACTACTTCCTTCCACCACAGATTCAAATCTCAGTGTTGCCAGTTTGCCAGTTTAACCACTGAGCCCAAGCCTCCGTTAGTAATTACAATACAAAATATCACTTTAGAACTACTAACGAAGGTATGTTGAGTTGCTTCATTTAATGCTTATTTGTTTTGTATTTAAAACAGTGTATTAAGTGGAGTAGAGTATTATGAGAGATATATGGGCTGATCAAGTGTGATTACCTGTATCTACCTGTCTAATATTCACAATAAAACATAATTTTCAATGTCTGCTGTTACTATCCTTTCATCTGTTAAGGGTGATTTCTGATGATAGCGCTGCTCAGTGTATTTGTTGGCTGTGCCTTACAAGCTGTTTTTGAAAGTAAAAATAACTTCCTTGTTTACAACAGCTTTTCAGTGTCTTTCAATACAGAAGTCTTTACTTCCATCTCTTGTTGTCATCTGATGGCGGAACAATGTAACGTAAATCCCCATCACGAACACACACATACCGTTTCTCAATATTAAATACTAGGCTATTATTAAATAGGCTACTACTATAATTTATATAAAATATTATTCATTGAATAATAATATTTAATAAGCAACAACAGACATCATAAAAGTTGCTAGGCAATTCATTCAAAAGTACAAAGGCAGAGCTCTGATATACTGCATTGAAGTCAGAAATATAGAGACATCAGAGCCAATGGCAAATTCCAGAAGAGATCGAAGAGAGGCATTCTCGGCCGGTTCATGAGCACTTAATGACTGATGACACCCTGGCGCTCATTACTCCGAAAACGTTGAAGAACATTTTCAAATAGACATTAACTTTATTAACAAACCACATATTTGAAGTCTAAACAAATAGTATATATATATATTTTTTTTATTATAGTCAGTGGATTTAAATGTCCATCATGCCACTCTGAAAAATACTGCAAGTGGAGTGATACAAATGCTGAAACGGTTGTTGGACTTCTGTTATCACTCTAATATCATACTGAGATTTGAGGACCAGAAAGAATATTGCAAGTTATTTCTCTTATAACAAAAATTATAATTAAACGTGCATATCATATTGTAAATCTAATGATTTTTTCTGTTTTATTATTATATGATTAAAAATTAATTCATGAAAAATTATTTACAACAGAATCTCCACACATACATACATATAAGATTATATTTGATTACATTTTGCCAGTGTGATACAGCAGTCCTCCCCTTGTTAAATGTTATTATGAGACCTCCTGACAGAAAAACCAAGCTTATCATTTGCCCCAGGCTGCCCCATGGCACTGCTCTAATCTAGCACAGCTTTTGATGTGCAATAAGAGGCTCCTGACACACACACACACACACACACTCACTGACACACAGATTAAGAGTAGTAAGCCCATGGCTCATGTAATAAGACAAAACCAGAATGCTGACCACCCTGCATGAGTATAGAATCAGACGTAAATAAATGTAATGTAATTCACAGCTATGAAGTCTTAAGGAACATTTCTAAGGGATCTGCAGCTTCGGGCTCTTTTTATTTTAATGCAGCATATTAAGTTTATTTTCTTTGTTTCAAATGCACGGGTAAGCTGTCAGTTCTGACAGATTTTATATGTGATGTCATTTGATGATGGAATACTCTCGACCCTGCATCATCGTCATATGAAGTTCTCCAAGCGGAATGCAAATGCAGATCCTTCAGAACTGTTCCTCCTTCTAACACAAAGAAACTCTTTTGAACTGACATTTCTAAAGAAATGTAGGGTCACACTTATCTCCTCAATGCATACATATTACATTTGCATTTTTCTGCTATCAGGTATGTAGCGCTAGATTTACTTTTCCTTCTGTCCATGTGAATGTGAGATATTTATGAGATGGGAGTGAAGTGAAAGGGGTCAGTCTCCATCTTTTATAATTTAACATAGCCTACTGTATAAAATATCAAACTGAAAAATTTGAAAGATGGAGATGAAAATCACATTGCTTGGTTTTCTTTTACAGTATCACAATTAAATGATTTTTTAAAAGAAGTGTACTACTTTGGTTTAAGGTGATGCTTTGTATGTGTTTGTGTGTGTGTGTGTGTGTGTGTGTGTGTGTGTGTGTGTGCAGTTTATTAAAATAATAATAAAGGTGCTCTGTCTTTAGTGGCACTTTAGAAGAGATTATTGATGAATGTGCACCAGGCTTCCTCTTTAAGAATCATTCTCTGCTGAAAATGTCACGGAATAGAACTGAGAGCTTATAAAGCTAAAAATCAATAGTGAATTATTACAAAGGGCCAACAAGAACTGGCTAGAGTAGATATCTCTTCTATGATACAAACCTGAAATATTTTTTAGTGGCTCCTGAGAGAGAGAAAAAGTGGAGAGATCATTTTGTAAACAAAGGCCTCAAGGTTCACATACACATAATGTCAACCCTGAATGACAAAGATTTGTCCTTTGTTTTATGTACTTTAAATCTGAAATGGATAGTTCCCTGCGAAATGAACTTTATTTTATGTTCCACAGAAGATGGAAAGCCATAGAGGTTTAGAAAAACATGACAGTGAGTAAATGGTGACCACATTTTCCATCTATCTCTTTAATTAAAGTACAACTGGCTTAGTAATTGTAAACTCATCAGATGTCCTAAGCAAACTGGTTTAAATGCAGCGTGACTAAATTATATCTCCCTTTGATTCTCTCATTATCTTTCTGAAGCTTTGTTTTGGTTTGTTGTTATTTGAAAGTATTTCATACCCCCTAAGTATTTGATACCCCCAAGGATCACCGCTTGTAGTCAAAATCATTTCAGTAGCTTTCAATTGGACAATTTTAGGAGGCTTGCCATTGTTGCTGTGAGAAAATAAAAAAAGAACACGCCAAGAATTATTGAAAAAAAAAAATATCTGATAACAATATCTATAAACACATACTGATCAGAAGGAATCGCATAGCACTTTACTCAAGGGAAGGAGAATAATTCAATTTCAGTTATCAGCAATTATAGATAAAATGCACAAATAAATGAATACACTGGAATAATGATAATGCGGTTTAATTAATATGTAAATACGTTTGTGGTCATAAAAAAATGTGTGTTTAACAGCAGTTGTAGGGGTGGCACATATAACATGGCTTTCAAAAAGCTTGCCAAAAAAACTATTTACAGTAAAACAAATGTTCTCATATAGTGTTTTCAGCAATATACTGTAAAAAATACTTCAGTTTTAGGAGGCTCCAAACCATAAATCCTGTGGCAAAGTCTGGAGTTCAGTGGATATTGTGATGGTATTAGACTAGATTTGCTGGAAATCACGAATGGAAGACTGGGGCTCTGAAATGTACTTAATGGAAGATTTGGAGGATTAGACTCAGTTGCTGTATATCCTGGGCCCTATTGATACTCTGGCCATATATGGCCAGTCAGGGAAACAGAAAGCTGAATATAGCAATTACAGATACCCAGAAATGATTTGCAGGGACAAATGGGCCATGTTTTACACCATTGTTGTTGTCATTAAATAAACCTAAAACAAAATTGACTAAAACCAGTTTCAGTAAGCTGAAATAGTTTAAACAAAATATGAATATAACTATTAGATGAATAACAAACGCATGAAAATTTGAAATCCTTTGAAACAAACCAAAACTAGATTTAAATTGTAGTACTACACTAATACTGAGGAAAAAAAAAAACTTTTAACTAAAATTGCAATGAAAATTAACAAATATATATTCAACATACTATGTAGTAATACTAGATAGTTTACCCAAAATGAAAATGAAAATTATAATTTTATTAGTCAGATAATTAGCTAATTTTTACCTGGTTTTTAAACACATGTCTGTCTCTCACACACAAATATATCTAAATTGTAATGTCGGTTCGAGTCTCGGCCGGCAATGCCACGACTTAGGTGCCCTTGAGCAAGGCACCGAACCCCCAACTGTTCCCCGGGTGCTGCAGCATAAATGGCTGCCCACTGCTCCGGGTGTGTGTTCTTTGTGTGTGCACTTTGGATGGGTTAAATGCAGAGCACAAATTCTGAGTATGGGTCACCATACTTGGGTGAATGTCTCCTCACTTTATGAGTGGAATGCTCATTTTAGCTAATGAGCATAACTGTATTAGATTTTAGAGTACTTGTATTAAATTCGTATTAAAATTAAGAACGCAGTTCAGTTGTGTGCACTTCACATGGCTTACATTCATATTTCAGTAATTATTCATCCAGCAGATGCTTTTATCCAAAGTAAATGATCTGTTTCACTATATGGCATACTGAAGAAGTCTGTGTATGTTTGGGCTTCTCTGCGATTTTCAATTGGATTGTTTTTAACCACTTAACCAGCAGTTTGAGCTTTGATTTTTAATGCATTTGTGAGCAGTTCTTCACACTCGTCAAGAATGCATCAGGGTAGACTAGCATGTACACTACAAATGCACTGTAGATACATGCATTTCTGAATACATCTGAATTTTCGTTTGAGATGGTTGTTGGGTGTAAATGGGGACAATGTAACATTTAAAACGTATTCCCATTTCAGCAGACCTGACAGCATCTATCTATTCAGTTTTCAGAGATGTCCCTTTTTTTGTCCTACTGCAATGAACTCAGCTGTATCAAACTTATTGAGTTTCAGGAGTTTGTGGAAACTTGGCCTTGAAAAGTGACATTCAGCATAGAACTTCAATCTCTCCTGGTTAACTGTTGGAATTCACGTTCTTTATTCTAAAGAAGGAGAGAGTTTCAAGCTCCGTTCTATATACAGAAATGAAAGACAAATGCTAGAGTGCTCAGGCATTCATTTTCAGCATAGCTTACATCAGCAATCACAAGTGACAGATGTAACGCTCGGCCTGAAGAACACCCACCGACAATGACACATGGACTCAATAACAAACCTAATAAACTGTCACAAAGACTGCAGCTTGAGAATAATGCAGTTACAATACATCAGTGGGGTGATGTTTATTCACATAATACATCAAAATCTCATGCAATCACTCATTAGATACCTTTAGCCTGACTCAATTTAAAGTGCAAGGTGTTGGTGGGATACAACTGTAGATTAGGCTTATGTTACTGTAGATGGGTTTGGATAGTTAACTCGTGGGGACAAAACTAGTGTAGTTGTTTAACATAACTAGTCCCTAGTTTAACTACCTTTGAGGTAAATGGGAATAATAACAGATTACTTTCTTCAGGTATAGCTCTTCTAGTTGGCAATTTCTATCCAGCTAACAAAATTATGTTCTCAGAACATTTTGCTGATGTTTCCATTAAGTTATGATAACATTATTTCTAAATGTTCTAAAAATCCAGCTTAACAGTTAAGAAACTTTCTTCTTCTTCTTCTTCTTCTTCTTCTTCTTTTTTATGACCTAAACAAGGAAGCCTTCATTTTTTCATTTTGCAAACACTATGAACATGCTACTTTGAAATGTTCTCTGAACCATCTGAACCTATAGCAAATAGTAATGTTTCAAATGTTTGAATAACTTCCAACGGAAGCGTCTTTAGTCTTTTTCCTTGTCTTGGTTTTTTAATTTATTTTATTAATGTTGACTAGGTTCGCTTAAAGTTAAAGAGAACATGCGCTGTTAGCTGGGTTTGGAAAAGTGTGGTATATAAGGTCCTTGATAAATAAATATGAATTAGATTTGACAAACATACATTCAGTGTAATTTAAACAATGTTTTGACATCTGATTGGAATGTGAAACTCTAACGGTAATTTTCTATCAAGCAATTTATGTGATTAAACTGCATTTCAAAGACTTCCGAAGCTGTCAAAATGTATATTTTATAGCATAAAACCTATTTTTTTTTTTAAGTTATGGCATGAAGTTATTGCAGAAACACTTTTGTACTTTGATGATGGTTCAAAACAATACACTCGGCAGCTCAGAGGAATATTGCTTCATTGTTTCATTCCGCGTGTGAATGCACATCAAAGATTCTGATCTCTTTAAAAAAAAAAAAAAAAAGAACAAGGGAATGGAAACATTTCCAATTATTACTTGCAGAAATTAATCTATGAGTCTGTGGTGAGGTGCCGTTGGACTGAAGACTGCAGAAGAGCAAAATGACTATTATTCCTAGCAATTCCTGTGGAGATGCACTCCTCCTCCTTCCACCCTCCTGTTTTAATTCTGTGGCTGATGAGCACAGGTATCACTGAGATGTGTTTAGTGCCAGCCCCAGCGTGGCCAAGGGGAAGCTGGTGAAAGACACAGTCCGAGATAAAGGTGAAGAACAGAGGCTTTTGGCTCTCGAGACAGAAGATCAAGACAGAAAGGTGGTGTGGAGCCTGAATCAGAGAACGACTTCCTCCCTCCCTATTTTAAATTGTGTTGATTATGATGAAGTAATTATGATGAAGTACTGACTCGCTTGTGATCTTGGCCAAAAAAAGACATCACAGAAGAGAGAAAAGTATTTTTTTGGATTATTATTTTTTTGTTAAATGTTAGGTCTAAAAGTCTAGTATCCAATTCAAAAGCTTGGGGGCAGTAATATAAATAAATTAAACAATTAATAAGCAAGGACACTGTAAATTTGACATTTTTATTGTGTTATACTCTATTATATATATATTAGGGCTGGGAATCGATTAAAAAAAATTAACTAATTAATTGCACATTTTCTGTAATTAATTGCAATTAATTGTGTTTTCCCCCAAGCTTGTTATCATCAATATTTACATGTAGAATCACCTAATTAAATTAAACAACACAAAGTTTTTAATGACATAACATTTTAATGACATTTGAACTGTAAACAGACTCTCCACAGAACCACAGAGTAGCGGTTCCCATCAAATAAAATGTGTGCAGCAACATTATAAACAAAGTGAAAGTTGAATATTAAAACCATCAATGTCATCAAAAAGTCTAGATCAGTTTAGAACTTAAGCCAATTGGCCAAAATAAATAATTTCTTTATGCACCAACAATATATTTAAAAAAAAAAATGTTTAAGTGCCAGTTGAATTTCAAAAAGGAACATAAGTCTTTGCAATATGAATAACAAAAGGAGAATGTTTATTTTTTTTCACCCAAAGATTTTGCCTACTCGTTTACATTAAGCCAGCAACTGAGACAGACCAGTCGGTTTACATTATCAGGGGACAAAGCAGCTCTCTTTTTCTGGACAATGTGGCCTGAGAGTGAGAACAACCTCTCACAAGGCACTGTGGTTGCAGGTGTTGACAGGTACTTGCGTGCAATGCCAGCCAGCAGGACATGTGCTCCTTCTCTCATTGACCACCACTGCAGTGGACACTGGTCCTTGTCAATTTTGGGTTCTGATTTGTAGCGGTCCAGGGAGTTGTCTATGGACTCTTCATCTTCTGAATCTGAATCAGATGAACCAAGCAAGAAGACTGACATCCTGCTCTTCTTCGGTGGCTGTTTTCCTGTTGTATCTGCAGATGGTTGTTGTGCCAGCCTCTCTTCCTTTACCAGGTTGATTATTGATTTCCACACCTCATTCCTTTCGTCTTTGGGAAGACACTTCAGGTCCTTAAACCTGGGGTCCAGGGCAATAGCGATCTTCAGCCATGTGAGGCTGGTGCTTTCCTTATGTTTAGCTAGGTCTGTGGTAAACACCTTCTTGAACCTCAACACATAGACCGGATCATCATCTGATGGCTCTATAACTCTGAACAGGTGGCACAATGCTGGTAACACCACTGAACAGGAGATGTATTGCTCTCCCCCCAGGAGTTCAGTCACATTTCTGCAGTGGAAATGTTTGAAATATGTCAGTAAATTGTAATAAATTACACACACACACACACACACACACAGAGAGAAAGAGTAATAGAGCATCCCCTATCACACACATGCACATATATACACACACACACACAGAGAGAGAGAGAGTAATAGAGCATCCCCTATCACACACAGAGAGAGAGAGAGAGAGCGAGAGAGAGAGAGAGAGAGAGAGAGAGTAATAGAGCATCATCACACACACACAGAGAGAGAGAGAGAGAGAGAGAGAGAGAGAGAGAGAGAGAGTGTAATAGAGCATCCCCTATCACACACACACACACACACACACACAGAGTAATAGAACATCCCCTATTACACATACATTACACACACACACACACACACACACAGAGAGAGAGAGAGAGAGAGAGAGAGAGAGAGAGGGGGGGGGGAGAGGAGTAAAACAAACATAGCAGAGAGATACTAGCATAATATTAACTAACCTGCAAGGCTCAAGTAGTTCCTCCAGCTTTTGCAGTTTAGCGAGCTCTTGTGCAGTGAACATGACAATTTTGCTGTTTTGCTGAGCCAAAGTGGTGGACAGTGACGAGTGGTTTCTCTGGATCCGCTTGACCATCTCTAGGGTAGAATTTCATCTGGTCGCTACGTCCTGTAGCCTACAAGTGTTTCTTGCTTCTGTCCAAGTGCAACTTGCTGTTCTTCTAATTCCTGAGCATTTGATGGACTGTGCTTAAAGTGCCCAACAATCTTGCGACATTTGACTAAAAGACTGTCGAATCCACAGTCACGAAGAGAAACCGTGATCGTTCTTTGCACACTGTGGGCCGTGCAGGGCAGGTGCTCAAATGGTAGTAGTCTCGCTGCTGCCGTCATGTTCCGAGCACTGTCCGTCCCCAGTGTTGTTAACTTTTGCTCCACTTTCCATTCTTTGGCGACTTCCAAACAATGTTCAGCGCATGCCTCTGCAAAGTGGCGCTCTGTGGTCTGACTCATAGTAAGGGCAAACGAACGCAATCGCCAGTTATGTTGCTAGCACCTGGGTGCTTTGCTTTTAAATGGTAGATTAAAGACGAATTGCTTCTATAATATTTGAATTCAGCTTTGCAAATCGTACACACCATCTTTGTTTTATCAAACAGGCCATCAGGCAACTTTTTAAATGTAAACATTCCTCCTAAAACTCCATCCTTGTTCATCTCCATCATGACGGGTGACTGTTCGGCACATTCACAATAAGCAATAGGAAGTCATGGAAACGAGGCAAAAAAAAAAAAAAAGGGCTGCGTCAATTGCGTTATTTTCTAAAATTAATCGCAAAGATTAACGCGTTAATTCCCCCATCCCTAATATATATATATATATATATATATATATATATATATATATATATATATATATATATATATATATATATATATATATATATATATATATATATATATATATATATATATATATATAAAAGAATCCTAAAGCACCACATTAATATATTAAAATTACTTCTGAAAGATTATGTTACCCTAAAGACTGAAGTAATGAAAATTCAGAAAATTTTGCTCTGCCATCACAGGAAATAATAATAATAAAAATACTATTTGTTAATATTACTGTTGTAACTGTATTTTTATCAAACAAATGCAGCCTTGGTACGCACAAGAGACTTCTTTCAAAAAAAAAAAACAAAAAAAAAACATTGTGAATGTGTGATTTTTGCCACTGTTGAGAGTTCCTCAAGACCATACAGATTTATGTAAAGTTGGTGTATAAAAACAATGCAGTGGCAGAGCAATCAAAGTACAAATCAAAGCACTAGTGAGAAAAACAAACATTAATATTTGAAGCTGCAATTCTGGGTAAACATCAGCAAAACAGGTAACACAGAATGATAGAAAATTGAATTTTACAATAATAGAACAGGCAACATTGATATAATCAAGTCAGCTGCATAATCAGTGTACATCAAAACTATGCTATTAAACTGTAGCAGAGATGAATTCAAGAGGAGCATCTTTGTAAGGGACCGTGAGTGTTTTACTGAGTCATTCGGGTTGTAATGAGAAGCAAACTTTTATCTCTTAATTTGTTTACTGCGTGTGCTTCAGTGTGTCATCGTGTCACAATACGATTGTGGAGGGGTTGTGCAGCATGGAAATACACTGGTCCTTGTACGTATGCCCTGTCAACATTTCTGTATGTGGTAACCAATTAGTTTAGTTGCAGTATTTTGGCTGGCATCAGCTGACCACATTCAAGAACAATGGATTTTATTTGTGTCTATAATTGCTTAAAAGAGGACACATTAATACCTCATAAAAATAAAAACCAAGAATACTCCTGTAATCCTCACTGTAGTTGTTGGTGGTCTAACACAAAAGTTTAAATGAGTTAAAGAGTATATGATAGTTTTGGCATGTTATATCAAAGCTGTATTCAGCCCAAGAGATGTCAGGACTGTAAACCACTAAAGAAAACAATCAAATCACAGGTTTAAATAATAATACAGCAATAATATGTATATTTTATGTGACTTTCTGGCATTGTCCTAACACAAAATGTAAATAATTTACTTTGAAAAAATTTGAGATGGAAATGTACGGTATAACATCTCTTAAGTGCTCAATTAAAGCCCTTGACACAGCAACATGACATGAAAGTAAATAACTGGTAAAGGTAAATATCTTGTTATATATATATCTTGTTAAATATATATATATAAGTAAAATAGAGAATAATGTGTATTTGGAAAGAGTCATTAAATTTAGTTACAGTACATGTATCTGCTCCTTTACCAGTTGTTGTGACTTGATATAAATTATATTTCAGTACTAATAGCCATTAACTTTGATCTTTGTTTTTTTGCAACAAACATTTAATTGGTTACTTATTGTCATTTAGCAAGGTAGTTGTTAAGTATGGGGTAGGATTAAGGGATCTGGAATATGGTCATGCAGAATAAGACATGGATATGTGCTTAATAAATACTCCTTAAAATGTTAGCAAACTGAAAACCTTTTTGTAAAGTTTTAATTAAATTTCAGTCACTCACTGATAGATCATCATTACAGGAGAATCTGTACAAAGTTTACAAATTCAACATATTATGAAAACAGAAGCTTCCCTGTAACAAAGAGAGAAAACCCAATATTTCTCTCATTAGTCCTGCAGATGTCAGGCAACTGTATGTTCTCTAATAATTGAGATGAAATCGATGTGACAGAACGAGTCTGTATATTCTGACTAGAGCATTTGGCTTCTTTCATGTGTTCTTTCTCTACATATGAGGGATTCAGTCTTTGAAGATAAAGGGTAAAGCAGTAATGAATGACATTTGGTTGTTTAACTTAGACATCATTTTGACATGCATTGCAGCCTGTCAAAACAGATGAGTGCATAACTGGTAATGAAACTATTTATATTTTTTTGAGAAGACAAACATTTTTATCTCAGCCTTTACATGGAATTATGAAGTAAAATTTATGTTATGACCCTATGAAACATTTAAATGAAAAAATTTAATATTTAAGATGTTTCCAAATATTTTAAAGAGCTTCAGTGGAGCAGCTCTTGCATTTGATTCAATGACATCTTTAAAGGTGTTTGGAATTCATCCCCTCTGCTTTCTACTAACACGGGGTATAATATTCGTGAAACAAATTTTATGAAGAGCTTACGTCTTATTGAACCAGTAACTCTGACAGCATAGATGAGAGGTCATTGAACTAAAGAAAGTCTTTTACTCAGAGTAACTGAGCAGAAGATAAAGCAAAGTAGACAGATAAGATATGAATGCCAGTGACGGTTGTGGAAAATTGCTTTTGCTATCTTTTCGAGTGTGATTTCTTTAGGTGAAAAAAACATGAAAAGTGCTTACTGTTGTTTCATGTGGACCAAATCAAGGTTTTCTGTTCTTACCTTTGTTCATTTATTCATTCTCTCACTTGTTCCTATCATGGCTTGTGCGTCAGAAGCTAATTGTTTCTTTACGTTGGGCATTGATTTTGTCATTATGGAAGACACACACACACACACACACACACACATATATGTATATATAATTGTGACCTTGTTTCTCGTAAATCTGAGTTTATAGAAATGCTAGATACATACTCAGAATTACAAGACATAAGCTCTGATCATATATCATATCATATCATATCATATCATATCATATCATATCATATCATATCATATCATATCATATCATATCATATCATATCATATCATATCATATGTCTAGTCTAGTCGTACCCTCACAAGCCATCTAATTTGTTCTTCTTCTTTTGTTTACCATGATCACGTACATGGTGAAACCTGTAAATGACAAAATGACATCAGTCGGTTGTCACAAATTTACAAAAAAAAAAAAAAAAAAAATCCCAGCGTAAATATACTGATTTTGTATTTTTTAGTGGTGGAGTTTTGTAAAAAAAAAAAAAATTCTGAAGTAGGTGGCCCCATCCCAAGTGACTTTTATGAGTGTCAATGAATCATTAGCTCAGCCAAATCATTCAAAACACTGATTCATTTATGAGTGAAACAAAATAAGTGCCTTTCTGTGAGAGTCATTGGATCATTTACTCAACCAAGTTGTTAAAAAAACAATGTCAGAAAACTTAGTATATTTTGATCCATTTAGAAATCTATCTATCTATCTATCTATCTATCTATCTATCTATCTATCTATCTATCTATCTATCTATCTATCTATCTATCTATCTATCTATCTATCTATCTAACCATCTATCCATCCATCCATCCATCCATAAGGGCTTAATTACAGTATGTCCTCCAGGACCTTTTGGTACTAGGAAAACAAATGTCAACATGGGTTTCAGTACAAACAGTGAGTAGGTGTGACATCCCCTACCCAAATCGAGTTGTTACAAGTCAGCTGGTGGGGCGGCACCTTAATACAGTGGAATGATTCTCCGAAAAACATCTGATGCCTACTGTTCCCTGCCGACATCCAGCATTATCTATCCATCTTGATAGGATTGTGATCCTTTTTCCTCTTCCCATCTATCTCCAAAAATGATTTCGTTTATGACAACGCATCTGGAGCCTCTGTCTTCAGAACTGTGGCCCGAGGGGAGGAAGACCGCCTGCTGCCGTGTCTTTTTGACTTTTTCCCGTTCCCAAATCTGATGCTATGTTCCTTTGCTCTTTCGTAGGATTCATTGTAGGGTGTTGTTCTGATGTTTTGAATTTTGTTTAATCTACCATTTCAGCCTGTAACCGTTTTAATGGAAGCTTATTTCCACCAGTGGAATAAAAAACAAATAAAGTAATTACTTCTATTTTTTTCTCACAATTCTTCTCTCGCAATTCAGTAAAACAAAAACAGGAAAACACCAGGACTGTGAAATGTATGAATTGTGAGGGAAAAAAATTCTGAATTCTTCAAAATTCTCCATTTTTTTTTTGTTCTGACATAGAGACATCAATATTTGTGTGTTAAAAAAAGCAGTGTGTATGTATTTATTTATTTTTATGTTGTTTATTAGTTTTGTAATTTTGTTTTATATGTTGTTTTATTGGAAAGCACTTTGGTAAACATGAGTAATTTTTCAACATGCTAAAAATGCCTTTTTTTTCATGGTGGAAACAGGCTTCCGTGTTATGCAAAATATATTTTTGATATATTTATATTAAACCAACCCATATATGATGCAATTTTCAATATATAGCAGGAGAGAAGTCAAAGCATTCTAATGGATAAAAGCAGCTTTTGAAAAACTAAGATGCTGCTCAGTGGGCTGAACAATTCCCATGTTTCCCACTTTAGAGATGTGCTCCAAATGTCATGTTCCCTTTTGTACCTGTATGAAGAACAAAAATGTTCAGTGCAGGTATGATGAGCACAATGAATAATACAAGGGAACTGGGAGCCATTATTAGATGGGGCACCATTATTTTGCCTAGGGTGAAAAGCGTGTATGCCATAAAGTTTACTGCATAGTCAGGTAAAACTGAGCAGCCAATACCATTCAGAATTGATCCACGTTTGCTCAAAGCTAACGAATTATCACACAGCAGATTAACGTTGCAGTGATAACGGCCTCATAACATTGCTGTTAGTAATACAATTATGGACTCATAAAATGAAGCTCAATAAACAAGAGAAGCCTAGGAAGTCTTTAGTGGGAATGTTGTCAGATGGAAATGATCAATTAAAGCCAGCTTGTTATGTTTAATGCTCACTGATCATTCTTAATCATGTGAAGTTTTTCCACGCACACAAATAACAGTTGATTAGCTCTTGTAATGATGCATTGTATTTCTGCATTGTCTTCTGTGTCCTCTTTTCTTCAGCAGTAAATTTGCCTGCAGTCTGCGAGGGACATGTTTCTCTACAGTTGCCTCAGCTGTACGTCTGCCTGCTGACATTTGATCTTACTGTTAGTCGCCCGCATTGGAAACGGTTGGATTTGAACAAAGAACTTTTTCTTTTTTAATTCCCGCACACTGACAATAATTCAAAAGCAGTAGTCAAGGCAACATAGGAGAGGCAGATAGAGACACAGCTGCTTGTAGGCATGAAGATTCAAACTCCACCACAGTGCTGCTGCCTCAATCCCAGCTCATTATCCACAACTAAGGCCCTTGTAGGAGGATGAGGCATGGACTTCTGGGACAGAGAGAGAAAAGGGAGAGAGTGAAGGGGAAGGGAGATACTTTGGCCTGACAAGTTTGAAATACTGTTTGTAATTGTTTTCACAGCCTAGAGGAGGACTGTGTCAATGCCGAGCAGAAATTATGAAAATGCAAAAGATACAGTGGGTATTTATCCGATGAGTGGACTAGGCTATAGAGAGACTGAAGGATTGTTTTAGCAACACCAGCAAAGCTCACTTAATTCTGAATTGCAGAAGTGCACACTTTTTTGGGGGAGGGGGGTGTACTCATGATTCCGTTTTTTTTTTTTTTTTTTTACCAGACTATATAATTAATTTTAAAAATAGTATCTTGTGATGCCTAATGAAATCGTGATCTGCCTGTTGGGTGAAACAGATTAGTTCAGATACTCAGTGTCTTTGCAGGGCTTTAAAAAGTTTTAATTTGCCCCCTTCCACAAATAAAAAAGATCTTAAAGGCAGGGTAGGTAAAAAAAAATTATAAAAAAACTTTTTTCCAAATTTGTTTAAACTTTATTTATATATCAATACATAATTAAAATGTAAGTACTCTGAAAAAGAAAGTATAAAAATCGAGTGTCTGTAGACCTCTCACGACTGTTTTAAAGACAGCTCATTATTTCCATTAACTCCACCCCCTCCCTTCTGGGCTCCTATAGATTATTTTTCGTCTCTACTACGGCTCGCTAAGTAATGTTATGTTAGCTATATTACGCAGCTACGTGTGCTAATGACACATGCTTCATGAAAAAATAAACAAAAAAATATGTATGATCAAAATACAAAAATAAAGATTTACCTATCCAGCAGAAATAAAGCCATCAAGGAGTAACTTTTCAGCCCCTTGAGTTCCCTCAGTTCTCGCCATCGCTGGAAAGCCATGCCGATATTAACTCGCGTTTTATTTCTTTGTTTATCCAAAGACTTTTTGTTCATTGCCTTTTCTTGTACTGTTACTGTCTTCCCTTTTTTGCCTGCATAGGCTGGTACTGTGAATTTTGCTTGCTGTTTCTCTGCCATTGTTTTGGTATTCCTAGGATCCGTGCCTCTTGGATTCCTCAAATCAAACGCGTGCGCGCAAGTGGGCAGGTCATGTGTGGCAAAAGGGTGGTTGCCATGGTTGCGAGAGAGTGACAGTCTCAGACAATAGGAAGCATTGAGTAGACACATGCAGTGTCTTTGAAGTGTACTGTTGGCGGCTGTACTGCGTTTGAGCTCCGTCACTATATTCTTTTCATTGACTATTTTTAACTCAAAAATCAATTTTATACATCATCGTTTCCGTTTATATAACGTGTGAATATATCCTCTATTGTATTCTACAACAAAAACAATCAGAGCGCCTCGCTATCACTAGTTTTATTTTGATCTCCCGGGTACGCTATTAGCTTTTAGCCCGTTAGCATCAGCGGCGTGGTTGCAGCTAACTGCGCTAACATTGCTAATACTCTATTCACACACATTACCACTGCTGTACTCACTGTTACTTGCTTTAATGGCAGATGAATGTCTCCACTCTGTGCAGCTCGAGCTCGAGGCCGTGGGAAAGCAGATTCGCGACCTGGAGGTGAGGCAGGCCCAGCTGAGAGAGCGGAGAACCGCGCTGGAATCATCCCGGGCTGACGCTCACAAGTCCGGGGTAAGTATACAGCGATCTGCTAACAGTCCCACCACGTCTACTCCGTGTGTTTCTCTGCACAGGCCCGGTGCACCCAGGACGCGATCTTCCCAGATGTCCTTCACTGCGACGCCGGGACACCACGGACCCTGGGTGCATCCACAGCGGAGGACGCGAGCAGGGTCCCGGGCGACGACTTCTCCCCCTCCTGCCTTCGACATCTCCATCCGGAACCGCTTCGCTCCCCTCCGCGAGACAGGACGCGACGCTGTGATCATCGGAGACTCCATCGTCCGACACGTAAGTGCTACGTTAGCCGAAGGTAAAGTGCACACTCATTGTTTGCCTGGTGCTCGTGTTCTCGATGTTTCTGCGCAGATACCCGCGATCCTGAAGGTCGACGAGAGCCCCAGAGCGGTCGTGCTTCACGCCGGGGTTAACGACACCACGCTGCGGCAGACGGAGACGCTGAAGAGGGACTTCAGCAGCCTGATCGAGACGGTTTGCAGCACGACGCCCGCGGCGACGATCGTCGTGTCAGGACCACTGCCCACGTGTCGACGAGGACACGAAAGGTTCAGTAGACTTTTTGCTTTAAATGAATGGCTGTTGTCATGGTGTAAAGAACAGAAACTGCTATTTGTTAATAACTGGAATCTTTTCTGGGAGCGTCCTAGGCTGTTTCGCGCTGATGGATTACACCCCAGCAGAATCAGAGCGGAGCTGCTCTCTGACAACATCTCCAGGACACTTCGCTCCATGTGACTAGTAAGACAATTCTCTAATAACTATTATGATGAGTTTTGTTCCACCCGCTTAAATGATAAAAGTACGTGCGCTGTAAAAACTATTAAGACTGTGTCTGTTCCCCGAATAGTGAGGTCAAAATATAATGTAGGATCTAGAAAAAATCTTATCGTAATTAAACCAGAAAAATGTAAAGTAAATGAACAAAAACAATTTTTAAAGTTTGGGCTCATAAATATTAGATCACTCACACCCAAAGCAGTTATTGTAAATGAAATGATCACAGAAAATAGTTTTGATGTACTCTGCTTGACTGAAACCTGGCTAAAACCAAATGATTATTTTGGTCTAAATGAGTCTACTCCACCAAACTACTGTTATAAGCATGAGCCCCGTCAGACTGGTCGTGGAGGAGGTGTTGCAACAATATATAGTGATATTCTCAATGTTACCCAGAAAACAGGATACAGGTTTAACTCTTTTGAAATACTTCTGCTAAATGTTACACTGTCAGACATGCAAAAGAAGTCTAATGTATCTCTTGCTCTGGCTACTGTGTATAGACCACCAGGGCCGTATACAGAATTCCTAAAAGAATTTGCAGATTTCCTCTCAGACCTTCTAGTTACAGTTGATAAGGCGCTAATCATGGGAGATTTTAATATTCACGTTGATAATGCAAATGATACATTAGGACTTGCGTTTACTGACCTAATAAACTCCTTTGGAGTCAAGCAAAATGTCACCGGGCCCACTCATCGTTTTAATCATACACTAGATCTAATTATATCGCATGGAATCGATCTTACTGCTATAGATATTGTACCCCAATGTGATGATATTACAGACCATTTCCTTGTATCGTGCATGCTGCGTATAACTGATATTAACTATATGTCTCAGCGTTACCGTCTGGGCAGAACTATTGTTCCAGCCACCAAAGACAGATTCGCAAATAACCTGCCTGATCTATCTCAACTGCTATTTGTACCCAAAAATACACATGAATTAGACGAAATTACTGACAACATGGTCACTATTTTCTCTAATACATTAGAAGCTGTTGCCCCCATCAAATTGAAAAAGGTTAGAGAAAAACGTACTGTGCCATGGTATAACAGTAATACTCACTCTCTCAAGAAAGTAACTCGTAGTCTTGAACGCAAATGGAGAAAAACTAACTTGGAAGTTTTTAAAATTGCATGGAAAAACAGTATGTCCAGCTATAGACAGGCTCTAAAAACTGCTAGGGCAGAGCATATCCACAAACTCATTGAAAATAACCAAAACAATCCAAGGTTTTTATTTAGCACAGTGGCTAAATTAACAAATTACCAGACGCCACCTGATTCAAATATTCCACCAACGTTAAATAGTAATGACTTTATGAATTTCTTCACTGATAAAATAGATAACATTAGAAATACAATAGCGAATGTAGATTCTACAGCGTCTAACACTTCAGTTTCATCCATCGCACCCAAAGATAAACTGCAGTGCTTTACAAATATAGGACAGGAAGAGCTAAATAAACTTATCACTGTATCTAAACCAACAACATGTTTATTAGATCCTGTACCCACTAAATTACTAAAAGAGCTGTTACCTGTAGCCGAAGAACCGCTTCTCAATATCATTAACTCGTCGTTATCTTTAGGTCACGTCCCAAAACCATTCAAGCTGGCGGTTATCAAGCCTCTTATTAAGAAACCAAAACTAGATCCTAGTGTACTGGCAAATTATAGGCCCATTTCAAATCTTCCATTTATGTCTAAAAAAAAAAATTTAGAAAAAGTTGTGTCTGCTCAATTGAGCACCTTCCTGCATAAAAATGATCTGTATGAAGAATTTCAGTCAGGTTTTAGGCCCCACCATAGCACAGAAACTGCACTTGTTAAAATTACAAATGACCTGCTTCTTGCATCAGATCAAGGCTGCATCTCATTTCTAGTCTTACTTGATCTTAGTGCTGCGTTCGACACCATAGATCATGACATACTCATAGATCGATTACAAAACTATACAGGTATTCAAGGGCAGGCTCTAAGATGGTTTAGATCCTACCTGTCCGATCGCTACCATTTTGTTTACTTAAATGGGGTGTCATCTCATTTATCATCAGTAAAATATGGAGTGCCACAAGGATCCGTCCTAGGTCCCCTTCTATTTTCAATATACATGTTGCCCCTTGGTAATATTATTAGAAAATACGGAATTAGCTTCCACTGTTATGCTGATGATACTCAGCTATATATTTCAACGAGACCAGATGAAACTTCCCAATTATCTAAGCTAACAGAGTGTGTTAAAAATGTAAAAGATTGGATGACAAATAATTTTCTCCAATTAAATTCGGATAAGACAGAGATATTAATTATTGGACCAAAAAACACCACACAGAATCTTGTAGATTACAATCTGCAACTAGACGGATGTACTGTTACTTCCTCTACAGTCAGAAATCTGGGTGTTATATTGGACAGCAATTTGTCTTTTGAAAATCATATTTCCAATGTTACAAAAACCGCATTCTTCCATCTTAGAAACAATGCCAAGCTACGAAACATGTTATCTGTTTCTGATGCAGAAAAGCTAGTTCATGCTTTCATGACCTCTAGACTGGACTATTGTAATGGACTTCTAGGTGGTTGTCCTGCTTCGTCAATAAACAAGCTACAGGTAGTCCAAAATGCAGCAGCTAGAGTCCTTACCAGGTCAAGAAAATATGATCATATTACCCCTATTTTACAGTCCCTGCACTGGCTACCTATTAAGTTCCGTATCAGTTACAAATTATCATTACTTACCTATAAGGCCCTAAATGGTTTAGCTCCTGGGTACCTAACTAGCCTTCTACCACGCTACAACCCATCACGCACCCTAAGGTCACAAAACGCTGGACTTTTGGTAGTTCCTAGGATAGCAAAGTCCACTAAAGGAGGTAGAGCTTTTTCACATTTGGCTCCCAAACTCTGGAATAGCCTTCCTGATAATGTTCGGGGTTCAGACACACTCTCTCTGTTTAAATCTAGATTAAAAACGCATCTCTTTCGCCAAGCATTCGAATAATGTATCTCTTAAATTGTGAGTGTAGTTGCATCTGCATTTTTATTCTTTAGCTTGGGTTAAACTAATTTTACTTTGTTGGATCAGCAGCTATGCTAATGATGTCTCTATTTTGTTTACATCCCGTGGTAACTAGGATTTACACAAGCTCCAGTCTGGATCCAGAACACCTGAGAAGAGATGATGCTGACCCTCAGAGGACCCCAGATGATCCTAACCTTGAATCAACAAACAGAACTAACAATTATTGCTACATGTGTGACTGCATCCTATAATTACTATTAATTAATAATATTGATAGTTCATCATCTAGCTGACTACGTCTTGTATTATTATTATTATTACTTTTATTTTTCTAAAATCCTGTCAAACGTGCACAAACTACTAGCTACTACTAAATATTGTAGAAACATAATTTTCTGTAAAGTTGCTTTGTAACGATTTGTATTGTAAAAAGCGCTATACAAATAAACTTGAATTGAATTGAATTGAACAGTCACCTAAGCCAATCCTATGTTTCGTCCCGAAATGGAAATAATGAGCTGTGTTTAAGACAGATTAAACGGTCTAGAGTCACTCGATTTTTATACTCTTTTTATCAGAGTACTTACATTTTAATTATGCATTGATATATATAGAAAGTTTAAACAAATTTGGAAGAAAGTTGTTTATACATTTATTACCTACCCTGCCTTTAAATCAGAGCAGAAAGTCATAAATCCACAAAGTCAGGGAATTAGATATTGCATACATTGAAAAAATAAATAAATAAATAAAATACTGTATATTCTGCTTTATTGTTGTATTATTGTCTTGTTTTTAATAAAAGTATCTAAACATGTTTTAATCAAGATACATTTACTTGAAATGCAAAATAAAGATATATATTTTCTGAAGGATTTTATAGAAAATTAAGTGCATTTATGCTCTCTACTCATGTAAATGTCTTTACTTGGTTTTAAAAAGGTCTTAAAAATCTTACATATCACAAACCCTTTGTGATAATACATATTTTGTTATCAAAGTCACATTCTTAATCCCCACATTTTTTATGCTAAACAAGGAAAGATACTGGCTAGAAGTTTTCTAATTGTATTAATTTGTAATTAAAAATGTATTATATACATCTAATTCTTGTTATATTAATCATAGTTATTACTTGTTGAAAACTGTTACCTGTTTGATAGCTTTATGGAGAAAAGAACCTTCTCAAGGTCCAAAGCTACTGTAGCTTCAAGATTTACTTGATTTACACCAGTAGAACAGGGTCCTGTAACAACCAACTTTATTTGCTATTGATTGATCAAAAATGTTGTTCCAAAAAGAAACAAAGAGGTTGATCCAAGATATTGTCCCACATTGTGCCAAGTGTACTCGAATGTTCACATTGTTGGATCAACGGCAGAAATGAAAGGTCAAAGGATGAATCAAGGTGGCCATGAGCTATTTTTTTTCTTCAAAAGAATCTAGTACGGGAAGTTGTGGTCTAATGATAAGAGATTTGGTCTCATAATCCAAAGGTTGCGAATTTGAGTCTTGGGCTGGCAGGAATTGTAGGTGGGGGGAGTGAATGTACAGTGCTCTCTCCACCCTCAATACCACGACTGTTGTGAGGTGCCTTTGAGCAGGGCACCAAACCCCCAACTGCGCTGCAGCATAAATGGCTGCCCACTGCTCTGGGTGTGTGTACACGGTGTGTGTGTTCACTGCTGTGTGTGTGTGCACTTTGGATGGGTTAAATGCAGAGCATGAATTCCGAGAATGGGTCACCATACTTGGGTGTATGTCACTTCACTTACATGAACATTAGATGTGATGAGAACCCCATTATCTGTCAGCTCTACTTATAATAATGACTGTTTGTTTCCTCTTCTGTGACTGTTTCTTCCTCTTCTCTCCTGCATCAACAATATAAAATGGGTCAATAAATTCCACTTTTATTTTTTCTATCTGCCAGGTGGTGAAATTAATTACCCTGAAAAATGAACAGCGTTGTGACATCATTCAGTTTAGAGAACTGTAGGGGGGCTATGTAAATATCGTCAGCAGCAAGATGGCTCATTCAAAGCTGTACAAGCTCTCTTTGACACTCAGCATTACCTCTGCTACAGTTGAAGTCATGTGAGGAGAACTCTCTTTGAAATAAAAAAATGAAAAACTTTTGATGGTGTTAAAACACAAAACATTTTCAATCTTTTATTCCTCTCAGGTAGCCATTATATTCCAGGAGACTCTACCTAAGAAGTGCCATCCTGTGCTGCCAAGCGATTTCTAGCCCATTTACTGTCCTTTTATGTTCTGCCTCCCCATTTAGATGTCCTGATTTCTCACCCGCTGTTTTCTACATGCTGCTGTTTTCTACATCAAGCTCTGAAGATTCTGTCAGGGGTACTGGAGAATCCTCTTTCTGGCTGAATCCTATCACATTATATTGCTGAGATGGTTTTGAGTTCCTGGGAGAGGAGCAGTGGATCTTACAATGAATCTTGGTTGTTTTCTGTCAGATCTTATTTGTCCCTTTTGAATATGAATTATCTGCAGCATCTATCAATCGATCCATCCATCCAACTTAATTCATTATCAGTTATATTCAGATAATATTTATGCACTGTAAAACTCAAAATATCAACATATTAAGTAAATTCAGAATGATTTAGTTTGGTGTTCCACTTGAAATTAAAACACTTAAAGAAAAAGTTTATTTTTCAAACTGTACAATTTGTTAAACCTGATCCAGAATTATGAAATATAGCTATGACTGCTTAAATAATTACTAAATAATTTAAAAACATAAATAAAAATAAGATAAAAAAGCACTTTGTTTAATATGTTGCCAGCCAATGGCCTACTGCACAATAAAGGGCCAAACACAGGCAAACATTTCAGTTTGGGCTCTTTTATTCTCGACTGTTACCAATGGGGAAAAAACATTTTATAGTAGCTTTGGCTTTTGGGGGGGGGGGCGTTGAGGATGTGTTATGTTACAAAATAAAGCAAAACTAAGATATTAATTTGGAATTTGGAATACAAAATACTTTGATAACGTACAAAATAAAGAATTATACTTCAATATAAAACAATAATCATTCACCCTGTATTAATGAAAAAATCCGGATCTTACAGAGGGTCTACTCAGCGCTATATCTTCCCTCTGATAATCAACGGGAAAAGCATTTCTGAACTTTTACACAGCAAATATTTTTCCCACTGCATAAATTTTCATAGCATGTTATATTATGCAATAAGCAAATACAATATATGTTCCATGGTTCATCAACGAATTTGAGACACAAACAAAACTATTCAAGTGAGCTTGCAATCAATCCTCATCAATCGTTGCAAATCACCAAATAATCGCCTCTTCTATACTACTCGCTGATGGAATATGACATGAATACAAGTAATATTTATCACCTTTTTCTGGCATTTTATACAGTTTATATCACTTTTAGACATGCACTTGTGAACTTCCCTTAGCACTTCCCCTCGGGGGAATCCCCGCTGCCATTTTGAAATGCATTCCACTCCGCAAAGTGGACGAGGGAAGTTTTTATGGACAGACCCTCAACCCCTCAATTTTGCCAGAGGGAGAGAGTCTGCTTCATATGCACACTTCAGGCCGCTCCATAGACCACAATGCAACACAATTATGACATCATCGCAGATCGTGTATTATTTATCTCCACTTCAAACAGGAGTTTTTTTTACTTTTATAACAGCCCAGGCATGCCTATATATCTATAGAAATTTGTAAAGGGAAAAATTTAAACAATAAACCCACTGAATAGCTGATTCTAAGTTATCAAGGGCTTAGGATGTCACAATCAGTGTTGGGTGTAACGCGTTACTAAGTAACGAGGTACAGTCTCTCCTGTATCTGAGCTTTAAGTGTCTAATTTTAAATGAACAAATTCAAATCGAAAACTAATATTCTCTGATTATGTAATCCGTATGAAATTAAAGCAACTCTAGGGTAAGGCTAAAAGCAGCCAAATGTATTTAAGATAATAAAACCAACTCTTTAGGCAACAGCCAGACATGTGTGTCATGTAGGCTAATAAAATATGTTTAATGGGATTGAATTTGTATTGAACGTGATTACAATTTAATAAAAACATTAGAAATTTTGTTATTCAGTTATTCAAACAGCGAATAAATGATAGCAACGTTATATAGAAATGAACTGACATTATCATTAACTTCAGAGGCGTCATGTCCATTCAAAGTTTTCAGATTTCTGAGCCAAGTGAATTATTAATGCAGCTCTCAAAAGACAAAAATAGGCAAATCATATTTTTTTTATATTTGATACAATCACACTGGTGTGATTAGATCGTTCAGTGAAATATATTGTTTAACTTTTCTTAAGCTTTTTTGTTGTTCAGATATTTTGTTATTCAGAGTATTTCTATTTGTTAACCAGAGAAGGCTACATTTTTTATAAAAATGTTTAAGTATTACAGTTGTTTTAAAGCTAAAAGGTTAAAGTATTCTATGTTTGACTCAAATTGAAAGAATAAAGAGTTTAATTTCTATTAAGGTTTATTGGGATTTTAAGATGTACCTAATAAGCGGTTTGAATAATTAAGTTACTTAATGAGTAACTATGTTACTTTTCATGCAGAGTAATTAGTAAAGTAATTTAAAATTAAATTAAATTTATGCATTTAGCAGATGCTTTTATCCAAAGCGACTTACATTGCATTCAGTCTAACAATTGTTCCTAACATGTGTTCCCTGGAATTTGAACCTCCAACCTTGCCCTTGCTACCGCAATGCTCTACCACTTTAGCTACAGGAACACTTTAACAATTTAAATACAAAATTAACAATTTAAATACAATATTGATGATGTAATTAGTAATAGTAATTAATTACTTTTTGAAAGTAACTTACCCAACACAGATTACAGCACATTGCAAGGGTTCGGTCGGCACTCATGAAATGTTATCAATGACATACATCTGAGTAAACGAGACGAAAGGAAGTTTGCGAGTGAAGGGCATAAAAAAATAAAAAATAAAACGACTGGAATGCAGCCTTGCAAAGTTAAACACAATCTGCTAGGTGCTAGTCCAATCAAAAATTATCTTGACTCGCTGAAACCTTAAAGTGCAAGAATCAGAATGTAATCCTCTCCAATAAACAGGTATCAGTGTTCCATCCCATCCATCCATCTTCTACCGCTTATCCGGGGCCGGGTCGCGGGGGCAGCAGTCTAAGCAGAGAACCCCAGACTTCCCTCTCCCTAGACACTTCCCCCAGCTCTTCTGGGGGGACACCGAGGCGTTCCCAGGCCAGCCGGGAGACATAGTCTCTCCAGCGTGTCCTAGGTCTCCCCCGGGGTCTCCTCCCAGTGGGATGTGCCCGGAACACCTTCCCGGGAAGGCGTCCAGGAGGCATCCGGAACAGATGCCCGAGCCACCTCAGCTGACCCCTCTCGATGTGGAGGAGCAGCGGCTCTACTCTGAGCTCCTCCCGGGTGACTGAGCTTCTCACCCTATCTCTAAGGGATCGCCCAGCCACCCTGCGGAGAAAGCACATTTCGGCCGCCTGTATCCGGGATCTTGTCCTTTCGGTCATGACCCAAAGCTCATGACCATAGGTGAGAGTAGGAACGTAGATTGACCGGTAAATCGAGAGCTTCGCCTTGCGGCCCAGCTCTTTCTTCACCACGACAGATCGGTACATCGACCGCATTACTGCAGAAGCTGCACCGATCCGTCTGTCAATCTCCCGTTCCATCCTTCCCTCACTCGTGAACAAGACCCCAAGATACTTAAACTCCTCCACTTGAGGCAGGAACTCTCCACCAACCTGAAGTGGGCAAGCCACCCTTTTCCGTCAGTCGGTATCAGTGTTTTTATTGTAAATTTATTTCTCATAATGTTTGTTGTTTATCTTATTTTAACATTTACATATCAGGTAATTTTCCCTCACTGATTCCATAAATATTGATTTTTACATGCTGAAACTTGATGTCATTCACTTACTTGAAAATATAACCACAGTGGCCACACTTGAAACAACATTTGAAAGCATTTAATAGAGGCCAACCAGTGGATCAAGGCGAGACACTTCACACACTCCCGCGGTGGAGAAGAGCAGTGAGGTGACAGTGCACTCTTTCTATGATGCAATCAGGCCTGCATTTGCCCTCGAGGGGCCTGTGATCTTGTTGATTTTGTCTATTTTCCCTGTGATGTATTCACAGAATGTGTTACAGGACCTGGTGTAATGTTAGATTGTAAAGCTGGAAGGCAAAAGGGAAACCATTCCATGGCTCTCAAGCTCAGATGTGAAAGTAATACTTAGTTGGTGTTACAGCAGGCCTCTCTGGATTGAAACTATCATACTGAGTTATTTTACTGACACTGAGAATGTGTGTTAAAAAAAATAAAAAATAACACGACTGAACATTGCAACCACGTAGATGGCTGATGTATATTAATAAGTAAAATTATTCTATATGGATGGACCTCACAATTACATAAAAGAATGAGCAGGTGATATGTCTGGACATGATCCAAACCTCAGAGAAAAGAGGGAGCAAAAGGCCCTGTTGAAAGTTTTACCAGCAGAGTGACACTGAAATGCAATTCTGTCCGTTTTCCCCATCCACACTACTGAATACGCCATTACAGTGGCTTTGTTCTTGATGGCCACTTTCACTACAAAAGTAGGAACCGGACGCGGGAAGAGTTTTGATGAAGTGAATGCAATCGAAAGGGGCATGCTAGGTCTTCTAGTCCACCACAGCTGATGGGATTACATTTTGGGAATGGAAAGTTCCTGACTTGTCTCCACAAGGCACATGTCTATTCTTCAAGCAGACAAAGTGGAGCGAGAAAGGAGGCGGGGGTGTGGATGATTAAATGAAATGTTGTTTGGGTTAGTATGCTCAATGGAATTGAGGGTTCATTGTGTTGGACAGATAGGAAAGAGGCCAGAGGGAAGTTCTGCTGTGAGATTAGCTTTAAGCCTTCCATTCTTTCTATGTATACTTTCAATCAGAGTTCTGTAATAACTCCACTCTAACTTCAATCCAGGTTTTCCATTTCATGCTCATTTGTGAGAAAACTCCACCACTTTGCACCCAGTTACTGTTCCACAATGAAGCTATTACATTAGTGTAGGATTAGTATGATGATATGATTGCTTGGGATTTCAAAAAAATCTACAATGTCAACACAATTCAAGTTTTAAGCACATTTATTTAATTTATTTATGCATTATATCAAAGTAATAATAAAATATATTTAAATGTTACTACTACTTTAATCAATACTACTTCAATTATGTTTCCATAAATGTCCAGTTGCCATGTTCAGACATGCAAATCTATGGTGCATATTAATTAATAGTACATTCAAAAATTAAAATCACCTCATGACTTACCCTCAAGCTTATTCTGCATCTATGTTCTACATTCTCAGAGCCGAGGGGGGCAATTTTTTAGGAATCAAAATCTCAACCACTGTTCACTGCCATTATAAAGCTTGGAAAAGCCAGGACATTTATTTTTATCCCTATCCCTTGAAATGTTTTATGACGTGTTAGTTTGGCAACATTTTATTAATTTTTATTTGTATTAGATAATTTTTAAAATAATTTTTATTTTATTATATTTATCATTCTCTGCATAATTTCCATGAAAAAATTCCTTTCATTATGAGTGTCAATAGTCTGTTGTTGACAATTCTAGTTGACATTCAATTGCATTATGGGCTGATGTGTTGCAGTCATGTTGGAGCAATATCGGAGTTTTTGTGGAATGAGAGAGAACACAGATGCTCCAGCATTACACTGCTCACTCCAGGCACATATTCTGATTTCAATCCTCATGTATGAACAGGCGTTAAAAGATCTTCCCATTGTTAAATATGCAGACTGAAAATAAGATTAATTTAGGCCTGCTTACCAGAGATCAAAAGAGATCAGCTGATGCAATGAATTGTTTGCTGAATGTTGAAGTAGCAGGAGTACTGTGAGTGTTGATGCGTCACATTGACCTAGCCGGAACAGCTCTGCATCACGCCACTCGCCTAATGAGGTTTTTGACAACGGCCAGCTGTTCCTGGAGAGGTGAAGAGGGTATCATCTCCAGAACCGTCACACTTGCCCACTCTGTGCCAGCAGCACTCTGTGCCAGCTACTACAGTCTAATTGACATCTGCCTGACTCAGTCTTCACAAAAGCTGGACGGGAAGAAGTGAAAACCAATTAAAATCCAGATCAATGAATTCTTTCTTCATGTACACAACGAGATTCCTGCGGTTCGGTGCAAGTTTTTCTGTTTAAGCACCCATGTGGATTGTTTTCTAGCTTTGTTTTGTACCAGTAAGCTCCGGCTGGGAGAACAGTTATTACAGGCTCTTTGTGGAGGCTGTGTGTGACCCCTGTCTGAAGGTGAACGCCACCGGCTGCTCCAGCGTAGTCCATCACAACACTGCTTACCGCTTTCCATTACACTCCAGGTGCTCTTCAGTACTGCTGATACACACAGAACACACACTCACACACAATGTTACTCCATCTCACCTAAATTGTACCTTGTAACCCCTCAGCCCACACACACGTACACGTCCACGGGGCTGTTTAAAATACAGTCATTGCTCAAATCCACCTACCCACTAATACACCCGCCACTTATAAACACACTCACGCAGGTCGCCGCAATGACGGACTGAAGTGAGGCCTCACCACCTCAGGTCCGTGCTCCTCAGAGAGGCAGCCAAGGGCCGATTCCCTTGCGGAGGACTGTAATAAGTGTCAGCAGTGGCTACAGATGGGGTCAAGTCTTTATTCAGAGATGAAAAAGGGAAATGAAAGGTCACAGTTCACTATGCAAGTCACATGGTACACTGGAAAATCTGTGGTTTCTAATACTGCAGTTTTCTTGAAGTAGGGGAGTTTACAATGATGAAATGTGGCTGCTGATAGTGCAATTAATGGCTGTATGTGCATTGTTCAAGTGCACAAATGCTAAAATGTAGATATTTATGAATATGCATTTATTGTCTTTGAAAAAGGAATCATTAATGTAAAGTGCTGTATTAAATATTCTATTTAAGTTTATAATTTTTGACAGTTTGGTGTTTAGTTTAAATAACTGAATGATGGCAGACAAATAAAACAGAATCAATGAGATGCATCTATGGATAAACTATAAAATTCTTTTAATTATATAAGCCTTTATATATCACTTTAAAGGGATCATATTATGCAGTTTTCCTTGCTCTTTGGAGTGTTAAAAGCTGTTATTGAATAGTTAAGATCCCTAAAGTTGAGTAATTTAGACTAAAGTCTCAAACCCCTAAAGACTAAAGTCTCAAACCCAAAGAGATATTCTTTATAAAAGTTTAGACTCGTCCACCCACTCATAAAATGACTTGTTTAAACACACCCCACATTTCTACATCACGATGTGGGGAGATTTGCATAACGCCGCCCAAACGTTCCTGCAAAGAAAGAAGGCTTTACTTCATTGTTGCTACCAACGCAGCCGCCATGTTGTAAAGACACTGTGTGTTTCATTGTGAAAGCTAAATACTTTGTTTGGCCTTCCAAAAGAGGACACACATAGAAATCAGTGGTTAAGTTGTATTTACAACACTGTTTAAGAACAGTTAAACCCAAATATTCAGGTGTGTGCAGCACATTTTATGGAGGACTGTTTCCTGATGACCACAATGCCAGCACTTCTGACTCACAGTCTGTAAGTACGTTTTCATATTTAAAGCATTTGCCACTAATGATTCAAACGTGAGTTTTGAGCAGTGTAGAGTAGAGCTTGTTGTTTGTCGTTTCTAAGATCTCAAATGCAGACATGGTTTTATGTTTATGTGGCACGATGAAACACAACAGCAAAAAAACAGTAAAAGTCGTTATAATTTGTATTTATGTCCCCATTTGATGCAACAAATGCCTTGTCTATAATGGGTTTTAATGTTTTGTTGTTGTTTTTATGACCGGGACACAAGGCTTGACAGTATGTTAAGGGGCATAACATTTCTGTTACACGCTTGAGGCATTCGGCCAATCACAACGCACTGGATAGCTGGCCAGTCAGAGCACACCTCGCTTTTCAGAACGATGAGCTTTGTAAAAATCAATGCATTTCAGAAAGGTGGGGCGTAGAGGAGAAACAATAATGTAAAGTATGTAGAAAATAATGTGCATTTTTTGAACCTTAAACCGCATAACACATTTCATTACACCAAATACACAAAATAATGTTCTTTTTAACAACATCATTTGACCTCTTTAAGATATCAAAAGGTAGTTCAAAACTATTTGTGACCCTCGACCACAAAAGTCTTTTTTCAAAATTGAGATTTATACATAATATGAAAGCTGAATAAATAAACTTTCCATTTACATATTGTTTTTGAGGATGATATTTGGTCGAGATACAACTATTTGAATATCCGGAATCTGAGGGTCCGAAAAAATCTAAATATTGAGAAATTTGCCTTTGCGGTTTCCAAATGAAGTCCTTAACTATGCATATTACTAATCAAAAATTATAATAATTAATTAATGAATATATTTAGGGTAGGAAATAAATATATATATATATATATATATATATATATATATATATATATATATATATATATATATATATATCTGTGGAACATAATCTTTACTTAATATTCTGATGATTTTTGGCATAAATTAAAAAATAATAATAATAAATAAAATTCATAATTTTGACCCATACAATGTATTTTTGGCTATAGCCACAAATATACCCCAGCAACTTAAGACATGTATTATTCCATTCAAATGACATATACACTACCCTAGTGGCAGTAAAGACATTTATGTTGTTACAAAATTAAAAATAAAAAAGGTTTTTCATTTGAACTTTTCATTCATCAAAGATAAAAAATTAATGTTTTTCTCAAAAATATTAAGTAGCGCAACCATTTTTAATATTGACAAAAATATAAAATTCTTCAGCACCAGTTCAGTAGCCTATCTTACAATGATTCCTTAAGGATCATCACTTTTGGTGAGCATACAGGACTTTCAAAAACATTAAAAAAGTGTCAACCCTAAACATTTAAATGACACTGAATGATTTACTGAATTGAGAAATTATGACTGAGGATTTTATTAAACTTAGCCCAGGTTTCTTCTATAAGGTATGCATTAGTTTAGTACACCTCCATAACTTCACTGGTTTACGGCCAATTAATTCTAATGCACAACATACCAGTCAGAACACAGCTTTTTGTTTAATTAAATGTGTTTTCATAGTATGTGTTTCCCAAAGCATCACAATGTTTTCTAAAATCCCATTTTTCTAGCTCCTTTTCAAATGTTTGTTTGGCACTGTAAACACTTATATCAGTGTTTCACTAACCACAAACATTACATTACATGTTAGTAAGAATCCAGTGACTATTTACTCTTATGTGCATAGTAATGCTCTGGATTTTGTAGTACATTAGAGTGACTAAAATGATCCATCGTTATAATCTTTTTCCTCAAACCAAGCTTGCGTTAAAAGATGCATTATACTTTTCAAATTACATTTCAACTGCCAATGCATTTCCTCTGTCTTATCCTTTTCTCATCCCACACATTAGTGATCGCCCTAATGTGGTCATGAATCTTATTTGCCCGGGTATTCATAGATTTGCTGAGTCTGTGTTTAGAACGTAGATTTAAGAAGCTGTCAGTAAGAGAAATGAAGGACAAGCCCCTAAATAAATATGATCACCTAGATCATTAGGTGCATTATAATGTTATGTCATTGACATGTATAGGAAGATCATTTGTCAAAAGAAAAAAAACATGGATGCACTGAATTATGAGACATATAATGTTCTGCCAAATGCACTTAAAACCTGCCAAATTAATCTTTGAATATTCTTCAACATGTTCACAGAAAAGTGAATCCATCACTTTTCCAAGAATCAGCAGAGTTAACCTTTAGATTTTCTTCACGATGTTCGCACTTGGTTATGACCCACAGTACTTAGCATATATGAACAGATATGCACAAAAAATATATCTATACACCCACACATCCAGATTCTGTATTTCTGCCTTTCTTTCTCTCCCTCTTTCTGCTGACCAAATCAATTATAACATGAATGCTAACGATCACATCAGATCAAATGAGTTTGTTATGAAACACGTTTATCTGCACTGTCCCAGCACACTCCCACATGAACACATGTGCACACGAAATGGCAGTCTCGTGTTCATTTCAACCCTTTTCATCTCTCAATCACTGCTTCTTCTTTTACAAACATGCGCTATATAGCACTGGCGCTAACACGATAGAAAGCAACTGCTCCCCTTTCCGAAAGCTCGAATCATCCACGCTTCATGCTCGTAGGCAGTTCAAACTCTCTCCTAACTCATTAAAGCTGATTTGGGATTATTTACATGCCGCTGGGAAGCACAGTAAACACGATTAGGTTGGACAAATACCGGGGTCAATATTTTCCAGACGTTCCAATTAATAAAACATTCCATACGATATGAAGCTACCACTATCTGCAGTAGAAAGGAAGGCAGCTAGGCAGGGCATAATTGGCAAGACAAAGAAACAAGGACCCCTACTGTTATGCACTGACATGCCTGTCATTGTAAAGACAATGCGCTACACCAGTATGCTAGCTCAAATGAGCATCGATGAACTGAAATATTCTTGGAAACCAAAGGGGAAATGGAAATGTAAAGAGAAACTGAGGTAAAAAGGGGAAAATAATGAAAAAAGGTGAAGCAGAGATAAAAGCGAGCTACGTTAAAACACTGAAGTGATAGAATTCTGAGAGGAAAACCGCAAACATACACACACATATCCACATATACTTGAAGTCTGAGGAGAAAAAGACACTGCACAGCTTTTCGCATTATCACAAAGCCTCCTCTTGTCCCTTGCTAAAATTAGCCGGTGTTGACGAGAGCTCTTTGCGTGTCGATAAAACAGATGAATTATGCAAAGGGACTGCACAGGAGAAATATGAGGCAGGGTGAATGGGGGGGGGGGGGTGGTATTTGAGGAGCTGTTTATACATGTATGTTCTATGTATACATCCAATATTTATAACACTTAGCAGACATCTTTGAAATACCTTGAGCAGCTATTTTCTATGTAAAAAAACAGGCACTTAAGCACCAATATATATTTGAATGAGGAAAGACCAAAATTAAAAAAAAAAAAAAAAACTGGTTGCCAGGATAGACATAGATATATAGACAACCAGTAGATTGCGCTATGTAGAGAAGAAGAAGAAGAAAAAAGAGAGAGTACGCAGATGTGAGAATGAGAAGAAGAAATGGCAAACGTGTGTTCATACAACCATTTTAAATATGTGAGATTAGAATCCCAAAGCATAGTACGTTGAAAAAACTGAGCCAAAAGTCCCCTGATGGTCTACTATTTCAGGTTGATTTTTGAAGTGTGGATCCGTGCACATAATGCATAATATTGCCCACAATCCATTGCACTTTACTGAAGTATTTGGTTCAGAACTACAAACACAAATAAAAAGTGTTGAACAAACATGGCAGATGTGTGCAAATGACACTCAAGTAGATACTTGATAAACTGGTTTGAGTTAATAATTAACATTTAAACCTGATAAAAAAAGAAATGTATTTATTAATTTTTTATGTTTTTATAAATATCTGTTTGGTCATCTTGAATAAAAATTCTCCACATAAAGATCCACAGCTGGCGACCAAGTGCTGCTACTTTCTTCTCCAATATATTGGGAAGTTATATTAAATGAAATGTGGAGAATGTTAACTGTGACAAGATGATTGACAGACCAGTTTACAGTGACAGGGTGCGTGTAACTATGCGGCAGAGTGGTCCGTGAATGATACAATTCTGTGACGTGATAGTATGTCCCAAAGCTTGCCAACTCTTCTACACACTCTTCTTCACCATAAGAGTACATACTTTAAGGGCATAGTAGGCACATTGGGATGCACCATTACAATAAAAACATTTTATTTTTATTTTTTTAGTTCAATGAAATTTGCTATTAATTTGCTCACCCTACAGGCCAGTTGTTTCTGGTTAAAATACAAGTCTTTGATCCATAATATTGCTTTCTCCAGAGAAAAAGTAATCTCAGGAGACAAAAATGCACAGATAAAAGCACTGTTTACAAGCAAAAATGGTCAAAAACAGCTGTAACCAAATAAGTTGGTGGTTTTTGATTTGAGGGGGCAACGGGGTATGGACTTTTTCACTGGAGGAAGAGTAATTATGGATTATGAACTGAAAGTGATGGTTTAAAGTTAAAACACCTTAATGATGAATTTGTTTCATACTAACACACAGCTTTTCACTTCACAAAACTTTACTTGATGGAATTGAAGTTGTGGATTACTTGAGGTTGTTTTTACCAGCTGTTTGAACACTCATTCTGATGGCATCCATTCACTGCAGAGGATCCATTGGTGGTTGGTTTTTAGTGTGAAGAACATTTTAAAACTCTTAAGAAACTTTTCCCATTATATAATATATAGTATTGTAATATATGTCCACTTTTGTGGAAAGGAAAGTTTCTATGGACGCTATAGGCAAGGCAAGGCAAGTTTATTTATATAGCACATTTCGTACACAATGGTAATTCAAAGTGCTTTACATAAAAGAAAGTAAAATAATAATGAACAAGACTAAAACAAGCAATTTTAAAACTTTTAAAATTATTAAAAAATTTACTTATTTAAAATGAATTTAAAACAGTTAGAAAATGATTTTACATAAAATAAAATAAATAAAAAAAACAGTGAAAATATAGTACAATCAGTTCGGACATTGCACAGTGCTCATTCAATAAATGCACAGCTAAACAGATGAGTTGTAAGTCTAGATTTAAATGTCACTAGTGTTTTAGCACATTTAGTGACTTATATACGAGTAAAAGTACTTTAAAATCAATCCTAAATGTAACTGGAAGCCAGTGTAAGGACCTGAGTACTGGTGTGATATGCTCAGATTTTCTGGTTCTAGTCAGAATCCTGGCAGCAGCGTTCTGGATGAGCTGCAGCTGTCTAATGGTCTTTTTGGTAAGGCCGGTGAGGAGCCCATTACAATAGTCCACCCTGCTGGTGATGAAGGCATGAACTAGTTTCTCCAAGTCTTGACTTGAAACAAAACATCTAATTCTTGCAATGTTTTTTAAATGATAGTAGGCTGATTTAGTTACTGCTTTGACATGACTACTGAAACTAAGGTCTGTCTCCAGAATCACACCAAGATTCCTGACTTGATTTTTAGTTGTTTGACCCCTAGAGGCAAGGTATGCATTCACCTTGAACACTTCATCTTTGTTTCCAAATGCAATGACTTCAGTTTTTTCCTTGTTTAACTGAAGAAAGTTCTGGCACATCCAACTATTAATTTCATCAATGCATTGGCAGAGGGAGTCAATGGGGCTGTAGTCATTTGGAGATAAGGCTAGGTAAATCTGGGTATCATCAGCATAGCTGTGATAGGCAATTTGGTTCTTTCTCATTATTTGACTTAGTGGGAGCATATACAGGCTAAACAAGAGCGGTGAAAGAATTGACCCTTGTGGGACTCCGCATGTCATGGACGTCCACTTAGACTTATGGTCTCCTATACTCACATAATAGCCTCTCCCTTCTAAGTATGACCTGAACCATTTGAGTACCATCCCAGAAAGCCCGACCCAGTTTTCCAGTCTCTCTAGTAGTATGTTATGATCAACAGTGTCAAATGCAGCACTGAGATCTAGCAATACCAGCACCGATATTTTGCCAGAGTCACAATTTAAGCGAATATCATTTATTATCTTAATGAGTGCTGTCTCTGTGCTGTGATGCGGTCAAAAACCAGATTGAAAATTGTCCAGGTATCCATTTGAGTTTGTTCAGCTAATTAAAACTACCTTTTCTATAATTTTGCCTATAAAATGAAGATTAGATATTGGTCTAAAATTGCTCAAAATGGTGTTATCAAGATTGCTCTTTTTCAGGAGGGGCTTAACAACTGCAGGAGTTTGGAAATGTCCCAGAAAGAAGTGAGGCGTTCACCACTTCTAAAAGATCTGCTTCTAAGCAGTTAAGCACACTTTTGAAAAAATATGTGGGAAGTGTGTCAAGATAGCAGGTTGACGATTTTAGGTGCTGCACTATGTCTTCCAGAATTTTGCTATCAATTGCTTCAAAAATAGACATAGTATCTTTTTGATATTGTGGCATAATCTGTCTGACCTCTGCATTACTTGAGGATGTGCTAATCGCCTTCCTGATATTGATGATCTTCTCAGAAAAGAAGGATGCAAACTCATTGCATTTGCTGTCTGAGAGCATTTCACTGGGAATCTGACTTGGGGGGTTTGTCAGTCTCTCAACAGTGGCAAAAAGAGTACGAGTGTTAAGTTACTGTTTATAAGGTTTGAGAAGAAATTCTGTCTATCTGTGGCTAGTTTCACATTAAAAGCATGAAGGGAGTCTTTATAGATGCTATAGTGAATTTCAAATTTTGTCTTCCGCCACATCTGCTCTGCTTTTCTGCATTGTCTTTTCATAGTCTGAACTGCTGTTGATCTTCTCCAAACTGGTTTCTGTCTGTTTGTTTTCTTACTATTATTGGAGCAATATCATCAATAACATTCTTGACTTTTGAGTTAAAGGAATCAAGGAGAGTATCAACAGAGTCTGCAGAAATGTTTGGTGTTAAAGATATAGCCTCCATAAATAGTACACTTGTGCTCTCGTTAATGCATCTCCTTCTGACAGAGACCGATTCAGTTGTAGCAGACATCAAAATATCAAAGAAAATACAGAAGTGATCAGATAGTGCTATGTCCTTAATAACAATGGATGAAATGTTTAGACCCCTACTGATGATTAAGTCTAGAGTGTGTCCACCTTTGTGTGTGTAGAGGAAGCTACAGCAGCAATACGAGAAATTTGTGACAATCTGATGTCTCGTGTTCCTTTGGGTCTCGCTCCCTGTTTGTGCCATCGATTAGTGTGGCGATCAGTTTCGGCTTGTTCCTCTACACTTGGTATAAACTGTTGAGATTCAGAAGATTCATGGGACTCACCGGCTGTATGCTGAGAGGGTCCATGACGAGGGTCTGCTAAGTGTTCCGTCTGTTTTGGAAGTCCAGCAAATAACTTTGTTTCAAGAATCACAATCCTTTGTAGAAGTTTGCAGCGGTTCATGCAACAAGTAGATCCAACAGGAGGCATTTTTTCTCTCTTCTGTTTGAATGTAGGCAGTTGTTTTCCCATCTCCGTAATGTAAGCTGCTGGCAGTGGGAGGCAAAGTCTTCTTTTGGTAGTATTATTCCAGTCCCAAAGAGTTTTTAGTTTTAGCGTTTGTGCCAAAAATCTGTTGTTTGAGCACTGTGCTGATCTGCTGATGTTGAAATCTTAGAAAGATCAGAGAAAAGTACAGAAATAAGAAGCAAAGCGCAGAGCAGTAAGCTAGAACGTCCGAACGGTAGCAAAGCCGGAAGAAAAAAAAGAATTCATTCAGAATTCAAGGTTCCATAGCTGCCAATAAAAACCTTTATTTGTGCATGTCAAATATAAATATGCTTAAAACAATATTTTTTTTCCCTTTGTGGTATAGCGAATGCATCAGTGTAGAGTAAAAAAAAAAAGACAACGATTTGATCAAAAAGCCAACTGTTTCTTCAAAGTAGTACAAATGTCCAACTATGAAATATAGAATATAGTGTGCACATATAAAAGCAATTAACATTGATAGTACAGTATGTAGTATATACTGGGAATATTTGACTGTATGCAAAGAACGCTGTTTTCTATGCAAGGACCATCTCTTTCTTTGCTCTGAAAACTGTATCTGATAAAGCCATGTGTTTGTACTGTGTGGGTTTTATTCTTCTTTATATTATTTCAAAGGAAAAAAAAGAAAGCCCAAGTTACACAAATGTCCATATCAAAGGATTAATTTTTCGTCCACTTTTCAAAACAAACATAAGGTAGAGGCAGAGTTCCAGAAGACACTTTAGACGTACTGCAATAAAAAAACTGTGGACACAACGGGCAGAATTCAGAGATGGAGAGAGAGGAGGGTGAGGGGAAGGATGGATGATGCTGTTTAACATTGAACTGCAGATGAGGAGCTGCTGCAGTATCAGTGTGGGTGGAAGTGTCCGTGCTTAAATGAACCCCATATTCTCTCTCTCTGTTCACCCCCGCCTTCTATCTTTTAGACAGATTTACCAAGGCCAGCATTAGGAGGTCTTGCAATTCCATTCATATCAGTTGATTTGAAATCTGTCATCTCTGCTGGTGCTCAGTTCTGCAGCCAGGGATTTTTTGAGGTCTGGTCTGGGCTGATTCTTTTGTTTCTCAGAATCTTGGTCTGTCATCTTTGAAGCATGCTGTGCAATCCAGTCCATGTGTGAGAGAGCATTGTGCATACTGCAGAAAAAAAGGAAAAATTCTGTCATTACTTACTCACCTCTATGTTGATCCAAACCTGTATGCTGTTATTTTTCCTGTGAAACACTTTTCAGGTACTTTTTCAGCAGTTCAGTGACTACAGCTGTCAAGCTCCACAAAGAACAGAAAAAAAACACTTTAAAAGAACCATAAAGTTCCACATGACATGTACGTTACAGCATATGCCGAACCTTTTTGAGCTTGGTGTGAGGATCACACTGATATTTTGTTTTGTGGTTTCTGAAAATCCTTGCCCTTTGCAGCAGATCTCAGAAACTGTTTTCATTATTTCTCCTTAAAGTGTTCATAATAACATAAGTGAAATACATTTTTGGGTAAACTACTCCTATAATAATGAGCTGCTGTTGGCAGGAGGGTAGCAGTGACACATTACATGCAAATTTAAATATTATTGCATGCCATTTATATTTGGATACTACTATCCACTGTTATCTAATTAATTATAAAGTGAGTAGCATGGAAAGTTCATATAAGTTTTCAATAAATTGATTTATTTAACAAAAATGTGAAATAAATTAACAATACATTTTAATAAAATGTATAAAAAATTATTTAATAATAATAATAAAAACTGAAATATAAAATAAATTAAACAGCATTACCACAGAAATAAGGCCTCACTTTATTCCTGCATCTTTCACCGATCTGTCATGCTGAATGAAGATTTTGTCTTGTAAGAATGTTAGCAATTGTTTAAAAGTAAGTTATTCATATGACCTGTGTAGCATATTTCAAATCATCTGAAGATGTACGATAGATTTGCGTGATGAAACAGACTGAAATTTAACTTGTTGACAGAATCTTCTCTTTGTGAACAATCATTAAGACCGGCTTTGTGAAAAGAGCAATTTGTTAAAAATGACTCGTTATACTTCTCAGAAGAACACGCTAATATAGGGGCTTGGATGCAGGGATTTATTTTGTCAATAATTAATTATTGTTCTGTTTCTCAAACAAAGCTGCTCTAGAGTTTGTTTTATTTTTATTAAATGTGACTTTTTAAATTAATTTATTCACATGCTTCATACCTTCAGCATAGAGTGGCAATGTGCTTTTTGTGCTCTATAGAAGAAAGAAAGTCATATGGGTTTGACATAAGGCTATAGTAAATAATAAAAATGTTCAGTGATGGTTGGACTTTCCCATTAAGAATCGTAAAGGTTCCATAATATATAGGTGAACCATGATGTTGAGAGCCACTGAGGACATACAGTAGTATAGCTTTACCACAGTTAAGGACTCGAGCAAAGTTTAAGTGAAGTGACATTCAGCCAAGTATGGTGAACCATACTCAGAATTCGTGCTCTGCATTTAACCCATCCGAAGTGCACACACACAGAGCAGTGAACACACACACACACTGTGAACACACACCCGGAGCAGTGGGCAGCCATTTATGCTGCGGCGCCCGGGGAGCAGTTGGGGGTTTGGTGCCTTGCTCAAGGGCACCTAAGTCGTGGTATTGAGGGTGGAGAGAGAACTGTACATGCACTCCCCCCACCTACAATTCCTGCCGGCCCGAGACTCGAACTCACAACCCTTCGATTGCGAGTCCGACTCTCTAACCATTAGGTCACAACTTTACAAATAAAAGCACTTTACTTGTAATAAGTGTAGTGTAAGCTGCTTGAGAAAGAACCAGCTGATAAATGTCAAGGAACTGCGTGCCATGATTAGATATATGTTTACACTGAGAAGATCGCTAACATTTAGAAAGAGAGTAAAGTTCGAGGTTTGTTTCTTTAATCTCATCTGATAGCAGAGAAACACACACATACTTCAGGAGGTCCACCTTCTTACAGAGGTTAATTCTAACTTTGCTTCAAGACACCTGCATGTAATTTTTGAGTGAACCCCAAAACCTTAATTTAGTAATTCCGATTTTGATTGAATTTGGATATAATGTCATTACAAAATGTAGTCATACATTTTATACAGCATGCATGGTAGGTACCCATGCCCAATAAACAAAAAATATGTCTCTCATTTTTAAATATTTATTTCTTGAATCATACTTCTTAAACTGTGTACTGCGGCTGCTCCTCCCAAGCCATTTTGGAGAAAAATAACCCCCCCCCCCCTCCATAAATCCTCATCACTTTTCCATTTTATGTCACATCAATGTTTCAATAGACACGGTGTTTGTGCCCAATATGGTTCCATTTATATTTAATATCTGCTTTATCCAAAATATTCTGCCGAGGATAGCAGTGCTGATTCATGCAGTGCCAAGAGCAGAGCCCAGCAGACACAGCAAGACTTGATATTTCCTTATACCTGCTGATGGGGTGTTGTTTCTTTACCATTGAGAATTTTAGTTGTCAACAAAGAATCAAAGCTGAGAATTCCAAAGTCATGCCACCACTGACACATTAAGGTTATTTTAGTTTTTTTGGAGATTGCATCCCCAGTCAGTTCACCTTTTGTGTTTTCCACAGAAAAAAAGAAAGTTTGGAATGACATGAGAGTGAGTAAACTGTAGATGATCATTTAAGGATTAACAATTTATTTACCCTACTGTGAGCCATGTAAGAATTCAAAAGTCCCTCGGTCTAGTTTATCCAGTGATGGCACCTGAGAACACCCTGCAGACCAGTCTAATACCTGGAAAGAAAATGCACTCTTCCATCACTTATTAAAAAGAATGGGAAACCTAATAATACACATTATCGTCTCTGATTTTGTTGAAAGGATTGTGTGGATGAACAGTAGGGGCAGGGAGAGCATGGAAAACCTCTCAGCTCTAATGACACTGCTATTTGTATGTATAGGTGCTTTCAGGGTATAATCTTGGTCATCGTTGTTGCGCTGAATGGAATGGAGAAAAAGTGTGGAGGCAAAGATGGAATGTGTAAATCTGTTTGATATCAAAGGGAACCAATTACAATACATTAAAGAATTTGATTTACCAACATCAAAGTACCAAAAAAAAAAAGAGATTTGTCTAACAATTATCTGACCTGGTGGCATGGCCTTTTTTAGTTTCCCATTTGTAGCTGTACCATTATGGTGATATTCTCTTAATGTAATCAAAGAGTCCGTCTGACAAAAAAACAAAACATGAATATGGTTACAGACTCATTGAAATTCTTGACTATGGATTGGATACAGACACTGAATATGTAGAAAAAGTCAAAAATCTGACTTTTTAGACTCCTTCTTAATGCCTTTTTAAATTGTAAACTACAATAAACTCGGCTGCCGACACAAAACCAAAAAATACCTCTGGAATCTTAACAGAAATGACTTTGATCACTGCCGTTTTTCCCACTCTTGGTCTTAACACTTCATTCAGTTTGATTAAATTGGACCCAGCCTGTCAAAGCATTAAAGGAAACCAAACATAATGCCATCTCTTATCGTCTCTCATCTCGAGAGGTGAAATGCCAACTCAGAATGCATCACAGCCTGGCTCTAAGCATCAGATGACCTGTCTTCAGATGTCCCTGAACGCTCAGTTTTCCTCTCCCACTCAGAATGCACTGACTCAACCTGATCACAGAACGAGTGTCATTCACATGGGCTGAGAGAACAGTGTGCCATTTGAAATGGACACACACATGCACACCACTTGTGTTTTTTTGAGTGAAACCTCTAATCCATCGGGCTTGCTGCCTCCTGAAGGAGAATAAAAGTGCTGTTATATCATGCTCGTACTTTGTTTATACTTCGTTTCAAAGAGTACAAGGCCCTTTGGAGGCCCAGTGGAAAATCAATGGCCAGAATAATGATGCAGTCTTGGGTTGGCTTGGATCTGTGCTTTGCATTCAGTGTCTTTCTGAACACAGATTGAATGCGAGCCCTCACCCACATAAGTAATTTCATTCAGGAATGTTCTTTCTTTCCTTCTGTCTCCACACGTATATCCACAGGTAATGACGGTAGTAGGCCTATTTGTGCACAGAAGCCCAAGGGAGAGGAATAAAGGAGTCAATGACACTGGGTTTCATTCATAATTGGCCAAGTTGCGTACTGTGCAGTAAAAAAGGATCTTGAGCATGAGTAATAAAAAAAAATGTCACTTGTGATTTTTTAGCCGCCAGACTTCATTGTCACATGAAATAATGAAATAATTCTAATACCTGTATGACGATTTGGTGCTGGGCTATACTGTATAATTAGTGTTGAAAACAATTGTACTGCTTAATATTTTTGTGGAACCCGTGATTTTTTTGTTTTGTTTATTTTAATAAATAAATGAATAAAATAAATCAGGATTTGTTGATGACTAGAAATATGACTTAGCCTATATGTAAAAAATAAATAAATAAATAAAAATTAATAAATTAATATTATTAAAATAAAAATGTATATATATATATATATTTTTTTTTTTTTTTTTTTTTTGGAAAAAAAGTTTAGCTAGACTTAGAATTAATTTAAACACAAAAATTAGCTTTTTCTCAGTTACAAATAAGACCCATTACGAAAATGAACAAAATATGTAAGAGACATCTTTTGGTATAAGCATCCCAAACAAATCCAGAATAAACAACTTTTTGGATCTAGGTGCTCGGTGGACCATGGGCTTCCCTCCGTGTATAATTATGCCAGAGCGGAAATGTACTTACACTTAGGGAAGATAAAAGGATTTGTAAAACTATACTAGTACAAAAAAAAAAGAAAAAAAAAGAAAAAAAGGAATAATAAAAAAAAAAAAAAAAGTAGCGTAAGCGATCAATAATTAATTTACTTTTAGCAGTCAGGGGCAATTAACAGATTTTCCCCCCATTATAGTCTAAAAGGCCACATTGCCTTCTTTCCTCATAATCTGACTGACCATTGTGGCAATCACGGATTACCCAACCACAAAATCGATACGAGAGGATACGAACTACTCCACATTAGTGCAATTAAATCACATGGTTCATGTCCTGAAAGGAGCAAAAGGAATTTTTAACAAGTCTTCCAAGGTAAAAAGAACTTGCGATTCTGGCAAGAGTAAGCATGAAGAATTTCAATTGGCAAGCATTTTAAAGACACCTTACTTTTGAATGTTTTTGTCCTTGATGAATCAAATTTTTGGCTCTTCTAAAATGAAATATTTTCAATATTATTCAACATTTCATACACAGTATGAAAGTCTCATCATGTGCATATATGTATATGTTGAATATAAAGTGTGTTAGGAACAAAGTATTGTTTTTCAGTTCTGTTTTGAAACCGTGTCATTCATTCAGACACATTTTTTTGCACATACAAAACATTGTATGTCTTCCATCTCCTCAATGAAAAGCAGCATGGCTTCTGAGCATGTGTGTGCTAGCCCAACATCAAATATTGACATTCAGATGCCGTAGTGTCTCTCAGTCAGACAAGTAGAGATAAAGTCTAAATTCCAGTCACTGTTGAGTTCGAGGATGTGCAGGTATAAAGGCAGGATTTATTTTCTAAAAGGTTTAAGGAAAGTGTAAAGGTATTTGTGGTACAAGCTATACAACACAAGGTTATAATAAGCTCCTCATAAACTGCGGCACTCCTCTTGATGTAGGGTACTCTCTCTCTCTGGCTGTCTAGCGCTCTCTCCCTCTTCTTTGGTACACTATTCAAGTTCCCATGCTGGATTCTGACAGTTGCCTGCGGCATTCAAGAAAAACTAAAAAAAAAAAAAAAAAAAAAAAAAAAAAAAACGAGGTAGAGATTCGGGGGAAACTGACTTCTATTTACTGATATTGCCTTCTCCTGGGTAGACCCAGGAGAGCCAGCAGTTCCCTGATCAGAATCCAAATGTTCTGCTCCCTCACTATCATTACAGCCCCTTCAGAAATACTGTAATCTACGCCGCTCAGCTCATCGTGTGTCAAGAGTGACCTCTGCTGTATGTTCAGTGCATGCATTCATATTTCTTGCATGGGTGACAGGTCATTTAGACTCTATAGACTTTCTTCAAAATATAAGTCATTTTCAGAAAAAAATTAAACTTTCATATGAATATGGCAATGATTTGTGTGTGTTCTTTTTAAGGGAAAAACTCTTGTAGAAATTAAGCATAGTATCAAAAATGTACTAAAACCTCAACTCTAAAATATTTTTAATTTAACATACAATAAGCTAAATGATTTCACAGAGTTTCTGTTGCTAAAGGAATGTGTTCATGTTAATGTTGCACTTACTTTATTTTGTTTTTATTAAATGTTCTTTGTGAGCTGGGACAAGCCCTGTCCCTAGGGTGTGTGTGAGGGGAGTCCTGGGGAAAGAGGGGCAGAAGATTTCCCTGCTGTGTGCTTCTCTGAATAAGTCGGGTGTTACGACGTGGCTGTGGCTGACAACAGCCGTAAACACTGCTAAATGCCTCGTTATTGTCTCGAGAATGTTACAATATATTTAAAAAGGTATAATAGCTTTAAAATATTTATTGTTATATATTCTCTTTGGCCATCGGATTGGACCAAATCTTGAAAATGGGTTGTTAAAAAAAAAAAAAAGATTCTGATTTTAGGCTAGATCACAAAATCTGATCTTGGTTTTTTATCTGGAATTAAATCCTCAGTTTGTGTTGTTCAAAACATTTTATTAAGACTGAGATAGCCTACTTTATTAAAAACAAACAAAAAACAAAAGGTTATTTTAAATGAACCCATCAGGAGAGTGGATTTCAGGAACAAAAATGTAATAAAACTTTAAAATTTGCCAAAACAATACCACATTTGTTACGTAATATATCCACAAATCAATAAACAGCTGTCAATGTCAATCTAAAATATATTTAATTTAAGGGTTTTTGTTTGTTTGTTTGTTTTTAATCACTGATTGTAAACTACATTGGCACAATCTTCAGAAATTGGCCAGTCAGAAGTAGTTATTTGTGTAAATGCAATTTAAACAAACCCCCTCTGAATAAGTGTGTAGCCTGCCTGGATTAGTGTTTTCCAGTCCAATATTTTCTTTGAAAAACTCGCACAAGAATAAGATGGGTTACATGATATTGGATAGCAAAACGTGCTGCTATGCCTCTATCGCCCAAACATGGTATTGACTTCCGCGTTTACGACAGTCTGTGAGCCCGTGTTCGTTTACGGCAGGCAGTGCAGCCAGGCACACGTGTTTCCAGAGTCAACAGCGTGCTCATTGATCGTCCAGCTAACCGTATTTAAAGGTAAATAGTGCTTTTCTCTTTTCATTTCGAATTTCATAATAACGTATGTTTGAGAGGAATACTTTAACATGGTAACTTATTGGTATTATTTTGTTTTGCATTCGGGAGTATTATATGCTAAAAAAGCTAACCTTAGTTAACCATATGCTCGATTCGACAGTAACGTTACTCCACTAAGTTTCAAGGGCATTTCTTTGCCGAATGTTTGATTATGGTTTACTATAAGGAAACTGTATTTATTTATTTGTTTTTAGTTTTTTACCCTAAAACTATTTGCATTAAACCTGGAGATTGGAGTCTTTCTTTCAGTCAGGGTTTGTTTCGCTCACGGTGATCAGACTTCATTTAGTTTTCTCCTCTTTGAGCTTTATCTTGTCCTAATTAGCCAGAAATTGGTTACATGTGTTTTACAGGTTCTCTGTCATGTCATTCCGCGGGGGTGGTGGTCGAGGAGGGGGTCGTGGCGGTGGTTTTAACAGAGGTGGTGGTCGTGGAGGCGGATTTGGAGGGGGTCGAGGTGGCAGAGGAGGATTTAACAGAAACCAAGACTATGGCCCACCGGAATATGTTGTTGGTAAGGTGCCTTTGTTTTCTTTCATGCTTCTCTTTCCATTTACGCTAGATTGCGTTTTCACTGCAAGACTGCATGTCAGATTATAATGGCTGTTCATGTTCTTCGCGTCTCAGCTTTGGGAGAGTTCGTGCACCCCTGTGAGGATGATATTGTCTGTAAATGTGTGACGGACGACAATAAAGTACCCTACTTCAACGCTCCTGTATACCTGGAAAACAAGGAGCAAATTGGAAAAGTGGACGAGATCTTTGGGCAGCTTCGTGATTTTGTATCCTTACATGTTATTTCATGGGATCCTGACAGTGCTGTCAGATCCTACAAAGAATTAAAATCTTCTTGTATAATTAACCCTATTAAACCCCTTTTTGACGAATTTCAAAGGCCTCTAAATTATCAGCTTGATCAAAAGTTGCTGAAAAAAAAAAACCGGTTGTTCACTATAATACATGCCCTCTGAATTATAGTTCATTTTTTTAGCAAGCTATTTCTCAAGTCTACTTTCAGGTTGTTGTGCTCGTCTTTTTGCTATAAAACCTTTAAGGGTTTTTAAAAGTGCAAAATTGTATACACAACTTATTAAATTTCAAAATGAATGCAAATGTTTTTAAGTTTTGAAATATTTAGATTACTAATAATAAAACTTTTCAGGGTTGATGAGTTAAATTTCATTAAATACGTAAATAAGTCCTTAACAAATTCCTCAGTATTTTTCAGTCAAACTTTCTGAAAATATGAAGGCATCCTCCTTCAAGAAGTTACAGAAGGTAAGTTCAGTCTTTTTGGTTTCGTAGATGTGTAGTGTTGGTTTGAACCTTGTTTTTTGATCATTTTTTTAGTAGTAGGTGGATAGTTGAAGAATAACATATCTGTTAACTTTATATATATATATATATATATATATATATATTTTTTATTACATATGTAGGAATGTGTAATTTAAAGAGAATATTATAACAACATTTATAGTAATTATGTGTGTATATTATAATAAAAAAAAACACACACACAAGAGACTAAAAAGTCTTTATAAGTCTTTAAGCAGTTGCAGTTATATTTTTTAAAGAACACCCCACCACTTATTTCCAATATAAGACAACCGATCAGTGGGTGTTCATTAAAGTTATCCATAATTAAGAAGCATGTTTAGAGATTAAGAGCCTTCAAGCAATTTTTCTTATCAATACACTAGGATGTGACTTACAGTATTATGCAGATATTTTTAATTAGCTTTTCTCTTTCTCTCCTCTTGCATCAGTTCTACATTGACCCTATGAAGCTGCTGCCCCTCCAGAGATTCCTCCCTAGGCCTCCAGGTGAGAAGGGGCCGCCCCGTGGAGGTAGAGGAGGAGGAAGAGGTGGGAGAGGAGGTAAGATCACACAAGAAACGTCATACGTATACTGATTGATTCCGTTTGATCATCAAATATGGTTTTAACCGTTACATAACTTAAATATTGTGGTTTACCTTTGAAGGTATAGACCCTAAAGTGTATGATGTATTTGCAGGTGGCTTCCGTGGAGGTCGTGGTGGCAATGGTGGTGGTCGTGGAGGATTTGGTGGTCGTGGAGGATTTGGTGGACGCGGAGGATTTGGTGGACGCGGAGGAGGAGGTGGGGGAGGATTTGGCGGACGCGGAGGAGGTGGGGGAGGATTCAGAGGAGGCAGAGGTGGAGGTGGATTCAGAGGTAATTAGTTCTGTTGATCATCAGAAAATAATGAATAAATTGGATGAAAGTACTGAATTCAGTTTAATGGATGAATTTATCCAAAACAATTCAATCATGTACTTACCTTCATGCCTTTACCAATCCACTAACAAAATTGATATTTTGAATATACATTAATGTTAAAAAGTTTGGATGTTTTTGAAAGACATCTCTTATGATCACCAAGGCTGCATTTGCATAAAATAATTTACATAGAATCATCTACACTGAATAGCAGTGTATTATATGTGAACAATATAATATATCTGATCTGCTTTTTTCATTCAGGTAAAACATCTTTATTGTAGTAGGAGAAACATGTCACATTTTTCCTACTTGCTTTGCAGGTGGAAGATGATTAAGGTCTTTCAGTATGGGATGTGTCCTTTCATCTGCTGGGGAGACTTCCAGTAAGAATCCAGAAGCAGCATTTGGGGCCTAGTCTTTAGACTATTAACTGATGCCTCTCTTGTACAGCTGAACTTTTTACTTTGTTTTGTACCATATGTGTATTTTCTGCAGTAGGTTTTTTTTGTTATACTGATAGGGCTGATGTTTTAAGCTACCACATGCCTGTGTACAAAGAGGACGAGTGTCTCTCCAACCTTGACTGATTGGTTAGCAACCACTGACGGCTGGACCAGTATAGACTTGTATAACATCAAGGTTATGTAGTGTGACAAAATGCTCAAACCAAATCCACAGATAATAAAGTAAAAAATCTTTTCATTGTTGGATTAAAAAAGATATTTGAATTTACAGAATAGCAGTTTGTTTCATTTGAACTCCAGATGCCACCATGGATTTGAAAAATAAAATCGATGGTATATTTACTGTAATTTTAACATGGTCCCCTTTTTTTTTTTTACTAATTCTACTGTGATTTGCCAACTTGTTTGTTCACAGATTCCAAAAAAAGTGTAGATACTGGGTTGTTACAGCGTCTTTGAATGGGGGAGATTCATGATTCTGCAAAGCTGTCAGAGATTGCTTATTAAGAGCAATGTGTAGTGTTATCAACAGCTGGACAAAATGTTCAGTCAGGGTTTTTCCAAATCTTCAGTGTGGAACCAAATGGTGTTGGGAAATTGCCTTGACTATTCTTGGAAAAACAATGCTATGTCACTGATTACAGCTTAAAATAACACACACACACACACACACACACACATATATATATATATATAAAATGTGAAGATGCTGATAAATAGGATTTCCGTGTCTAATGTAAAAACAAGTGACAAAATTTCATATATTACAAAACGACATTTTGATAACTATATTCCACAGTTCCTAATTAATTTTGTGATTATATTCTACAAATACACTGGCCTATTTGAACTACTGAAAGTTTAAAGTATGCTGATAGTTATGCATGTGGATTGTGGAGAATGAAAAGCTACATGAGGTAAAGTTCAATTCCCAGCCACTGTGTCTACTGTCCAGTTATATCAGTCAATCGTCCTTTAATAATAAAGCAAATCATACATATTTTTGAAGAAGAAAAAATAAGTAAAAAAAAAATGTTTTAACAATGTTTATGTATATGGTAATTCATATAACTAATTTACAGTGTACATGCATAATTTTATTTACAGTTTATTTCTATTTGAAGGAAAGCCTGCTCTTTGATTTATTATTTAACAATTCAACAGATACATCGTTTAGCAACAGACCAATAAGATGGAAAAGCGCTGCTTGCGCTGAGAAAAACAACGAACTTTGCGCAAGCGTAGACACATCGTGGTCTCTCATTTGTTGAAGAAAGAGTTCTTCAGTTTGCCCCACCCCTCTTTCCCTTCCTCTCGTGTTGGTGGTAGAAGAAAAGCATGGACACAACTGGGAAAGTAAGTTTCCAGCGAAATTTGCTTACACAATTTGGACTACGTAAAGTATTTACAGTGTGCACTTGGGCGCGTTTAATGTACGTAATGTTGCAATATTTATGAAAAACCTTGCGTGTCGAGATGTTCAATCAAAAAACGTTTTCAAATATAGCAGCACTTGTGCATGACATGAATGCAGATATAGGCATACAAAGATCCATTGTGCTGCTTTGACCCGTTTTCCTTTGCCCTTGTTTTCTGGAGTCAGAAATGTGGAATGGATGCATGAAAAATCAGAAACGTCTTAGTCTAATCTCTTAATTGTTGCATTCAACGTGCTTTAAGCATAGATTCATTACAACATGTAAATAGAGATTCACAATATATTGGGCCGATTTTGCTATACTGTTAATTAACTATTAAAAATCACATGGTTTTGTGTGTCTAATTGCTTCTCCAACTGCACTGTATCTGTATAAATTCGTCCAGAGCAGTAGCTTACATAACCTTCATTTTATTGGGAAAAGGAGTTACCAAAACTTTACTTCTAAATGTATGAACCAATATCTTCTCAATTCATCCTCAGGTGATCAAATGCAAGGCAGCAGTGGCCTGGGAGGCTGGTAAGCCTCTTTCCATTGAGGAAGTAGAAGTAGCTCCACCGAAGGCCCATGAAGTTCGAGTGAAGGTAAACCATTAATCTGAACATTGACAAAAGTGTAGATGACACAGAGTACCATGGTGCTCTATAAAACCTTTGTTTTTAAAATTTAAATCTGACATATAAGAAGATTATGAGATCTTTGCATAACTGATAGCATCAATATTTCACTTTCTAATTCCACTGGCTCTTCTAAAGTTGTAGCAAACTGGCTTGCAGCTGCACCCTGTCAAAGCATCGTGTTTTGTGACAGATTTACACCGGGCAGGTGCACCGATGTTCAGTTTTGACCCTGCTGTCTTGTTTTGAGCATGATTATGCAGAAGAGTGTTTGTATTCTTTATTTAAATAATTAAGAAATCAAGTCATTTATTGAAAAAAAAACAATAATGCATAGCTGTTCAAAATCTGTAATCTTGAGAAGTCTTATGTGATTGTATGTTTTAGATTCATGCCACAGGTGTGTGTCACACTGACGCTTACACTCTGAGTGGAAGTGACCCTGAGGGCTTGTTTCCTGTCATCCTGGGTCACGAGGGGGCAGGCACTGTTGAGAGTGTTGGCGAAGGGGTCACCAAATTCAAACCAGGCATGTCATAATAGACTATTTACTCTCACGTGAATGACATTTAAAGTGTAAAATGTGAGCAGCTTTTGGAGTTATGCAGAAATCTTGAAGCTCTGTTACTTTTTGTGAAGGCGATGCTGTTATTCCGCTGTATGTACCCCAATGTGGAGAGTGCAAGTTCTGTAAAAATCCTAAAACCAACCTGTGTCAGAAAATCAGGTAATAATAAATGTCATTTCATTATCATTTTCCTTCTTGAAAATACACTACTGTTTAAAAGTTGGGGTCAGTAAGAGTTCAAGAAATATTCATTTATTCAGCAAGGACACATTCAATTGAAAAAAAAAAAAAAAAAAAAAAATATATATATATATATATATATATATATATATATATATATATATATATATATATATTTAAGTTGGCTCAATTTTAACTATTTAAATTATTTTAAGCAATGCTGTTATTTTGAACTTTTTTCTAGGGGAGTGGTGACTGCTGGAATTTTTTTTCAATCACAGGAATGAATTACATTTTAAAATGTATTAAAATAGAAAAAAGTCTTCATATTTCAAAATATCACTATTTTTACTGTTATTTTTGATCAAATAAATGCAGCCTTGGTGAGCAGAAAAGACCAACCCCAAACTTTTAAACTGTAGCATGGGTCTTTTTATTGTTCATGTTAACTGAAATAGTTTGGTCTGTAGATACTTAGTTATATATATATATATATATTTTTTTAGGTTGACCCAAGGTCAGGGTCTGATGCCTGATAAGACCTCCAGGTTCACATGTAAAGGAAAGCAGCTTTTCCACTTCATGGGTACTAGCACCTTCTCTGAATACACCGTGGTGGCTGAAATCTCTCTGGCCAAAGTGGATGAAAATGCCCCCCTGGACAAAGTGTGTCTGCTGGGCTGTGGCATCTCCACTGGATATGGAGCTGCTATCAATACTGCTAAGGTCTGTTGTGATTTTATTTACATGCATTTCTTTACATTTTGCTGCCTTAAAATGTCTTATGAACTTGTATTCACCCTGCCAGGTTGAGGCCGGCTCTACATGTGCTGTGTTCGGTTTGGGAGCAGTGGGGCTTGCAGTCATAATGGGCTGCAAGTCAGTCGGCGCCACCAGGATCATTGGCATTGACATCAACCCAGACAAGTTTGAAATTGCCAAGACGTTTGGAGCCACTGAGTTTGTGAACCCCAAGGACCACAGCAAGCCCATTCAGGAGGTGCTGGTGGAGCTGACAGATGGAGGAGTTGACTACTCCTTTGAATGCATTGGCAATGTTGGCATTATGGTGAGCTGCAGAAACATCAGCTGTTTAGTTTAGGATGAACAAAAGCAGGCAAATACAGCCACCCAGCTGTCTACTGCTTAGCTGAAGTGTTCCTCAGAATATTTGCTTCCATGGTAACTCAAAATTAAGAGACAAAATAATCATCACTATTTGTACTAAAGCGAAGTGCAAAATTGCCCTATTGTTTTATACAGCTTTAGATTCAGGATGAACCTTGTGCAATGTTTCTTGTTGTCATGTTTGAATTCAGAGAGCTGCTCTTGAGGCTTGTCACAAAGGCTGGGGAACCAGTGTCATCATTGGTGTGGCAGGAGCAGGGCAGGAGATCTCCACCCGCCCCTTTCAGCTGGTCACAGGGCGCACATGGAAAGGCACAGCTTTTGGTGGTGGGGATTTGATTTAATTTTATTGTATTTAATTTTATTTTTCATTGCATTCATATTATTTTTGTATATTAGTTTCTTTATAATAATATAAAAGAATCACTTTTTTAATTTGTATTTTTAATAAAAATGTATTTGATTTGTTTATCAATGTATTATTTGTATACCGTATTTTCCGGACTATAAGTCGCACTTTTTTTCATAGTTTGGCTGGTCCTGCGACTTATAGTCAGGTGCGACTTATCAAAATTAATTTGACATGAACCGAGAGAAATGAACCAACAGAAATGAACCAATAGAAAACATTACCGTCTACAGCCGCGAGAGGGCGCTCTATGCTGCTCATTGCTCCTGTAGCCTACACTGAAGACACAGAGCGCCCTCTCGCGGCTGTAGACGGTAAGGATTTCTCTTGGTTCTAAATAAATGCGACTTATAGTCCAGTGTGACTTATAGTCCGAAAAATACGGGTATTTGATAATATATACACTTTTTAGTATATATTTATAATTATTATGTAGTTGTTTTTCTTTTCGTTTTCTTTTTTTATTATTAATACACTTTTATAATAAAATGTTACCATTTACAAATGACATCTAGCATATCAATTATGATATGCCGGGCAATTCACTTTATAAGAGAAGGTTTCTTTTCTCTGTCTTTCAGGTTGGAAGAGTGTGGAGAGTGTCCCGAAGCTAGTGAATGACTACATGAATAAGAAGCTGATGGTGGATGAGTTTGTTACTCACACATTGCCCTTTGCCCAGATCAATGAGGCCTTTGACCTGATGCATGCTGGGAAGAGGTACATGCCTTATAACATGCCTGTTTTGATCTGGTGCTATCTGTAATGTCATATTAATGCTATACTGGAAACAAATTGGTGTCTAAATGCAAACATTCTTTTGTGTCTTCCACAGTATCCGAACCGTCCTGCAGCTTTAAGCCTCAAGTTAAAACATGAGTCCTAACTGCCTTGTCTAGCCATGAAACAATCATACTAATCATTAACACATCTCAGTAGTTACTGTGCTGTCTGTTGTGTTAGAGGCTGTTCTGATAATGGTTATTGGTGTGTAGAGTTCGTTACACACTGAATAAATTTGATTACAAAACAGAACTTTCTGTCCTCTCTCTTTTTTTTAATAGTCAAAATATTAATGGCTTGATATATTCTGTTAAATAAAACTTGAACGTCATAGAAATTGACCAAATACATTATTTGGTTATTATAAAGCTGTGTTGCAAACAATTCAGTTAATCTCATACTGGTAAAATTATGTTCCTTAAATATTATTTTCCCTGATACGTTCTACTCTGTGATAAAAAATTTAAAAATACACAGTGACAAACATTTCGAATGGTCCATTTATTATACTGTGTGCATAAATAAAGCACTTCAATCGAGCAGTGAAGTATTAATGAATCATAACGTGCTATACATGATTCATATCCGTTTACGGCGGGAGTCCATTTCTCTCGGTGGCCTCTTGGGGTCGCTGTCCAGACGCGTGCTACTCGTTGACTCACATGTGCTCGGTTGAGTTGGGCCAATCAAATGGTGTTTTCACACACGGAAAGACCCTTCACGTTCGTAGAAGATGGCGACTGCTGAACCGGTGAGTAAATAAAAGTGCTCTTACAAACACTATTGTGATGACACAAGTGGTAGTTATTAATGTTACATACGTGTTTCGTGTTGTTCAGGGATTTTATAGAAGCTAATCTGAATCACTGTATTGCTGTGGACTCAAATATCTCACTGCAGACAGTCAAGTGAGCTCGTGTCTTGACTGTCGCACATATGCCTTGACTGTCGCACATATGCGTTTGAAGGATATTGTGCAAAAGTGTTAAATATGTTATGTTTTTATCTGAAGAGGTGAGCTGTGAGCGTTTTTTAGGTTTTCTTTTAAATTGAACATGTTTGTTAAATCGTATCTGTTCCTTTAATGTAGACAATTGTTTTGCTGATGTGTCACTGAAAATATGGACAATGTGATTGTTTTTAATCATTGCATGGACACATCGCATACTGTAGCTCAATATATATATATATATATATATATATATATATATATATATTTGGTCCGTTGTTAATAACAATGAAAGTGTCGAATTTTAAAGTTACTTTTTGGTTCCTCAGACTACCTTTGGTGAACTTTTATGTACATTTTCAGAAAGGGCAGTTTTCTGAGAAACTCCTGTCAAAGTTTTTCTAAATATTCACCATTAACTGTGACATAAGACAAGACTTGAAATATATATTTTAAGTTCCTTGAGTATGCAGCGAGATATTAAAAAGGTGCATAGTTTTTTTTAGAGGGTTTTGCCAGGTTTGCAGTCTTAAGAACCAAAATAGTGTCGTTTGCTTATTCATGTGAGTTTTTATATCGTTCTGGTGATACGTATTGGAATAAGCAAAGCAAATTTACAATAGTTTTTCATTAGTAGAAGTAATAGCACCTTGAAATAATAAATGCACCTTAACTATTTTATGAATTGTAGGCGATATACAGTACAGACCAAAAGTTTGGACACACCTTCTCATTCAAAGAGTTTTCTTTATCTTCATGACTATGAAAATTGTAGAGTCACACTGAAGGCATCAAAACTATGAATTAACACGTGGAATTATATATGGAATTATATACATAACAAAAAAGTGTGAAACAACTGAATATATGTCATATTCTAGGTTCTTCAAAGTAGCCACCTTTTGCTCTGATTACTGCTTTGCACACTCTTGGCATTCTCTTGATGAGCTTCAAGAGGTAGTAACCTGAAATGGTCTTCCAACAGTCTTGAAGGAGTTCCCCGAGAGATGCTTAGTACTTGTTGGCCCTTTTGCCTTCTGTCTGCGGTCCAGCTCAGCCCTAAACCATCTCGATTGGGTTCAGGTCCGGTGACTGTGGAGGCCAGGTCATCTGGCACAGCACCCCATCACTCTCCTTCTTGGTCAAATAGCCCTTGATGCCTTCAGTGTGACTCTACAATTTTCATAGTCATGAAAATAAAGAAAACTCTTTGAATGAGAAGGTGTGTCCAAACTTTTGGTCTGTACTGTATAACATTTACTCTAACACAGTGGGGCCTCAGCAAACTTCGAATGATTTCAAATAAGACAAAGCAATATACTAATATGAGGGTTCTTTATTTTAAAATTGTGACTTACAGACTTGGAAAAGTCATGTAAATTAATTCTAATAACTCCATTTGCATTTATATACTGAAATATATATATTTTTTTCCAAGTTAATGTCAATGTTGAGTATAAATTGTGGATAATATTTTTTAAAAATCCTAAATTGTAAAAATAATAGATAACAAACGGTTGCAAAAGTCCAATTAATATTGTTGCAGACAGTGGTATTGGAGTCCAAAATGTCAAGAACCGCTCCCCTTCAAAAAAAGAAAGAAAGGTGTTTTATTTTAAATGTCCCATTCAGCTTGCAAACCTTCAGATGAAAATATTAGAAATGTAATAAATTGTTTTGTTCTGTGCTTGTAGGAAACTTCAACAAATCCAACTGATTCAGAAGAAGAAAAAAACGACGAAAATAAGCAAGAGATAGTGAGTCTTGAAGATTATATTAAACATCCTCTGCAGAACAGGTAAAGCCACCCAGGCCACACGCATTTCATGTTTTGTGTGTGTTTTCTGAAAAAAAGTTATAAAGGGTTGTTTTCTTTTGGCAGATGGGCTCTTTGGTTCTTTAAAAATGACAAAAGCAAAACATGGCAAGCTAATCTCCGTCTCATCTCAAAATTTGACACAGTGGAAGACTTCTGGGCGTAAGTAATAATGAGAGAATTGAAACAACAGACAGCATGAGAGATTCACCAACCACCGACTAAATATACAGACTGTGCCACTAACAGAGGATTTGATGCTCTTTCCCAGGTTATACAATCATATTCAGTTATCAAGTAACTTAATGTCAGGATGTGACTACTCCCTCTTCAAGGTAAGATATAGCACCACAATATAGCATTACAGCATGATGCACATTTTTTTCCAATTCATTCAAATTGATCCGTGTGCTCTTTTTGGAGCAGGATGGCATTGAGCCCATGTGGGAAGATGAGCGAAACAAGCGGGGCGGCCGCTGGCTGATCACCCTGTCCAAACAGCAGCGCAGAGCCGACCTGGACCGCTTCTGGTTGGAGACGGTAAGTCCATACTCCGCTCGGTTTAACTGCATTAGCTGCAAAATTTATACTGTGTTTGTGGATCATAAAAGCTTAGACGTTCTCTCTCTATAAATTCTGGTTTTGTTTTTCAGCTTTTGTGCCTTGTGGGAGAAGCGTTTGATGACCACAGTGATGATGTCTGTGGTGCTGTCGTCAACATCCGAACAAAGGGAGACAAAATAGCGATATGGACAACAGACTATGAGAACAAAGACGCCATTGTACACATAGGGTAAAAATCATTCAGTCCACTTAAACCCTTCAAGGTGGAGTTCATCTGCCCATCACCCAGATCTCAATCAAAACCTATGCATAGACGCAAGTCCTAGCACTACATTTTTTCCTTTTCCAATAATCTGTAAGGCTTGGATGTTTATCACAATACCGAAGAAAAATACCTCTGCTACTTGCGTTTCAGTGTGACTTTAATTTTCACTTTCTTTTCATTTGTGGTTATTAGGTAGAGCATTAGACAGATTTTCCAATTTAGCACTGCAGAGGTGGCACAGAAGGGCTTCTGAAGTGGCATTTATTTACCCAGATTGTTTAATGCTGCTCAAAGGTGCAATGCATGCATTTGCACAGCAATTACAACTTTACATGTTGATACTTTGGGCTGAGATGGTTCTGAACAGGCATCATTTATTTTGGCTATTATGAGGCATTGCAGCCTTAATCCTAATCTAATGTTACTTCTTGAATATATCTATAAATTTGCATGTATTTGTCTATTCACAGACGTGTGTATAAGGAGAGATTAGGTGTGCCTCCAAAAGTCATCATAGGATACCAGTCACATGCAGACACAGCCACCAAAAGTGGTTCCACCACCAAGAATAAGTTTGTTGTTTAAGGAGCCTTTTAAACAGTGAGTATTTCTGATAGTTAACATATCGTTATTTTGATATTTAATATCCTGTCTTAAATTTTTCATGCTTTAATTTCATTTCAGATGCTGCAACAACAGTCAGAAACTTTAGCAAATTCACATCTTCATCCGAAGAGACAAAACTGACCTGGGACCTTTCACAGGATGCTGTGAGGGGAAACACTAGAAAATTAAAGGCCTTCAGATTTGTAGATGGAAGGGTTTAATCAGAGGAATATTATATTTACGAAAATGTACAGTGTATAAAAACAGAGCCACGTTCTTTTTTTTTTTTTTTTTTTAAATGTTAGCAGCATATTATTAACTGATCTTTTGCTGGTGGGGATGGGAAGTGTATTCAGTTCAATTTATGAATATTTCTCTTTCACATTCTGTTAGCCTTTTTATGTCAAGTTGCAGCTACTAAATCTTAAGTGTAATTTATTTTTTACTTAGACATTTACACTTCTGCTTTGGATTTAGTGTTTAAGTGATTTGGACAGTAAACTGATCATGATGTTTCTAATTACACTATTCAGATAATTTTTGTATTGCGGCTTGAGATTGTCAAAGGTTGATTCTGTTCAAAGACTGTTGTATAAATGTGTATTTGTGCAGTCTTGTTTTCCATTCCTAACGTAAAATGTTCAAGGCAGTATTGATAACGGATCTCTGGTTCTTACTATCTCCTAAGGGGTTTCATTGAGTAGCCTGAATTCTTTGCAACAAAAAATAATAGAAGCCCTTTCTTGAACATGGGTGCTTATGATAAATAAATGTAAATAAAATGTACAGTGCATTGTCTATACCCAGTGAAGAGCCTCTGAAGTGCATCTGTTCATGATAAATAATTCTCTCTTAGATTCTTGAGATGTGGGAACCGTTTTCTCATTCCATTCTAGTAGGCTTATAACCCATTTTGTTAAATGTATTAGTGTCGTTTTGTTAATCATCTATGATGAAAAAGAATGTTCTTTTGAAAGAACAATATTTCAGTGTAATGTATATCTTAAAAGGCAGCTATACAACATGAAAATCAAGCAATCAATTATTTTGTATTGGAAATGAATGAAAAATGTTCAGCACAATTGCTTTAATGCTGTGTTTGTTACAGAATACCAGAGTATTCACACCGTGTTGTACATTAACGCCAGGTTGTATATTAGATTTAAATAGTTTAGAAAGAAATATGATTTCTTCATACTATTCTTGTGCCACTTATAGTTCGACATCCTCACTCTTTCAGTTGCTCTTGAGGCCAATTTCTGAAAGCAGCTTGATCTGGATTGCCTACAGACTGTGTTTGATCTTCCTCCACAGGCTCAAGATGATGATCCAAAGTACTCTCAGATAACACAGAAGGTGTCCTGCTCCGGGCATGTCTGGGTCCGTCCTCCTGGAAGTGTGACAGGCCTTTGGTATGATAACTAGGGCTGTGGCTGGCAGAGGACAGGGTTCTCTGGCTCCCATTTAGGTAACCACCATAGTTCACAGAGTCCTTTGAGTCTTGCCGTGAGTAGAAGGAGCTGATGTGCGAGCCCTGGTAGTTGTACGCTCTCCAACCTGGCCGTCTTCTGCGGTGACATCTGCACTTCAGGATGCGGATGAAAGCTAGTTTGAACTCCCGGCTGTAGCAGGGATAGATGATGGGATTCAGGCAGCTGTTGAAGTAACCAAGCCAGAAGATGATTTTGAAGACTGTTTCAGGAGGCCGCAGTCTGACGTTGAACGCCACTGCAAGGAGAGAACACATCGGTGAAGTTGAGTTTTATACTCTAATACTGTAACATCAGTTTTCCAAGTTATTCAGATTATAAGCTAGATTCACATTTTAATTATATTCAGAAAGTTCTAAGAATTTGAAAATGACACCATCTCCAGAGAAAATTTAAGTTTTGAAGTGCATTCCTGAGAATACTTGAAGGTTACATTTTTTGTGATGCTGTGTGAAATTACTGGCCCTGAATAAACCATAACACTGGTCGGTCTCTCTCTCTCTCTCTCTCTCTCTCTCTCTCTCTCTCTCTCTCTCTCTCTCTGTCTCTGTCTCTGTCTCTCTCTCTCTCTCATATATATATATATATATATATATATATATATAACACAATATAACTGGTGTGCCCCCTGCTGGCACAATTCGTGTCTGTTCATGATTGTGCTCCCCTGCTGATACAACTGGTGCTTCTTTTAAAGGTCTGTCATTCGCTTTAGCATCCAGCAGGCGGCAGAAATGCATGCCTGTCAAATTTTTTGCTTGTTGCAAAGTGGTGTGAAAACTTTGAAACCAAAAATTGATTGAATACCAGATGTACATAGCATGTAAAAAATAGAACAAAGTTACCAGGTGTACATCGCATGTAAAACATTTACATTAATAATCGTTTTATATTTTATGTAAATATCTATATATATATTTTTTTTTTGAGAAATTGGAAATGAAAAGTGAAAAAAAGCTAATTTAAAACTAAATCCCAAGTGTTGCATTCATATGGGATAACACTATATGTACTCATAAAATAAATACTTCTTAATTACTATAGTGAAACAGTACAGATAAGTTTT